>NC_090923.1:1303874776-1304177807 GCF_040938575.1 Ambystoma mexicanum | reverse complement strand
TCTTGATTTTAACGACACTGGGGATACATTAGCTTCACCACTTACGGAGGACCTAAGTAATCTGAGCTTCGTTCGTCTAGATGTCACCCACACACCCATTAAAGGCCAAACCCAATAAATAAAACCCAATCACAGCTTTTTGGATTAATCCTCCAAGAGGGTGGATGGAACTGATCATGCTATTATGTTCTCCGGCACCCCTTTCCCCATGTTCCCAAAGCTATTGAGCAATGATATCCTGACAATCTCTTATAGAGATAGACACAAGCTATCAGCCAGCCTCCCCAATCCCATGTTTCACAATTTGAAAGCCTATGATTTGCTTAATACATCAGTAGATGTCTACAACAAAACCATCAGCCACACAATAGGCAAAGTTGCCCCCATTGAAAACTAAAAATAAAAACTAAACATATAGGTAATCTGTGATTTAATTAATTTTTTCCATGATAGTACATTGTATAAAAGGTTTGGAAAGTTGATGGAGGTAAAACTCCTGCTAGTACAACTGCCTTTCTCTGAAATACGAATGTTCAAAATTTAAAAAGGCAGAGTTGGAGGCTAAACGTAAATGTCTATCCACCAAAATTGACCAAGCAGATAACTCCACCAAAGCTTTGCTTATTTGTTTCGTGTTCTTTATTTGAGTGATTAGTTACAAAAAAGCTTTAACACTGATAATAAGAGTACTTATCACTTACAACATTCATATATCAATCGCAATACCTCATTAGCTTAAAACAATTCCATATTCAATTTCATTACAATTATTAATTGCTTAAAAACAATATAAAAAGGCATACAAATCTTAATTTGCATGCTTTCAACAATTTCTCACTGTCCAACCAGATAAAGAGCATAGTGTAATTTAATACCAGGCTATAACCTGAATAAAGAAAAGCCCATGCTCGGCAGTGTGCAAATGATCCAAGGGATATCGAATAGTATGATATCCCTTGTCTATAATTTGAATTGTAGCTGTGCATCGGGTTAATAGATGTCTAGCTGTCTCTACTTCAGAATTGCACAATATACAGAGCCATTTTGTATACGGAATTTTAGTCCAGGCACCCAATATTGACATAGTGTCAATGTCCTCACTCGAATCACCACTCTCCTCACCTGAATATTCAGAGTCTGTCTCCCGGATTCCTTGTTGGTGGGCCAGATAGTCCTTCTTCTGTTTTGAAGTCTGTGACCTGTCACGAGAAGTAGCCGTGGTGGATCCCAAACTGGACCACTCCACGACTCCATCCCCGGGAGCAGGAATAACGGGGGGAAAAGCCCTTAGGCAGAATAAAACCCCATGATTATCCCACGTTGCTGGCCAACAGGAGAAGTAGCGGTCCACCGGCTGTGATGAAATGACAGTAGAAAACTCACCTGGAGTGGAGCTGGAGGCAGGCAGCGGATAAGAGGCAAAGGAGTAACCAATGAGAAGAACAGGTAAGAATCGATATGGACTGAACCGCGACAAGGAGCGGGCAGAAAATGCTGACTGGAGCGAGCAAGGAGGCAGCGACATGTAGGAACTGAAAAAGGTAAACAAATGAGCTAGTAAGCATGAATGGAGACAGAGCGGAGAATCGCTAGGCGAGCGTAGCGCAAAGAAAGGCAGTGGAAAAGCAAGAGAGAAAAGGAGCGGGTAAACAGAGAAAGGCAGGCTTCCGTGTGAAGCGAAAAAAAGGAGAAAACTAGCGTATGGCAGTAAACAAAGCAGTATCTAAGACAGTTGCAACGCACAGACCGCAGGGATAGCTGGGATGAAATACTCCTGGCGGCTGCGAGCAGAACAACACAAGAACATTGCAATGACAGCGTGAGTAGCGTAATGGAACCGATCAATGGCGGCGGAGTCGTATCCATGGCAACCACCACCATCCGAATGGTTTCATGACAGTATGCCCCCTCTTTATATCACCTCCACCAGGTTTCCCTGGATGTAATTGGTGGAAGCGAGCCACCAGTCTGTGAGCTTTAAGAAAGTGCTTTGGTTCCCAAGAGTCTTCTGACCTAGGGTAACCTTTCCAAGATACTAGGTATTGAAGTCGTCCTCTGCAAACTCGAGAGTCACGGATCTTGGAAACTTCATACTCATCTTGGGTATCACCCTATGGCAAGATTTGTGGCAAATAAGGTTTACATCGCGTCTACGGATGAAATTCCTTGAGAAGGGAGGAATGAAAAACAGGATGTATGTGTCGGAGATGATGCGGTAGTTTAATCTTATAAGCCACCGGGTTAATCCTCTCTAGGACAGGAAATGGACCCAAAAATCTGGTGGACAACTTAGAGGGTCGGATCCACCTGGGTAGAAATTTGGTAGAAAGCCACACCTTCGTTCTTTTGGACCATTCCGAGGCCTTGCGTCGATGTACATCAGCCTGTCTTTTATAGATGTTCAAACTCCTTCCCAAACTGTTCTTGACTGCTTTATGGGCCTCAGCGATCTCAGATAAGATAGATTCCACTGTTGGGGAATTGCTAGGTAATGAAGAGATGGGACAGATTGCTCTGGGATGAATACCATAGTTGCAAGAGAAAGGAGTTAAACCAGTAGCTGAGTGTTTAGAGTTGTTGTATGCAAACTCGGCCGTGGGAAGGAGCTGAATCCAATTGTCTTGCAGTTGGTTGGTGTAACATCTGAGATACTGCTCGAGGGTTGTGTTGAGTCTCTCTGTCTGACCATTGGTCTGTGGGTGGAAACCTGAGGATAGGGCCCGGTCAATGCCTAATCGTCTGCACAGTGCCTTCCAAAACTTTGAGATATACTGGCTACCTCTGTCCGAAGTAATCTTATCTGGAAGCCCATGTAAAAAAGTCTCTGGCAAATATTTCAGCCATTCTGGTAGGAGTAGGTAGTCCACTTAAAGGAGAAAAATGGCCCATCTTAGTAAGAGAATCAATGGTTACCATAATGCAGGTACAGGAATCCGAGACGGGGAGATCCACTAAAAAATCTGTGGATAAATGTCCCCAAAGGCGTTGAGGAATATCTGGCTAGGTGAGGAGACCAAATGGCTTGCCTATAAGAATCTTAGACATGGCACACACCGGACATGACGATATGTAGATTCGGACTTCCTCCTTGAAGTTGGGCCAATAAAAAGAACGTCCGATGAGTTTGGTGGTGTTGGATTGACCTCTATGGCCTGCGGACAAACTGTCATGACACCAGTTGATGACCTTCTTGCGGAGATGTCCTGATGGTACATATAAGCGATTCTTGTAAAACCAGAGACCATCTTTAAGTTGATAATCATGAGAACGTTTCTGGTTAGATGACAGCGGGTCCAAATCCATGGCCTCCTTTACCTCTTGTAAGAAAGTATTAATCTGAGCTACTATCTGATTACGTGGAAACATGAGTTCAGGAGGGAGAGGATTAGATTCCAAATTAGTCTCCTTGCGAGATAAGGCGTCAGCCAACACATTTTGTGAACCCGGTAGATAGGTAATTTTGAAGTTGTATTGGGAAACAAAATACGCCCATCGAGCCTGACGGGAGTTTGAGCATTCCAAAGATTGCAGAACCTTGAGATTTTTATGGTCGGTTCGAATGATGAATGGAAGGCTGGCACCCAGTAGAAGATGACGCCATTCTTCACATGCCTGCTTCATGGCCATCAACTCTTTTTCTAAAACAGAATAGTTACTTTGGCTGGAAGTGAGAGTATGTGAGAGGTAGGCCACAGGATGTTCGACTCCTTCCTTCTCTTGGAGTAGAGCTGCTCCAATGGCTCCTGAAGAGGCATCTGTTTCAACAATGAATTGCTTTGACTGATCCGGTTGCAATAGAATGGGAGCTGAGCAGAAAAGTGTCTTGAGATGCTTAAAGCTGTCTTCAGCTGTTGTTGACCATGCAAAAGGTGCAGAAGATTTCTTTAGAAGAGATGTTATGGGTAACACGGTTTCAGAAAACCTGGGAATAAATCTTCTATAGAAATTAGTTAAACCCAGAAACCTCTGAACCTTCTTAATGGAAGAAGGCGAGGGCCAATCTAGGATGGCCGAAACCTTGTGTGGGTCCATAGAAAGTCTGTGTTCTGATAATATAAACCCCAAGTACGGGATGGCAGACACTCCGAATTTACACTTTTCGGGCTTAGCTAGTAGGCGGTTTGCCTTAAGACGGTTAAGCACCATCCGAACCTGTTATTCATGTTCTTCCTTGTTGATGGAGTATACCAATATGTCATCCAGGTAAATGATTACTGAAACATACAACAGATCAGAGAACATGCGGTCCATAAATCTTTGAAAGATTGCTGGGGCATTGACCAATCCAAATGGCATCACTCTGTATTCGTACAGCCCGAAAGGTGTACGAAATGCCGTCTTCCATTTGTCCCCCTTAGCTATGCGTAGCAAATGATAGGCATTGCGAAGATCCAACTTGGTGAATAGCTGTGCACCTTGAACTGCCTCTATAATGTCTGTTATAAGAGGCATGGGGTAGCGATCTCTGATGGTAACTTTGTTGAGACCCCTATAGTCTATACATGGCCGCAATTCTTTGGAGTCCCTCTTACAAATAAAAAACAGAGGAGCTCCCGCAGGGGATTTAGATGGCTGAATGAGTCCATTATGGAGATTAGTGTCCATATAAGTGCGTAATGCACTCTTCTCTGTCTGAGATAATGAAAACATCCGGCCAAATGGAACAAAAGCATTGCTCTCTAGGTCTATCGAACAGTCCTCAGGCTGATGAGGCGGTAAAGCGGCAGGTTTGACCTCAAGGAAAACATCTTGAAAATCCTCACAGAAATGCAGCAATGCGTGTATGCTTGAGGATTCTTGACATAGAGCCAGGGCAAGTTGTAGTTTAGTAAAAGACTTGTGTGGAAGACATTGACTTTTACAGAAATCTGATTCGAAACTCAGTTGATTCGAGACCCAATCAATGTGAGGATTGTGTCTTCTAAGCCAGGTTATTCCCAGAATAACTGGAAAATGGGCCGCTCTTATGATGTCGAATTTTAATCTTTCGATGTGTTGAAAAATCTTGATCTCCAGGGTATCATCGGTAGTCTGAGTAATGATTCCTGAGGAAAGTGGGGTACCATCCATTCCTTCTACTTTCTGATCTTCCAAGCGGGGCAGCCTCTTAAGACCCACCTCGTCGACCCATGCTGTATCTACTAAGTTCCCTGCAGCTCCGCAGTCCAGAAGAGCTAGAGTATCAACTAATTTGTCTTTGATCTTTATGCTGATGTTGACTACCACGGGTCTGGAATCTTCATTAGTTTCCTTAGTAGAAACAGACAAAGAAACGCAGGGACTGGATGAATCTGAAAACCCCCGGACTCTCATCCCTTTTAGCTCCGGGGTTGCTTGTTTCCCAAATGTCGTGGTGGTAGTTCGGAACACTCCTTAAGAAGGTGCTTATCTGAACCACAATAAGCACATAGTCCTCTTTCTCTTCGCCGTCGTCTTTCTTCGGTAGAGAGTGGTGTTCGAGTGCTTCCTATCTGCATGGGTTCATCTCGAGGAGCAGACAGTGGTGATGAAGAACTTTGCGGAGGGTCATTGCTTACTAAACCTCCTCTGTAGCGTCTTCTTTCGTGGCGTCGTTCCTGTAAACGATGTTCTATCTGCAGTGCAGCAGATAACAGATCTGAGAAAGTCTAAGGACGGTGAAACCGAGCTAATTCGTCCTTTATGTCTTCTTTAAGACCTCTGCGAAAAATGGCATATTGAGCCTGTTCGGGCCATCCAGCCCCGGCAGCTAAGGTTTTAAAGGTGGTGATGTTTGAAAGAACATCAGAGGACCCTTGTCGGACATCTAAGAGGTCCTCAGTAGCTATGTACGTGAGTTCTGGTCTCTCGAATGTTTCTTTGAGAAGGGTCTGAAACCCACTATAGTCCTGCAATACGTGATTACCTCCTGTCACCAAAGGAGTAACCCAGACAAGAGCGTTGCCAATCATGTTTGAAATCAGAAACCCCACATTTGCCTGATCTGTAGAAAACATTTGAGGTCTGAATGCAAAGTAAACTGTGGCAGCCTCCAAGAATTCTTTAACCTTTTTTGGAGAACCGTCAAATTTACCTGATGATAAGGTAATTGGTGGTAGTTCGGGAGGTGCCTGTTCCCTATTAGAGACCAGTTGTTTCAACACCACATTCTCTGCCTTAACTGTCTGTAATTCTCGGGAAAGGCTTTGCACTGCCTTCCAAAGTTCTTGAATCTGCTCCTGAACCTGTTCTGGGGTGCCCATTGTAGGTCTTTGGCGTTGCAATCTGTCAATGTCCTCACTCGAATCACCACTCTCCTCACCTGAATATTCAGAGACTGTCTCCCGGATTCCTCGTCGGTGGGCCAGATAGTCCTTCTTCTGTTTTGAAGTCTGTGACCTGTCACGAGAAGTAGCCGTGGTGGATCCCAAACTGGACCACTCCACGACTCCAGCCCCGGAAGCAGGAATAACGGGGGAAAAAGCCCTTAGGCGGAAAAAAAACCCATGGTTATCCCACGTTGCTGACCAACAGGAGAAGTAGCGGTCCACCGGCTGTGATGAAATGACAGCAGAAAACTCAACCGGAGTGGAGCTGGAGGCAGGCAGCGGATAAGAGGTAAAGGAGTAACCAATGAGAAGAACAGGTAAGAATCGATATGGACTGAACCGCTACAAGGAGCGGGCAGAAAATACTGACTGGAGCGAGCAAGGAGGCGGCGACAGGTAGGAACTGAAAAAGGTAAACAAACGATCAAGTAAGCATGAATGGAGACAGAGCGGAGAATCGCTAGGCGAGCGAAGCGCAAAGAAAGAAGTGGAAAAGCAAGAGAGGAAAGGAGCGGGTAAATAGAGAAAGGCAGGCTTCCGTGTGAAGCGAAAAAAGGAGAAAACTAGTGTATGGCCGTAAACGAAGCAGTAGCTAAGACGGTTGCAACGCACAGACAGCAGGGATAGCTGGGATGAAATACTCCTGGCGGCGGCGAGCAGAACAACACTAGAACGTTGCAATGACAGCGTGAGTAGCGTAATGGAACCGATCAATGGCGGCGGAGTCGTATCCGCGGCAACCACCGTCGTCCGAATGGTTTCATGACACATAGTGGCCAAAAGTCCTATACGTAATAACAATATAAACAGTCTTGTTTTTTAATCTCTGACCATTTGTAAGTATCTAAACGGTTCTTCTATAGGAAATGTCTGAAATACATAACTCTTATATAAACTTCTAGTTGACAACCATTAAAATTGTTGTCTCTGTCCCAAACATATGTTTGTTCTTTGATTTCTTTAATTGCTAATGCAACTTTATTAAAAAATGTCTCACATTACAACCAATCTCCTCTAAAAAGGTAAAGACCTCCTTTAGCCAAATCTTTAAAGCAATCTTGGCACAGTGTTCATACATGAGATACTTAAAATTAAACAATCTTGTGTCTAAATTGTTTTTCCTCTGCCTGAATTTTCACGGATAGATTTCCCTTCTAATACATCCAGCCATGATGGGTCTGTGTCATTAAACATCACTAGGCCATACAGAATACTTACTACTATACTAGCATTGTATACTTTCCGCAGACCTTAAACAAGCAACCCCCTTTATATTTCACATAATTTCTTTTGGCATTACATTTTCTGATGGTCTTGGTAGTAATGGTTTTTCCTAGCTTTTCTCCATTGTCGGACTCAAAGAAGGGAATACCTAGACCTGTAAACTTATCCATTGTCTCAATGGTTTTATTCCCAATTTTTCAACTATATATTTTTACTCTCTATTTACTTCTCCCATAATTTTTGTTTTCTTATAGTTAATTTCCAATCCATTCTCGAGAGAAATAATTCTGCAGAGCCATAAGAGTGCATTGTAATCCTAAGGGGGTTTGATCTAAAAGTATAGTATCGTCTGCATAAAAGAACCAGTATACTTGTGACATGAAAGCTTGCTCTCTTTGTAGTTTGGCTTCTTTTATCAAATCTTATTTGACCATAGGTCAGAATGTGTTCCATATTCCTTTTTAAAGCCTGCTTACTGATTTGTAACTATTCGGTGGGTTTTAATCCACTGTTTGTTTGTTTGTTTGTTTGTTCACTTTTATTGCGCACCAGACCCGTAAGTAACAGGGCGCAGTAAGAAAAATGCAAAGCTTACATAGTTACAAGAGATACAATATATACAATAAAGGCTTACATAGTATCCGTAGTTATAAAATATACACGATATACAATAAAGACTTATGTGGTTACAAAAATATGCAATGTAAAAATATACAGGTTACAGAGAGGCACAAAGTTTAAATGAGAATATAAAGGCGAGTGAGACTCAATTGATCAAGGTATGAAATAGACCTAAAGGTAGGAGACTAGGGGTCGGTGGAGATGAGGTATTTGATGACATTTTTTCGGAAAAGAGGGTAAGGTTGGTCTACTCTTAGATCTGGTGGCAGTAGGTTCCAAGATTTAGCAGCCTTCACTGGGAAGCTATTACCACCAATAGTGGTGAGTCTGTATCTAGGTATGGCCAAGTAATTGGCATTGCCAGCTCTAGTAGGTCTGAGAGAAGTTCTTCTATGAAGTTTATCTGTGAGGTAGCTAGGGGCAGCGTTATTTAGTGCTTTGTGAGTCAGTGATAGCGTCTTTAGCTGTATTTTGTTACCAGTAGATAGCCATTTATGATGGCGTCTAATGAAGGAGATATGGGTTCTTATGTTTATGCCAAGTGCTGCTCTCAGGGCATTATTTTGTAATGTTTGGAGCCGCTTGATGGTATTTTTATTAGCCCCACTGTATAGGGCATTACAGTAGTCAGTTCTGGATAGTATTAAGGCTCTGGCCAGGATCAAGCAACTGTCATTAGAGAGGAATGGCTTACCAGCTCTGATCATCTTGCAGGTGTAGGCTGTGGTGGAGGCCAGGGATTTTACCTGTTTATCAAAGGACAGGGTGGAGTCCAGGTAGAAGCCAAGGGTTTTTACTTCCTTGGAGACTTTGATGGTATTTCCATCGATGTTGAATGAAGAAAATTCCTGACCTAGTTTTTTGATGTCGGCATGTGTTCCCATGATTATCAACTCGGTCTTACCATCGTTCAGGCATAGGCCATGAGTGGCCATCCATGTCTGGATGATAAGATATACCCTGTTCACAAACTCCGTGTCCTTGATATGATCCCCAGAAAGCGGGAGGAGAATCTGTGTATCATCTGCGTAATTGGTGTAGATGATACCCAGATGGTCCAAATCATCGAACAGGGGCTTGGTGAAGATGTTGTATAGAGTTGGAGAGACGCAAGAACCCTGAGGAACACCGCACAGGATAGGGGTAGGGTCTGCAGCTGCTGAAGGAGAGAAAACTCTCATGGTTCTCTCACTCAGTAATGATTCAATCCATCTGATAGCCTCAGGGGAGAAGTGAGCAGCAGAATCTAGGTGTCTACAGAGGATCTTATGGTCCACAAGATCAAATGCAGCTGAGAGATCAAGTAGGAGCAAAAGTACTGACTTCCCTTTGTCTCTCAGCTCATCAATTTGGGATTTTAAATCGATAAGGGCAGTTTCTGTTCCGTAAAGAGGACAGAAACCAGATTGTCTGTCTCCTAGGAGTTTGTGCCGTTCTAAGTGTTTCTGAATTTGGTTATAGGCAGCTTTGTCCAATATTTTGAGTAAAAATGGTACAGTGGTAATGGGGTGGTAGTTGGTGGGGATGAGGGGATCTAATGTCTGTTTTTTTAGGAGAGGAAGCACCCAAGACTGTTTTAGGTTGGCAGGGATGGAGCCTGAAGTAAAGGAGGCATTAATCAATTTAGCAATGAACAGAGCTAGTTCCCTGGCAGCATCTTTCATTAGTTGCGCAGGGCATATGTCGCCTTTACAATTAGAAGGCTTCAATGAAAGGATGATTTTTTCTACTTCCAGAGTAGACATTTTGGTGAAATGGAAGATATTATCACGTGCCTTCGGTGGGTCGCTAGGCAGAGGGTTTTTCGGTGAATGCTGTAGATTCAGCGTTTCTTTTTTGTGCTGCATTTTATTTCGGAGCATGTTCATTTTGTTTGATAATGCCTGTTGGATGTCTGTACACCAGGATTTATCCTTAGTACAGATATCGGGTGTGGCTATAGGTGACTCTAATTCTTTTAGTATACAGAAGAGTTCCTTCATGCTAGAGTTGGATTTGGCGATGCGCTCGTCATAAGAATTATGTTTAGCCAGGCAGACTTCATTCTTATAGTGGGAAGAGAGCAAGGTTAATTTGGCTTTATTATCGGTGGAGGGGCAGAGTCTCCAGTTGGTTTCGCTTTTTCTTTTCTAAAGGCGTAGGTCTCTAAGCTGTGGCATGAACCATTTATTTAAGTGGGCTTTGGGTTTGCTAGATCTAAGTTTAAGAGGGGCAATTTTGTCCAATGTAGTGAGCATGATATTGTTGAATTCATGGACTAGAATGCTAGGATCTAGATTTTCTGGTAAAGCATTTAGAGTGGGAAGGATCGCAGGGATTACTTTATCAGCTGTAATACTCTTTTTATTTCTTGTAAGACATGGTGGCGCTGAGGGGCAGTGGGAGTGGGTCTGGTCGTAGATAAGTCAAAGGACACCAGTGAATGGTATGCCCAGGAAAGAGGAGTGATGGAGGAGATAGTAACTGCACAGTTATAATCCGCTATCCAATCCAATGTTCTCCCCTTCAAATGGGTGGGTTTATTGACTTTTTGAGACAAGCCTAATGCCTTGATTGAGTTAGCTATGTCTGTAGCATTTTTGTCCATCAGGTCATTAAAGCCTAAATTGAGATCCCCTAAAAGGAGTAATTGAGAGGTTGGTTTGAGGTTATTAGAAAGTATATTATGCAGGTCCTCCTCGAAAGTGCCAAGAGGACCCGGCGGTCTGTATATTAAATGGATGGTGAGTGATTGAGAATTATTTATCTGGAATTTAGCAGATAGAATTTCACAGGATTGTGACAATTGGGTAGGGGCTAGTCTGAGGGATAGGCACATTCTGGAGATGATAGTGATACCGCCTCCTTGTGCACCATCTCTGTCTTGTCTGGCTATTTTATAGCCATCTGGGATGGCTAGCATAAGCGATGGTCCTGCTGCGTTATGTAGCCATGTCTCGGTAATCGCAAGGAAATCAAGATTGCCTTCTGTGATTAGATCAGCAATGTCAAGGGCATGGGCGATAAGCGATCTTGCGTTGAGAAGTGCTCCTTTAAGGAAGGGGGCCTCAGTAACAGTTTTGACCTGGATAGGTTTATCGCTTGATTTCCGTTTATGATTATTGGTTTGGTGGGCATTAGTATTGGCGATAGAATGTGAAGGTGATAAATTAGAATGAATAGGTTTCAAAGTATGCTGAAGGTTAGTTTTCAGGTTGGTGGGAGATAGGGATCTTCTTAGTGGTTCGTGTAATTTTGTTAATCTGGCGCGGAGTCTAAGGTTTCTATTAGACGTGGCACAAGGTCGGGAAGCAAAGGATGCTGGCCCTGGGGCAATATGGAATGCGGGTTGTGAGGGCGTAGCATAGTGTATAGCTGTATTTGTCAGTTTGAGCAGGCTAGGATCTAGTATGGGTGCTAGAGGGAGCTCAGTGAAGCACGCTAGGCTTCTAGTATTAGTATGTAATGTGGCAGCCATAGTGCAAAACAGAATAGTTAGAATTAACATCTTACTCAGTTAAGTGGCAGGGATATGGCAGTGCTAGTAGAGGCACCTATTCCGGGTACCAGTTGCTCAACACCAATAAGGCAGTACTTGTGAGGCAACTAGGCGCCTGGGCCAAAACACAATTGGGCAGCAAAATTAGGCAGAGTAGGTCAGTGCACTGATTCATCTATTGTATAATGACTTGTGCAAATAATTTAAAGATGGCGTCCACCATGGCCAATGACTGATAATTGGAAGGATATGAACTGTCACCTCTCTTAAAGCTAGGGACAATGATCGATTCCTTCCACCTCTGTGGTATGACACCAGTAATAAATATTCAAAAAGACAATGTAATACAATGGCCCATGAATTGGGATCAGCTTTTAAAACTACATTTGGTATCCCGTAGAGAGTTTTAGTTTTACTATAAAACCTCTAATATCTTCAACTGAGCACGTAATATTTCCATTTTCTATATTCGTGTAATTAAACTTATTTAATATTTTAACTTCATTAAGCCCTTTATAAAGTGTAGTTATATGTGCAATCCAAGTTGAAAAGCAATGGGATTAATCTCTTTCGCACTATCCACATTCCATCCATTCTAACCATGAGTTATATAAGGACCAGAATCTGCGTGAATCAGATTTCATTGTGCCAGAATTAATGTGTTAGTAATGTGTCTATCTTCTCCACAGCATGCTGTTAAGGATGTTTCTATTGAATGTATGAGGTAACGAGTGCCCCAGGTACGGACACATGTGAGTGCGCTGATTTCCCCGGCGCTACTCTAAATCCTTTAATACACAGTTATGAACAATCCCAATTATATTTTGACAACCTCTGAAGCCTGAAAAGTAGATCGATCCACGCAGACTTGACACATGGCCAACTTTGCACCATAGCTGCAGATAAACTGGCCTGGTGTTAAATCTCAGTTATTAGTTTAATGGTGTCCACTACAGAGCGTTATTTGCTTTCTGACTTCGAGAACATTCAGACATGCATTTTGTTCATTTTTTCTATAGCCGGTATGCGAGCTATAGCCGTTAAGCTAGCACAGTGTTTTTTGAGTGCTTGCTTCTGCAATTTGTGTCGCCCTCGAATCCTGGCAAGGCCAACTCAGCCTTTCATCCTTCTAAGATTGATAAATGAGTACCAACACAGATTTGGTGATATTATATGTATATTTGTTCTACATAAAGCACTTAAGGCTAAGTGCAATATAATAGCACATCATTATCATTTGGCCTTGGACGTCTGCTTGCATTCACAGCAATTTGGTAATATGTGCCTGTACACATGGAGCAGTCCTTCTGTTAGATCATTTGGCTGCTTTCGACACGGTTGACCGTCCCACCCTGATCTCCCCTCTTTCTGCGGCTGGTCTCTCTGGCCAAGTTCTAGGATGGTTTACGACCTTCTTGGCCGAGCATTCGCAGTCTGTCTCTCTTCCTACTTTTCAGTCAAAACCTGTACTGCTCCTCTGTGGAGTCCCTCAGGGATCTGCTCCTTCCCCCATATTATTTAATATTTACATTAGATCCCTTTTGCGTCTCATTTTGTCCCATTGGTTTCGATACTATTCTTATGCCGATGAAACACAAATTTTGGTCCATTTGGATCTTATTAGTTCTGATACAGCTGCTCGGCTTAGGAGGTGTCTGGAGGAGTTGGGCGTATGGATGGCGACCAACGGGTTAAAGTTAAATGGTAATAAGACCAAGGACCTGGTCGTTGGTACCATCTCTCCTCTTCTTTTTTGGACTACGGATTTTTGGCCTTCATCTCTTGGCCCTTTTCCCTTGCTGTCACCCTCTGTGAGAAACCTGAGGGTAAAAATCACCTCTTCCCTCTCCATGGAGGAACAGGTGGCAGCTGTCTGCAAGATCGGCCACTTTAAGCTTGGTATCTTGTGGAAAGTTCTTCCGTTTATTCCGGTTAAATGTCAGGCCCCTGTGGTGGCTGCACTCGTTCTGAGTGCTGTAGATTATTGTAACTCACTCTATCTAGCTCATCCCTGTTTTCTTATCAATTGGCTTCAACTTCTTCAGAATGCACAGCCAGAGCCATCCTCCACCCTCCGTTGGGAGCGCATATGTCTCATTTGCTGATACAGCTCCATTGGCTACCGGTTGAGAAACTAATTTGTTTCAAGTCCATGTGCATCATCCATCGTGCCTTTTATGGATTAGGAGCAGAATACTTACAGGCTAAGTTCCCACGCTATGTTCCTGCCCGCTGCCTCTGTTCTCAGGCTGCCCTTTAAATGCTGACTCCTCGTGTCATGCTGTTCCGCATTGGGCAGCCAAGCTTTCTCTGTGACTGCTGCTAAGGCCTGGAATGCTTTGCCTTTCTTTCTCCGTGCAATGGCTGACCATCCTAGCTTCCGTCGGTCACTGTAAATGTTTCTATTCTGATCATCTTTAGGAAAATACTTTATCTCTGCTTCCAGCGCCAAGGTGCCTTCGGGCGAACGAGCGCTTAATAAATATACGTAACATAACATAACACTGATATTAGCGATACATATGGTGACCCATTCTTGTATGAAATGTCTGTCACATTACAGTGATATTGCAACCATATTTTTCATATGTACCTGATGAAGGGCTAGTCCCGAAACGCGTCGTACAGGTATATGATTTGGAAGACATTGGTTTACATTGAAAATGAAATGAAAGTCCAGTTTTCCTTGGACAAATAATCAGAATTAGAGGCTCAAATTGTTTATTTGCAAAGTGTTCAATGTAATAATGTATGTTTAATTCAGTAACACAATTTTGTTTCAATTACAAATTAACTCGTTTTTGAAAAAATATATTTGTAAACTGATTTGAAATTAGTCCTTTTTGGCATCTTTAAGTTAATCTAATTATGATCAAATTTACCTTGAGGACAATTAATGAATGATTACAAATGACGGTTGTCAGACAAAAGTGTGCCCTGTGTTAGCCCACCTTTTTCCAGGGTGGACCATCCCACTGTTATATGATTTATTCAAAACCTTCCAGCCATCAACTCATGGTTTTCCCTACACGCCCGTCACAAATCGAAGATCAGCAGGAAAGAATCTCTCAAAGTACCTTAATTACAAAAAACAACAGAATTGGTGCAGCACCTTCATAGCCTATGATACTGAGTACAGGAATGACCTCACGAAAGACCTCAGAATTGAGCCCCACTACTGTAAATTCAAAATAGGGATCAGAAAAATCAATGTAACACTGTCCTTTCCGCCGGCATAAGAACCCATAGTCAAATTGTTGTTCCAATAGCCTCCTGCTCTTACTTGCCCCCTTACCTATCCTTGTGAGAATTGGATGGCACTGCCTGTAGAGTGGCAGCTCCCCCGTGATAAAATATATTGCACTTGCTGCTTATGTTTCTTGCACTATTTTGTAAAAAGAAGAGTACCATACTTGTACTGTACGTAATACCCATGTTCCCACCAAAGGGTTGCCTGTGCTCCATTCCACGTTGTACTTTGGCTTATTATAAAATTTTAAACAAAAAAAGAACTTAATTTCTGATACATTGGTTTCCTTTTAATGCAAGCTGAAAAACTAAACAAGTCTGTTAGGCAGAGGCCCCACCTGCCCTCTTAGTTTAGTCTGCATGTGCCAAACACTTCGAGGTATGGCTACCAGACGTCCCGGTTCTGCCCGGACTGTCCCAGAATTTGGAGCTGTGTCTCACTTTGTCAAGATTATGTTTCCATTGGAAACTCCAGTGGTCCTGGTTTTTGGAAGTAGGTCTTCATAGCTGGCAGGCAGGAATGCACAATCTCACACAGAAGAAATGCTGCATTTAACTTTCACATAGTGTTAGTTTGTGATAAATTAGTGATACATTAATTATATGTGTTTATTTGAACAGTAACACTTAAACACCCTTGTCCTCCAATTGCTACTTAAGTGCAGTACCTTGACACCACTTTCAAGAGTTAGTCCTACTTTTATGTAAGTTGCTCTGTCCCGGTTTTTAACTTTTGAAATCTTGCCACCCTACTTCTAGGTCCTGCCACAAAAAAAAGAGTCTTCGTCGATTATATTCGCCCCTCGACTTCTTTTCTCACTTAGGCCATCTTCAAAAATTACTCTCACTAATCCACCTAATTGGTACCCCAAGAACTATGCAGAAATACGCTGCTCTAAAGTCGATTGTGCAGGTTTACTAAAAGGCTTAAAATGTTTTGTCTTGGTGGGGCATTTCTTCGCGTGACGTCATTGCTCATCGTCCATTAAACAGTCCCCAGTGATTAAAAGCGATTCGTTTTCAAGACAGATTCGCCCTGTCGACGAGATGGTGAAGGGTGGGTTTGAATTTGACCCACTTTCACTTGTAAACTCAGGGGGGTTTATAGGATATAAATGAGCTCTGCCAGAGGGAACGTGCGCACGTCGGGCTAGAGGGCTGTAAACAATGACACCTGATCTCTACGCTCTGCGTATGCCTTTCGACCTCCATTTTACAAGCGCATCTCCTGAGAGAGAGAGACCCGGGCTTGTCGAACATACCATCCTCCCATGGTGTTTTGGGGCTGTCTTGAAGAAAGACCAGGGAAACATTTAAGTTCCTAGCAGCTCACAGTTGCCACCAAGGCATTGAAGTACACGTTTTACATTGTGCTATGTGCAGGACCTGCTTTAGGGCCAGGTGGCCAGGGCTTTAGGGCCAGGCCGACGCCCCCCCACCACTGCCAAACCAGCTCGGGGGAGGGAGTGTTTCAAGGGCTCCCCCGAGATGGCGTGGTCGGAGAAGGCGTGGCCGGCGACTATTGTAATAAAATACGCACCAGTAGGAGAGCAGGGTGTTTTTATTTACATTAGGGCACTATGCTCATTCAGGATTGGCCAGTCTTTCAAAGGCTGCACCATGCAGCTTTAAAATCAGTGCTCTATTGAAGTGATTAACTCCCTGCATCGCCATCACTTAAGTAAATTCAGCGCCGCTGCAGTGACGCTGTATTTAGCAGAGCAACGGGGTGGGGTAACAAAATTTGGTGCCCCCCCCTCCCAGGGACATGGGTGTGGGGGCACCAGGAGGGAGCTGGAGCACCAAATTTTGTTTCCTCGCCTCGGGCGCTGCCAGATGTAAAGTCAGCCCTGGCTACGGGGTCACATAGGGCCGGGCATTTCATAATCTCTCTATGAACAGATGCTCAATTAGGAGTTGGCAGGCGCGCATATGAGCGCAAGCTTGTGTGATAGGGACAGGTTCACGTGCTTTCAGGCGCTATTCGGCCAGAGTGAGGGAAAGGGTTCCACAAGAGTGCCTATCTCGAGATGTCTGAAGAAACCCACCTTGTTCCTTGCACACCCGTGGTAGGCCTATACCCCCAGCTGCAGGCGCTGGTTCACCTAGCTGACCGCCACGCTTAGCGTATTCTCTGCCACGCATCTGGGCAGCCCTCATGAACAGCAAACTGGGGTTGGGTGGTGAAGTGAGAAATAAACTGAACAAGGGTGCGAGTGTGTACCAGAGATTAAACACATAAGAAGTGTTGCATGCAATTTGCAGGATTTGTAACTTTACCGCGTGTAGTTTGGGCAGTGGATGTTCATTTAAACAACGAATATAGCTGCAAATATTACCGTTAATGATCCTGGTTCCAGGGGGATGGGACTCCCTGTATTGTTCACTTTGCCAACATTTCCTTTAATAATATATTGCTTTTGTTCTGCGAGAAGTTCTGAGACATAGGTATCGATAACAGCCAACTGGTCTGGGAAGACCTCTACGCCCTGCCCTCCAGCTGCGCTCTGCCTCTTACACCCACCCCCGTGCCCCCTCCATCAATGGGGCACTAGCTGGCCATTACCAGCTTGCTATTTTAAACCTCGTGGACACGGTGTCCTACACGAGCATTAATCACACAGAACAAATTAATTGACAGACAGCTCCCCGCTGGCAGTATCATTATAATTTTTAAGATCAGGGAGGGGTGTGCCATCTGGGGGGCCAATATCATCAGGAAGAAGTATGGCGGGATACCAAGGGAACAATGGAAAATTCCATATCTGCTACTACCCGCCATTGAGAACAGGCTCCCAAATTAAAGGTTGTGCCGCCAAACCCTGATTTTGTGGGGTTAAATGGGGAGTTAATGGCCCCACAGCTTACCTTCTGCAGACACGTCACATCTGCTGGCAATGTAATATTGGAGCGCTGTGCCATGAATTGGTGTGGGCACGCCAAGATGCTAGCTATGCTGCCAAGCAGTGTCTACACATGCCACCGTGTGATATCAGGTTAAAACTTGTATCTAAACTTCCCCACCGAGATCCAGTCTCATGCCCTGTGATATTCTCTGGCCACTGTGGTGGCCAGCCTTGCTTTAAGACCAGATGAGAATACATGTGCTTAATCCATTAAAGAAAGTGCAATGCTAAGACATTTGCTTCGATATATCGAATCACTCATCTCGTTTCGCTTGCAAATATCATATGTATTCTCTTGAGATAAAAATAGTGCGAGATGATTAGTAAGGCAGGCTCATCTGACACCATTCCCAGGCGGTGACGCTGATCTCAGACCTGTACATGGTAGAGGGATAAAGTATATAAGGGGAGCAGGCTGGCCCGGAGGATGCACCCAGCACGAGCACCACTGCCAGTCAGATCACCTCCTCGTCCAGTCAGGACCATCACAAAGGTAAGGACCGGGAGCACTCTGTGCAGAGGGGGCTCAGCTTTATGGCAACACATGCATGGAAGCAGGATTGGGCACTGGGATTGACCATGGCTTCTTGGGCAAGGCTTTAGGGTGATCTTATATGTAGGAATGATGCAACCAGGTGCGTGCGGAGTGCAAGCGGGGAGCATGTCGCAACATGCACCCGCCGCCCTACATATGGGTTTAGATTGAAGAGTAGTAGTGGTGAAAGCATTCATTAAGCGCAACACACAACTAGTAAAATCATTTGTAGGTGCTATACACGTAAATAGACAAGAAAACTAGAAATGCACAAAGAACATAGCATTTAATGGTATAGGGCTGCGAGTGTACGCTCCTTATTTTTTTAGATTTTTACCTTTTACTTTTCTACTAAATTGTATTTAACTGATTTTGTGATTAATTAATGACATGTTAGAGTTATTTTGAATTGCTCAATCAGTTTGTTTAATACATTTATACATCACTAGTGTCAATACTGCAATTAGTCCGGAGGAACTATCAATTCAAACTTGAAGGCCCTTTACTTAATGCATTTTAAAATCTTGCTGTTATAAGAAGTTTTTAAAACATTTTAAAGCCAATATTTTAAAATTGTGCGTGAAGAAGTCTGTTATGAATGTGTATGCTTTTATGGCTACCGCCAAAATAAAGCTACATTTGATTTGATTGGGTAATAATTACATAACAACTTTATAGCCATTCAGATCAAAGACTCTTACTAAAACAGATACTTACCAAAGGGCAAATGCAGTAAAATAATTTAAAAAAAAGATATTGTCTTTCTGTCTCTGCTAAAAATATAAATAAGTACTTTCCAATCTGAAATAGTGTATACAGGAATCATAACAATCGTCATGTCATGTTAGCTGTCAAATAAAGAGGGATGCGGTGCACTCGGTGCCACGTTAAACACAGACAGTATACAGATGAGGCCATCATTATTAATGCACCCTGATTATACTATACAATGTATGTGGTGCAAACAGTGCAAAAGCTGCAATCTGCCAATGTAATTCTGCACGCAGTGTGCAACACCTGATGCACACTACGACTGGGAACATCGTGCACAACCCACAGTCTACTCATTGAATTGTGTGCACGGTTCAAAGTGACTTTGCACTGCTGAAAATACACACTGCACTGCAGACACAAACCCTGATTCATGAAACTCTGCAAAGTGTATGTTTGCAGTGCAAAGTCAGTGCATAGTCATTTTTGCAGTACAAAATGACTTTGCACAGCAAAAATACACTTTGCGCAGTTCCACGATTCAGGGTTTGTGTCGGCAGTGCAAAGTCACTTTGAACCGTGCAAAAAATTCCATTAACCGGGCCCACAACAGTGTCTAGGCGAGAAGATGCAATGGGCCTGGTTTACAAAGCGTTTTCCAATGGGATTGCGCCATTGTAAAACGCTTGTGCAAATGAAACCCAATGTGTAGTCATCTATTTTGCATCCAATGGTACTAGTGTTATTTCAGGTTCACTGCATAGTTTAGACATCATATATGCAACCACGTGGAACCAATGGCATAATGATGTCGCCAAAGTTTATGTTATGTCATCCCATTTACTGGCAAACTATATATTTACACTTCACGCACCACGAACAGTATCTAAAGTAAAGCACACAGGGCTAAATTCCACACGCATCCCATTCATGGAATAATTGCCTGGTTCAAAGTGAATTTGCACTGCTGAAAAGTGACTTTGCACCGCCGACACCTGATTCATGGAACCGTGCAAAGTGTGTTTTTGCAGTGCAAAGACGGGACGAAGTCAGCGCATAGTCATTTTTGCAGAACAAAATGACTTTGCCCGGACTTTGCACTTTTCAGCAGTGCAATTTCACTTTGAACCGGACAAATATTCCATGAATCGGGCCCATATTCGGTGTCTTACAAGCTCCATAGAACAATTAAGCAATACAAGATAACCTTGTCACCCTGGTAGGAGATCAACATTGGTAACACATTTTTTACACAGCGTGTAAGCACATATATTTGTACAATTCTGTAGCATGTACCTCATGTGGCGAAAAGGCATCAGAGCCCAGTGCCAGAGGCGTCACAGGGGAATCTGGTGGGGTTTGGAGTTTGTAGCCATGGATAGAAGCTCAGGAGCTACAGCCAAAAGACTAGCTAGCCCGGAGTCCCTACATTAGCGTAGCCCGGGATCTTTTCCAGACCTCGCAATTCCCTTACCCGGTGCACGAGCCACTAAAGGTGTTAAAGCTTGACTAAAGTCAAACTTTAGTCAAGTTTGACTAAAGTCAAAAGAAGAAGATACAAGTGGCAGTCGGTATATAAAGCACAGGGAAAGGAATACGGATAGACAAGGGACTGCGGCTTGGTTAGAGTGTAGATGACGTGTTCATGCTTGCTTGAGACCAAACACAAAATCTGTGCCTGTTACTCTGCATGTGGAGCATGCATTCAAATCACCGTGAGAGGAAATACAGGCTGTACATATGAGCCCCCAGGGCTCCTCCTGAGTATGGATTTCATGCCCTGATGTACTTTCATATATGTAGGTCAAGTGATATCCTACGCACTGGTAACTCTTCCACGGGTATTAATTACTTAAGGTAGTAAGCTTGGCGGGTGGCGTGGGTCGCGCTCCCGCCTTATTGAAGTTGCTTTGCTATCCTCTTGCACCCACCAGTGCCTGCACCTGCTGCAGACACCTGCCCCCATCACATCACACCAGAGGCACTGGATGCGGGCCTTGCTTACTCTAGTGACTACTATGCAAACATCTCGCTACAGACCAGGCCGGGGGAACTGGCAAGTTGGATTTTCTAGAAACATTCTTCTGCGTTTTTGTCTTCCAGCTCAACCATGTCCATGACCGATATCCTTTGCGCCAAAGACATTGAAGCGGCGCTGGCCAGCGTAAAAGGTAGGGGGTCGGAGCCGCCATGTTCTGTGAAATTGCAACTGGCTATCCTTACTTTTTTTTCAGATCAGTTCACATTTCAATAACATCTCAAAATATATTTGCGCTAAGTAGTATTACATGTCCTTTCTTTCTTTATCTCATCAGTTTCTCATTTAGTAACATACAATTTCAACAGGTTTTCACCCTGCCCATAGTTACCAATTAATACCCAGCCATCTTTATGAAGTCTGGCTTTGTAGCCAACAGCACTTTGCATGCTGGGACCTTAGGTCACTAATGCATTGGACCCAACAGCCAAATTACTTTCAGCTAGAAAGGTATAAATATGATCCTGAAGGGCCCTTTTGACAAATACTCATGCAGGGTTGACTAACTCCAGGCCTCGTGGGCCAGGATGCTGACAGGTTTTCAGGATATCCCTCATTAATATTCATGAGGAAAAATGAGCATACATTTAGAACCTTTGTATCCACATGGATCTCATGAATATTAAAGTATTAAAGAGGAGCATCCTGAAAACCCGACATGGATCTGGCCCTCCATGCTTGCATTTGGACAAACCCTGCGTGAAATGCATTTTGCCTTACTCGTAAACCCCACCAGTATAACTACACAAGAAAGAAATGTTTGTTTTTAGACAGAGTGGAAAACACATTTAAAACCACAAACCACTGCACTTGTAGTGTTGCCCAGTTACTGATAAAGTTTTCTTTTAAAGGCAATAACAGCACTTTGCATTCTGGGATTTGCTGTTTGGATTTGTTTTCATTTTGAGCATCTGCCGACATGCCATCTTGCAAAGTTTTTGCTAAAAATACGCAGCTGGTACTTTTCACGTTCCCATGATACATGCAGCGCTGCCAATACAGAGAAAACATTGCTGACAAAGTTACACCTAGACCTGGACAGCTGAACCAAATATTGATCACATAATGTACAATATTCAAATTCTTTCTAAATATCAAATTGCATATACAGACCAATGGCTTTCGCGTGGGGCATAACATAGGCCAATTGGCTACCAAACTGCAACACGAGTGATGTCTTGAGTTGCACTGTGCCTTGCAGTTTGGCTTTTCCTTTATGATTAAGGAGCTGCCACCCTAGTTACGTCGCCTAGCAACGTGTTACATATTGCTAGGCCACACGACTCCACTTCTTCCAGATACCATTTGACCAGCATAGGGCTGTCAATTATTGAACGATTGCTACCAAGTGCGTTATTCCCAAGGCTTTGACTGAAGCAAAGAAAGACTACATCTCCCAGGATGCACTCATGTATTCAATGGAAAACAAGGACAGAAACAGTGCTTTAAGAAAGCTGTGGTGCCACCTGTTGACCACAGTTTGTTGGCAAAAATGACAGCACCGAAGGCGTCACCACTGACACAACTAGGCAGCTATGTTTTTGCATGTGGGCTCCCTAGAAGAGCTATGTGATGTGATATTTAGCCATGCACATGGGCAGGACTTCCTGCACTGGGGCCGTTAGTGTGGACGGGGCGGGGAAATGGCAGGATTAATGCGCCCCTCTCTGGTTCTTGCAGCTGCTGAGTCCTTCAACTACAAAACCTTCTTTGCCAAGTGTGGCCTGTCCAACAAGTCACCCGAGCAGGTGAAGCAAGTCTTTGCGATCCTGGATCAGGACAAGAGTGACTTCATTGAACATGATGAGCTCATGTGAGTAGAACTCGGATCTTCTTGTCTAGAGCTCAGGGAACTGTAAGTGCGCCACAAAAACTAGGCTGCAGTGCCTCTAGCTAAAAGATTGTGTAGCGAGGGCGGAAGACTTTGAGCAAAGATGGGACTTCCCGATCTGCTTTCTGGAATGGCTGTTCTATTTACCCTGGGTTTAATCTAGGGTTGACCACACTTGGTAGAAATGCATGTGTAAACTTGGATCCCCAGGTAACAGGACTTCCTCACCCTTCAATCCCCCTCCTACTACCAAAAACAGAGCGCCAATGAGTTGTGTGATGTATAGCTCTTAGCCACAAAGTTTTCATTTTGTTCTGCAGACCTTAAACTGTGGGTCCAACCTTTAACTTTTTATTCTAATTCATTGGACTGGAAGCATATTTTGGAATCTCGTATCTAGAAGCCAACCTAATTGTTAGCTGAAAATCAATGTAATGAATGAAAATGTCTGGTTTTCGAATGGTAACAAAAGACTTGCTTGACTCTCATTGTGTGTGCTCTTGCTCCTAGGTTGTTCCTCAAGAACTTCTGCTCCTCTGCTCGAAGCCTGAGTGATGCTGAGACCAAGGCCTTCCTTTGCGCCGGTGATTCTGACGGTGATGGCAAGATTGGAGTTGAAGGTAAAATAATCCTACTTGCAAATTGCAACGTCCCTCCCAGCGTACACACCCACACATCCTGCAAAGCACACTTTTCTAAACAGAACCTCGCCTTGAGCATGGGTGTAATTTTAGGGGGGGACAAGGATGTTTGTCCCCCCCAACTTTCGTGGCACAGCATTTTGTCCCCATTCATTTGGCATGGCCACCTTTTCCTTTAGATGTCATGTCCCCCGCCCCCTCAACATTTTCAGCAAAGTTACTCCACTGGCCTTGAGACAGGTACCAATGGGGGCACAGGATGCTTGGGCCATCATAATCTTAGCCCTCGGTGTGTTGGAGCGCTGGGGGATGGAGTTGGCGTTTGTCTCACAAGGGGATGGCAGTGTAGGAATTTGCTTTGACAGCAGCCCTGGCAGCTTCTACTGGTATCCTATCGGCACCAAATGGTATTCCCTATACAGCGGGCCACATGGAAGGGAGACAGTTAAGGACTAATGGGTGGCACCTGAGAAATAATCTCAACTGGTCCAAGGGGTGGTGTTTTGGGGCTAGTACACTCACACCCTGATTCACAGAATCGTTTTATAATGGTGCAATACCATAGGAAAAGGCTCTGGGAATCAGGCCTTCGGTGTCATTCCTTTCTCCAAGGGCACATTACTTTTTGTTCACTAATAGAACATCATTGTTATGTTTTCGAGGACAGTCCCTTCAGAAAAATGAATTTCTCAGTAATTGAGGCTAAATAATATGGCTTTTGTGAGTTAATACTCCTGTTAAAAATACATTTGCAGACACACAAACACACGCACCAATATCTGAAACATGTTTTTCTTTTTCTGGTTTTGCCATTGTGCAAACAATTGATATGAACAACACAGCAACATATTTGGTAATATTTCTGTTTCCCCCCCCACAGAATTCCTGGCTCTCGTGAGGTCATCATAAACCCGCCCTGCATCAGCGGCGACATGGACAGGTTCTCTCCAATCCCCCGCAACAGGCACTTCACCCACATTTAGCACATGTTTGTACTATTTTATACCGTACCAGGTCCACGGCATGCATTGCTTCGACGATGCCCGGATGTGAACTCCGTCACGGGACTGTGGCTAGATCTCGCACTGTACAAGTATCACGTGCTGCTACGTTTTAACAATTGTATCGGGAAGGCACACAGTGATTTCGATCAATTGCAATGTTGAAGTTGTGACTGGAAGAAGGCAAATAAAAAAACAAGGAAACCTTGGCAACACTCTCTTTCGTTTTATTTTCTCGTGCACGGGACGGGGTGAGGGGAAACGTCTGGACGACAGCGTCGCCAAATGGCCGTGTCTGCTAACACGAGCGCCATTTTAGTCGATGACTAATGCAGTTCTCACAGGAAAACAATACCATATATGGTTTCCTCAGCATTATTTCACACTTCTGAGAAAAGTACCATCGAGTTGGATAATAGGATTTATACTTCGAGCGCTTCTCTATCTCAGGGTGTAAACACTATATTAAAAATAAAACACAAGCTACTGTGTGATATTGATTTCGATAACACAGAACTTACCAAAGCTTTGTACTCGACAGGCCAATGAAATTTGTCACAACATGAACGATTTGCACGATAAAGGAATGTGTTGCACCATTTTCGGAGTGCCCAGGAAAGGGTATATAAGTTGAATGTAAAACCATTGAACGCTCCCTCATTTTGGGTCTCAGTGGTCTTCAAACGGTGGGACACATTCCCTCCTATTGGGTCCTACAGGATGTCCGGGGCGGGAGGGCACGAGGCTCAGGATGTGCAGGGGGGAAAAGTGTGGGGCTCTTTAAGGGATTAGAGTGGCTGCTTTTAATAGGAAACATAAGCAGTTATAGCTTGTGTGGGACATGGAAGCGATGTTTTTAATAAAGCCTGTATCAGTATAAAAAAGTTTGAATACCACTGCTCTACACACGCGCATGCATACCCACCATAACGATTTGGACAGTAAACTCCTGATTTATTTCATTAAAAAATGAGCTATTTTTCACTTTCTCCCTCCTATAATATGTCTAACCCCAATTCAATCAATGGGAAAATAATTAAATACTCCCAATTTTTCTTAGAAAATCTCCCTCCCAGCTGTGGCGAAATGTTGCCATGTATGCTCTGTTTGCCTTGCCAGAGAGTGCTGCTTATTAATGAGAATTCAGTGGTCCGGGGACACTTGTGCTTATTGAATTTCTGCAGCTCCTAGAGGGTATCGGGGTGGCTCCAGGCACCGCGCCAGAGTTGGACTGAGCCCACCACTTCTTGGAAGAACTCAATATCTTGAACACTTTCCAGATGTAAACTGAGGAGGCGCCCGCCAGGCGAACTAATGCTCAAATTGTTGCTATGTCCCCCGCCAGCAACTAAGGAGGTCACAGCATTTAGAGTGTGAGGCTAGCAGAACATGAGACCCCAGAAGGGCTACAAGCATACAACCGGTCTGCTTAATTGCAAACAGCCATAGCCCTGATAGGTTTGAGAAATGTGGCAGGCCGGACTGAAATACGTAGTATTCTTTGCATATTAGGCCCTCACTCTCTGTTACCTTGAGCAAGGCCTTTTTTACCTGTAACTAAGACATCTTCCTGAAACAGCGCCTCGATGCCCGTGGGCTGCAGTGCGCTTTACCAATCCAAACAAAAACACTGAACTGATTCTCATCAGGACTATTCCTCAATGATTTAAATTCAGCGAAAAGCTGGCGAGTATTATCCACTAAGGCCCCCACGCTGCTGAGATCTGTGTGCCATCTGCAAGTCTCAAGTTTACATTCTGGCAGGGCCAACATTTTCATTCCAGGTCTACAAACCAGTGGTCGGTGGGGGCGGGAGCGGTTTGGAGCGGTGCTGCTCTACTTTTTACTGTTCCATCCTAAACTTCTATTTGAAAAAGACACCGTTCCGGAATGGTTTCGTTTTAAAATAAATGAAAGTGTAGGAGGCACTGGTCGAAGTGTACGAAAAGAAGTAGTGGAGCTATGTTCTCATGCCCGTCTGCCCCACTCTCCACAAACCCCATCGCTGCGCCATCTCCCACACACAGTCCAAACCCCCAAACAAACACACCTACTATTTAAGGGAATGTTCAATGCAGTGCACTGAAGTGCAAGCTTCAACTTCTTCCTACACTTTTATTTTAAAACTAAACCGTTCCGGAACGGTTTCTTTTTAAAATAAAAGTATAGGAACAGTGAAACTGAAAAATAAAAAGTATAGGAGCATCGCTCCCGACCACTTCGACAACTGGTAGGAGGAAGTTGAAACTTGCACACCGCACTGAACATTCCTTTAAACAGCAGGTGTGTTTGTTTAGGGGTTTTTATCGCGCATGGGAGGGGGCGTGCCGATGGGGTTTGTGTGGGGAAGGGGCAGGCTAGCAGGGAGTATAGTTCCAGTACATTTAGGACTGCGCGCTAGCGAAACAAAATGATTCTTCAAGACACTTTAGATGCAGTGGCACATCAGAAGCAGCTTGCGGCACAAGCAGTTCCATACCGCATAATTTGTGCCCCGTTCCCCCCAGTCCACGTTTATAGTAACCTTAGTGGCAAAACACAGCACAAGAAGGAACACGGCAGGACTGTCATGCGGACAGAGCACACAGATCTGTTTGATTTCTATCCAGGGCCTGCTCCTGGATTTCCAAGGTGTTGTGCAGCAAAGAGAATGCAGGCCCCTCATTTGCTATATATGTGGACATCATAAGTGACATCAAAACAAATTACATTACGAACAATGTCACTAATCTTGAAAACTTCTTTTAATGTCCCTGCAAATGATTCCTTTTTTAGAGTATCAATGTGTAAGCCATGAGACAATATGAGGATGTTATTATAGCCATGGGAAAGGATATTAACTAATAGAAAAAGCTGCAAACTGAATCCCGCCTTGGGGCTCTCCATTTTGGGCAGACAAGGCACTGGGAGATTGGATGATTTTCCCAGGATCACACATCCTTACTTAATTAGTGAAACCAAGATTTGGGCCCAGTCTGCGATTTAAGCACTTGACCACATATCTTCGAAGCTATAGTTAATACAAGTATTTGTTAAAGTTTTGAGCTTTGAATGATGAAATAATTAGTTTTAGAGCAATGCCTTGAAAAGTACACACATCACATAAGCAACAAACCTGACATTACATACATTGCTGTAGAAAAATGTCAAGCAAAAGGACAATGATTTTAATTGTATTTCCCCCACCTTGAATGGAAGATTACAGACGTAGCTTGGGTATGGGAGCCTAAGCAAAACTGATGTGTGTTTTAAGCTGTGTTCACATTCGAATGAAAAGGCAACACAATATACGGTAATCTGCTTGCGTCATTATTTCACACTGCTTGCAGTGTTACTCTGCCCTCCCATTTATTAGCACCCACCATTAGCACCTCTTAAGGGAGAATAGTCTATCCTTAGGCACCCCTGTGTCTGGGCCATCAACCTCTAATCTCTTACAATAATGCTTTGTTGACACAAAACGGAACCTCATGGGGGCTGTTGTGCATCCCCTGAGCTTTCAAATACCACATGAGAAAGTGTGTCCTCACGCTGGGAATGCTTAGGACAGCTGATCCTGCTTCACACCCGCTAGGTCAGGACTTTAACCGCCGCGGGCAGGCTTTGGGCGGGACGCGAGACACAGCCCATGAATTTGATACAGTCCTGCAAAATAGGGTGCAGACACGCTATACAACCACCAGGGACTACCTAAGCTAACATATACCTTTTCGGACGCAGCTCCACTTCTCAGTTTCTATCTGCACCTTGCCTCCTACTTTTACATCGAAGTCCTCATTTTGGACCCTGTTAATGATTCTGCGCTAAGAGGGCATCGGGGTGGCTCCAAGCCAGGTTTCCGAAGCTGGGGCACTTGTAGAAAACGCAACGGCAGGCCGCCAAAACCGATGTTTGCAGCACTGTTGGTTGGGTGCTTTCGTACAGAGCCCTTGTTACTCTCTGCCATTCTTGGTACTGCAAAGAGCAGCACTTCCTAGAGTGCCATGATATGGAGCGTGCCTCCCATTCCTCGGTGAGTTGGTGCCATGCAGGAGAGAAACAGCTAGAGCCCCCCCCCCCCGCCCCCCTGTCCTTGCTTCAGGCTGAACCCGCTCCCAGGGCTTGCACCTGGCCTGTTTGGCAGACAGGGCATGCCGGATGCCTGTTCGAAGTGACTTTAGTGCTTTGGCAGTCAGGCGTACTACAAAATGAGTCCCTGCTCTTTCTCCCTGACTTGGCTGCTCTCCAGGGCACATCTGCACTTGTTACACTCCCGGGTTTCTTGTTTCAGTTCATAGATGGGTAGCAATCAACTGCAGGGATATATTCCACCAATGGGTTCCGAGTGACATCTGATAGACAACGAGACTGCGCGGAAATGAACCCCGTGGTTGAAAGGCACCCCTCTACATGTTTAAGATCCGCGTGTGCCCCCTTTCCATTTCATGTGCTGTCCCTTATGAAGAAACATTTCAGGGGGCGTATAGGGCAGCATGTACACCCCGACAAATCACCAAGCTCCCTCGCCCCCCACACATTGCAGAGAAAGCCAGGCGTCTCCCAACCGTGATGTCACAGCAGTTGATGATGACTTACATAGTCCCCTGGCATTACATCACAGCAGGAGGAGCCATCATCCCGGAAGGGAAACACCTGCAAAGGGCTGTTCTTGCAAATGCGCGGCCATTCTACTGTGTAAAAGTAGAGCAGAGCATACAGTCCCTCTAAGCACACTGCAACTTTCTAAAATGTGCAGCCTTGCCTCCTGGCACAACCCCAGTTCAATGATGGGCGCACTCTTCTAGCGGCATTACATGTGGGTGCATCCATCGGCGTAGGAAGAGCCCATCCTCAATATCCTGTGAGAAAAATGCCATATGCCGTACCCAGGGACGTCATTTAGGGGTCGCCACTGCAACCTCTGAGGTCTCCCTTGGCTTTTTTTTTTTGTAATGCAAGTTCCTGGGGTGTGGCCAGCACCATGTGGCTCTTTACTTCTGGGGTGGCTGGCTTTCTTGTTCAAGCCCCTTAAAAAAAAAAGAAGAAAAATAAGAACATGAGGGCCACAAGTCTAACACTTTCACCACTGACCCTAAATAAGAAACAGTAGGAATTCCAAATAATGTGTCTTTCTGGAATTCTGTACAATAATTGCTAGACTCATTAAAGGTTTATTTCAGGCAGACTTCAGGGGCTGACTCACTGATTTAGTCCGTTCTTAAACTCCTCAGCTCAGCCTTTCATCCTTCTGAGGTCGATAAATGAGTACCAACACAGGTTGGGTGATATTGGGTGTATATTTTTTCTATATAAAGCGCTTAAGCGTAAGTGCTATATAATAACACATCATTATCATCTGGTCATGGACGTCTGCTTGTATTCACAGTAATTTGGTAATATGGGCCTGTACACACTGATCTTAATGATACATATGGCGATCCATTCTCGTATGAAATGTACAGCACATTATAGTGATATCGTAACCATATTTTTCGTAGTGTACAATGCTATGTGATGCCACTTTCTGTTTTGGCAATGGGTGAAAGGTCGTGTTACATCGCTTCCCGCGATATCACTTCGGGGTGGGGTCAAATGACATTGCTTCCTGTGATGTCATCAGGGGTCAAGTGTCGTGTGATGTCACTTCCACTACCCCTGGCATTTTGGTGAAATGACGTCCCTGGCCGTAACACAATCTCAGATCGTGCGGCTCTCTCGGATTGTGGTATATCCCCTCTCTCTGAAAGGCCATCCACTCACGAAAGTGTGAGGAGAATTTGGAGTTCTGCCAGAATGTTGCGGTGCTCCTAAATGGTCCAGGAGATGGTAGCAGGCATGCATTCACGGAAATCATTGGGAGGCGGGAAGCATGCTTGAACACGCCTAGCAGGAATGTATTCAAAACTAATTTATTAATTTGCATTTTGAAAATGCCCGGAAGTATCGAGCCGCTATTACAGATCATTTTTGTTGCTGTCTTAGTTGCATATTTATAATGCGCTTGTTCGATCCCTGCGTTGCTTCCTGTCGTCTTGTTCCCAAGACGAGCACACTGCCACCGAGCTATCCACCCTGGACAATGTTACATCAAGGTATATAGAAGTCAAAAAAGGAAACATATTTGTGATTTCTCAGGCCACGCCTACTGTGCACTTTGCATTCAGGGGTCCTGGTTTACGGAGTTCAATTTTTAACAATCTTTAGCACCCTGAGAGGATGCGTCAACCAATCAAGGTACAAGCCCATATTACAAGCACCATAGTTAGCCAGCACCCACTTCCATTCCCTGCTCCCCCTTCCCCCTCACCTTAGCACCCGTGTAGTTTTCTACACAGGTGCTAATGGTGTTTTTTATTTTTTATTTGAAAAAAAAAAGAAACATGCATTTTCAGTGCTGGTGTCCCCGAAGTAACTTTTCAATGTCAATGACGTCACTGTCACCAACATTGAAAACGGACTGCCAGCACTCGCGATCTGAATGACGCATGACCTAGTAACATCACTGTCTCTGTCTTCCCTCTGCCCCCCCCTTGCCTCGTCACGCCTTGAAACACTTGTGTATAGGCGCGTTATAAATGCCATCTCATATCATATCACTGCACGTCACTGGTCCGCACTGTAAAGGTAAGTTTCTTTTTTTTTTTATAAAAAAGAAAAAAGACACCATTAGCACCAGTGTAGGGAACTACATGGGTGCTAATGGCGATATGCCCCTCACTGGTGTGCCGATTCTTTCAGCAACAAGACCACCACCCTCGTTAAGGGACCCTGGCTACGCTCGGGCACTTAACTTGGGAGGTGGCCCCTTACCCACAGGGTTATGCCGCCGCCACCTCGGGGCATATTAACTCACTGGGAAGCTGTTTTGGCTTTTGTCCAGGCATTTGCCAGGCACTTCCATCATACACCTTGGCACTTACACTGTTTGCCAGCGTTCGCCCTCTTATGGCTACGAGAACGGCTATCTAGTTCAGAAAATGTACTACTCCTTCCTTATTAGCAGATTAGAAAAGTTATAAACTGTATTCAACGGAAGCAATCCATGAGGACCACCAGGTCAAGTGACGGAAGCAATCCATGAGGACCACCAGGTCAAGTGACGGAAGCAATCCATGAGGACCACCAGGTCAAGGGACACCATGATCCTCCGTCGTCCCCGTATCAAAAGAGCTAGGGGTAACGGTCGCTCTTTCCCAGCATTAGCTGCTGCTGCATGGAGTAAGCTGCCTGTGGAGTTAAGAATGATTCCAGATCTACACACGTTTAGGAAGCGCTTGAAGACAATCCTGTTTAAATAAATACATTTCCCTTTGGTATGATCTGTTTGCCGCTAGCAAATCTTTTTGCGCCCTGATGCCTGCGGGCAGCGGCGTCTCATAAAAAGATAAATAAATAAATAAAAAGCTTCCGTCAGATAAATAAATAAATAAAAAGCTTCCGTCTGACTGCCTCGGGCTCATCTTCTTCAGAAGGACATGGTCTGGTGGTTTACATTGCATGCAAACTAACTGTATTGGCCCTCTTACCTGCTGGAGCCCGAAATTGTAGAATCAAGTTTCTCTTCAGCAGTCCTGGTGCCATCCCTCAGATAGCAATACCCGGTGGAACAACACCAGGACTGCGGACCACTCCCCTCCAAAGCCCCGAAGTGCCACATCTTAGCGATAAGAGACGATTGGCAATGTCTACTGGGCCTTTTTGGAGAGTGGCTCATCCATAAGGTTGGGATTTTTTGGGCCTAGGCTACACCATCATTTCATACAGCAACACGAATCAGACACAAAAATGGGGCATGAAGATTAGCATCCAGTATAAAAAAAAAGTCCAAACTAACTAATGGGGAAGCTGAACTAATGCAGGAATCAGAAAGGAAACACCCAGAAGCAGAGCAGTCAGATGAGCAGCCGCTGGGTGCAAACCAGACACAAGAATGAGTGCATGTCTTCCTGACACCCTCTGGCACTAGACTGAGTGCAGACGTGACTGGGTTCTGAAAGCAAAGGGCTTAAGTTGTACTTCGTGACCAAGTGACTGGGAACCTTTCCTACCTTAGGCCGCATCTGACGCAGCTGCCCTCTAAAATGACTGGACATGTTTCCATTCTTGGTCCCTGGAGATAAGCAGAGTCCTTTTGTATGACCAAGAAATGGCATCGGAACAATCTAAAGCCTTGCAGATGCCAGAAAAAGGTGCAATATAACAGCAAAACGTTTAAGTAGCCAATCGCATGACATTCGAGTGCATGGGTGATCGCCATATGCAATTGCCACTTGCAGGTACTTTACATGTAGAAACAATGCTCTAAAAAGAATGTTTGAAACTAAGAAAAATGCAAGTCAAGACCAGTGGGGGAACCTATACTGATTGGTGTCAGGAAATAGCCAAGAGACTTCATGCATACCAAATGGGAAACTTATAAGATCCCAACAGTAAAATAAAGTGTAATGTCCAGCAGCTACCAACCAAACACAGAGACAATCTGACCTCTTCTGCTCCATCCAGGCTCGGACTGGTCTATAGGGCAATAGGCCCATGGCCGAACCAAAAAGACAAAATGCTGGTGTGGGCCAGTTTTTTGGGTCCAACTGGGCCCCTTTTTTGGCCAATGTGGGCCAGCTTGACGAATTACTTCACCATGCAGCTAGTAGTTTTCACCAGTATTGCTGAATAAATATTCTTTAAAATGCACAATTTGCATCACATTTTTATCAAAAAAACTCCCCCTTGGGTACTGTTCAAACAGTGTCACAAAAGGACTGAATTGCCATTTGCCACTGTGGGCCACTTCTTTATTGATGCCCGAGACAATTGTATGGCCCAGTCCGACCCTGGCTCCATCCCGACATTACTTTATCCCGAGTTAGTCAAGGAAAGAAATGGTGAGAAACCAGTAGATGATATTATAGACTGTTTTTGCCGTTGCATCCTTGGCAGAGTTAGCCGGTGGACACCCGAGTGAGCTTACCAGGAAGTGCTGCAGTGACCAGCGTTAAATTGCAAGTTGGCTGCGTTCACATGAATCACAGCTTCCAGAACCACGGGATCAGCCCATGCCCACCACGCTAATTGTCCAGAAATAGAGCCAGCTGTATTGTTTCAAGTGTCGATCACTACACATATGCGTGTTTGCATCGAAGTGAAACAGTGATGTTACCCTGTCAACATCCAAACCATCTTGTCCTGATGAGGCTGGTCCATTAGAAAGCTTGGGACCACGATAGCCGAAACTTGAGTCGACATAACAAACTAACATGTCCTGTGGTTTTTGATGAGTGTTACCAAGACTGCCAACCTGACGTTGTTCAATTAACAACACTGCAGGTGGAATTTGAAATAAGAGGAGTGGACACTTGCGTAAAGCCGTGACACACCAGGTCCCATTTGGGACTTGAATTGCAGCAGAATTGTTATCAGGTCATTTCTTGTAAATATTTGGTATGAGGGCTGAGAGTGTGGGTATGATAGGAATGTTTGAGGGTCATGATTGTTTGGAGCAGAGTGTGCTCTGGAAAATAAATACATGCTGTGTTTTGTATTTAGACACTTCAGGCAATGAATTCTATGAAAAATGCACCAGCAATCAAGCAATACAAATGCAGTCTTTTGTTAAAATTAAATGTCTCTTTTTGAATGTTTGAGGGTATCTCAGAGTGTGTTGTTTGTTGTGCCTCATCTCAGTCACTACAGGTTCAGCAATTACCCTCAGGTCCGTCTCCATATTCTTCAAGGTGGAGGATGCAGCCTCCGGAATACCCTCTTTTGTCTCCCCCACCACCAGAAAGGGGAACACAGTATGTCCCCGTATGGCCACAATTCAAAGTCTCAATCAGACAATTGCCTGGAAATGCAGAGGATAGAATGCATTTTCTAGCAGCGGGTCCTTCCAAATGTGCCTGACGATTTCCCAAACATAAGAGAGGGAAAAGAGCACTTCATGGAGGGGATTTAAACCCCAATGCAATGTAACAATCGGTCTTGGACAGACATGAATCCGCTCATGAAAGTGATATTGCCAGTCGAGGGGCATTCATATTTAACAGAATGCATTAACTGGCCCGTCGCAGACCCGAATATAAGTGATCAATTGAACACTGCAAGGATCAATTTAATAGCAATGATCCTGAGGTTTGCCCCAAAAGAACAGATTGGTTGGCAATGTACAATTGCTAGCAGAATAAAGGGGAGTCTCTTGCCAGCTTTATGGACAGACCGAATGCTAGATTTGCACAGCGGTCTCTTATCAATAAACCAACAACCACCTTGTAGAAAGGGATCGAAGCAGCTTCTATCCAAAGGTTACAACTGAAGAGTATGTGTTTCGGCTGGCAGAAACAAGACCTGGCGGAAATAGTGACTGTAGCAAATCACTGCATAGCCTGTCATGTGCAGAAAAAATAGATGGCAGAAGCACAACACGTGATATCAAAGTTACAAATCTTCAAGGGCAGGGTCAAGGCTCTGGCCTGGGAAATTATTATTATTATTATTATTATTAATATTGTTATTATTATAATGGTATTTATTGAGAACGGACCTAGCTTTGAGAAGTAAGAGAGCGCTTTACAACAGTACAGATACATAATGGAGCGCTTTTCAAGGTAACAATAGAACAGGTGTACAGCAGGGGTAGGATACAGAGGGACACAGAGGTGAGAGGTACAGCTGTAAAGGGCGATGGGGAGGAGAGGGGAAGATGACTTCTAGCAAGTCAAGTGGCACAGGGGCAACATGATGGCCTAGGTGTTGAGGAGGAGAGATGCCTTGAAGAGGTGGGTCTTGAGTTCTTTTCTAAATTGTAGGAGCATGGGGGTGCAAGTCTGATGCTGACAGCGAGGAGGTTCCATAGTCTTGGGACCTAGGTAGAGAAGGCTTGTTTTCTGGTCCTTTCCTTTCTGCAGCGGTCGATTTCAAGTCTGCACGTGTCCTGGCTTCTTTTGGTATGCTGTCTGCCCGTGATGCTGATTTTCTTTGTGAGATAGTTGGGTGACTTGAGGGCGACTTCTTTATAGATAATGCAGCAAGATTTGAAAGTGATTTGTGCATGCAGTGGGAGCCAGTGAAGGATGATGAGTGCCGGGGTGATGTGGTTGTATGTTTTTAGACCCTTGATGAGGCGTTTGGCCATGTGTAGAGCACTTCTCAGGGGCACAAGGGAAGACGACGGGTGGCCTTCCAGGAGGGCATTGCCCCCATCCAGGTGTGATAGGCCCAGTGCTTGAACGGTGGGTCTAAAGCATTCCGGAGGGAGGAAGGGCTTGACTTTCCACAGGAGGCAGAGCTGATAACAAGCTGTCTGAGTTTTCTCAGTTATGTGTGTCTTGAAGAAGAGGTGTTTGTCGATGTGGAACCCCGAGCAACTTGGTGCAGGAGGTGAGCTCAGGTGTGCAGCTCTCAAGGTTCATGGTTGATAGCCAGTTCTGTATTAGAGGATGGAACCCTGTGGGACTCCACAGATGAGGGGTAGCATTGGCGACCTAAAGGAGTCCATCTGAACAAACTACTGGCGTTTGGCGAGGTAGGGCTTGAACCACCATAGGAAAAGGTTGCTGATTCCCATGCGCCGATGTAGGTTGTCCATGAGCGCATGGTGGTCCACTATGGTGAAAAAACCATGAGGTCGAGTAGAACCAGGAAGCAGAGGAGGCCATCGTCAAGGATGTTGAGAGCATTGTCGACCACCTGTATGGTTGCCATCTCTGTGCTGCATCTGGGTCTGAACCCAGATTGGTAGGTTTGGAGGAGATTGTTGGTGTTAATGTTTTGCTGAAGTTGCGCGGCTACCACTTTCTTGATGATCTTACCTAGGACGAGAAGATAGTTCCCAAATTGTCGGGATCCAGAATGGGTTTCTTTAGTAGAGGGAGGACTTGTCCTGTCTTTGGGGTTGATGGGAAGGTGCTTTGAGTTATGGAGCTGTAGATGATCTCCAGGTATGGAAGGAGAGCTTCTGCGGGAAGGGTCTTGAGGATGGATGCTGGAGGATGTCATATGAATATGATGTGGGATTGAGGACGGCCAGGGGTTCTACCAGGTCCGCTGTAGAGGGTGGCTTCAATGCTGTCCAGGGTGTGGAGATTTTGCGAGGAGGGATTTGAGGTGGGTCTGTGGATGCAGAGCTGGTGTCTATGTGCTGGCAAATCTTGCTGATTTTGTCGATGAAGAAGGTGTTGATGGCAGTGGATTGTTTGATGGATTGTAGTATGGCAGGTTTGGGTAGTGGGTTGATGCAGTTCTTGACCACTTTGAAGAGGGCTCTGCTTTTGTTGTTGGTTTCTGCTATGGTGTTCTGATAGTTGTCGGTGGGTTGCTCAGAGTTCCTTAAGGAGCACCAGGTCAGATGTAGTCCTGGAGCAGCACCAGATTTTATCTTGTTTCCTGATGATTCTTGCTGAGGTTGAGTTCTTGCGTGTACCAGGGTGCTATATCGGTTTGCATGTGCATTGTTTCAGAGGCGCCTTTCGGTTGATTGAGGCTGACATGGAGGCGCTGAGTGCTTCCAGTAGAGAGTCGCAGTTTGGTTGGGGGTGTTCAGTCGATGTGAGATGGAGGTTGGAAAATGTTTTCCATGATGTGTTTCTGCTGGGAGTGCTTGACTGGGGTGGTGTGTAGGATGTTGAAAGGCATGGCCAGGTGGTCAAACCAGTTAAGCAGGAGAGGATTGCTATAGTAGAGGCAAGGCAGTGCAGTGATGATTAGGTTGAGGATGTTACTTTTCTTGTGCGCTCGGTCTTTTGTGTGCTGTGTAAGGCCAGGGTTTTGAGAATGCAGAGGCGAGCTTCATTCATCGGTTTGGTGTCCGTCGGGGAGAGCGGGAAGTGGCGAGAGGATTTCAAAGGAGGCAATGTTGTTGCTGTCATGTCTGGTGCGGGGCCACAAGGTCTTGTGGATGACTACGAGGCATCCACCTGTCTTGTTCGGCCGGACTCTGTGTTGGATGCTGTATCCGTTGGGAAAAGTGCAACAGCAGGAAGGAGCAAAGGGAGAGGGTTTGTGGACAATGTTCAAGGTGTAATCCCAAATAGCAGACCTGTGTATAATTATTGTAAACAAGAAGGTCAATGGAAATTTGACTGTCCTAATAGGCCATGGCAGAGTTTCTCTCCCCAATGCACAACGATTTCCGATTCCAAATACAAATGCTTTTCCCTTGACTAAAACGGCACCCACTGCCCTTGTTGAAGATTCATATACGGCCAGCTTTAGAGAGGAGAAATTAACCTTGCCATGAATCCCTGCATGCCTGCAAATTATGATGGTCCATTTGTGTCTAATGGAGGGACAGTCTTTGCCTTTTCTAGTAGATACCAGGGTTACCAGGTAAACTTTCTAGTCCGAAGGCGTTCCCACGCTCCTCTTTCTCCAACTTCTGTCAAACCTGTTAGAATTTCAAATCAACCTGTTACGCAACCTGTGACTAAGCTTATCTTTATCTTTTTGGGTCCTATCACTGACAAGCATGCATTTCTTTTGCATTACATGTGGTAATACGAGTGTGACAAAATTACTACTGCTCTGCTGGAGTCCAGGAATGAGAAGAGGCTAAATCACCAACTCAGTCCCATACTACTACTGAACCAGCAGTGATCCCAATCATAAATACCATTGTACCTCCTTCACCTCTTACGGTAGCGCAGGCCGAGGGCAGGCTTTATTTTCAGGAGGGGTGTGAGCTGATGCGGTTGCAATACAAACAATAATAGTACGGTGGTACCAAAATAAATGAATGGCCAACAAAGGTTCTTTCAAGACAGGAACTTTAATAAAAACTAGCAATGCCCACAATTCATCAAATACACCACAGACCCACTCCTGTAAAAGAAACACAGAGAATGCAAACTTTGAGAATAGAGAGAACTCTGGGTTGATAGGCAGGGATGCTTGGAGAAGGGATTGTCTGACCTTGTGAAACTTAAATGGTACAGCAAATTGGTCTAACATGAGCCTGTTGTCAGGGGTCCAATCCATGCTGCTGTAACAAATGCCCTTTGCCTTCTGACATCATACCCAGTGTCCATTGTTTGCAGGAAGTAGGGGGTGAGGGGTGCAGGAAGATCTATAGAGCCATAGCAGAAACCAAAATGCAGGAGTCCCTCTCTCAGCCTACTTGTCTCCTCTGGCTACCTTAATCCGCCCATTCGAAGGGACTCTGGTGAGCAGCACCCCGGTGTGAAATTGGCTTTGTTATATCAGGACTGCCTTTGAAGCACTGGTTCACAAAGGACCTCCCAGGGACACCTTCCTGGTGCCTTGAGAGGAAGGTGTTGGGCCTCCTCAGAGGGATCAGAGAGGCAGCTCCCTGGGCAATGCCTAACATGACTTTTGAGGAAAAACCTAGGCCAGATAGCAAATACACATCAGCACTGTCATAGCTGGAGCAGTGCTCACCAAGCTGACACTAGTGTCATAAATCTTCCCCCGTCTCACCTGTGATCGGGATCTCCCTTGTTCGGCCTCAGGACTCTTCCTGTGGGTGGTTCGGGTCTTGAATAGGCTCGCCCAAGCCTCGTCTGGTTGTAGGAAGCGTCAGAGTTCCGGGATGTTCGTGGTTCCAGGGTATCCAGGATAGCGATAATCAAGCAAGTAGGGGGGGATCCAGGAACAGGATAAGAGGCAAAGAAGGAAGTAAGAGTATCAAGGAAATCAATGTAGAGAGCAAACACACGTCGGGTCACTACCGAAGATAGCGTTGAGACGCGCGGACCCACAGGGGCGTGACCAATTTATAGTACGTGCCACAACGTGAAAGCTACTGCGTATCACGGAGCTTGGTACGGCCATGTTTGGAGGAACAAGGAGTACAAGCCCTTCGTGACAATGACTATGAGGTCCAGAAGGGGCAATTTTGCCGGGTCATGACAGCATGCCCCCTCCGAAGACTGGTTCCTCCAGGCTTGCCCGGGTGAATAAGATGGAATCTTCTGAGCAAACGAGGGGTCCTTAAATTAGAAACTGGTTCCCATGTTCTTTCGCTAGGGGGGTAGCCTTTCCACTCGACCAGATATTGTAATCGACCCCTCCTGTACCTGGAATCGCATATACTGGACACCTCATATTCCAACTGGTCATCTACAACAACAGGTGTGGGTTTGAAGGGTTTTCGAGTAGAACTAACGTAGGGTTTCAACAGGGAAGCATGGAAGACTGGATGTATCTTCTTCCCGGAATCCGGGAGCTTAAGTCGGAAGGAGACAGGATTGATGATCTCCTTTATAGAAAATGGACCATAATAGCGAGGAGCCAACTTGTTTGGTTGTAAATGTCGAGGTAACATTTTCGAGGCTAGCTGGACTTGATCGCCAACTGAATAAGAAGGTGATGGTCTTCTCTTAGAATCTGCATATCTTTTGGTTCGAGTCTGGGCCTGTTCTAACTGATCCTTGACTTCTCTTTGTAAATTGATCAGCGTCTGAATCCAAGAGTCAAGGGTAGGTACCGGGGTAGATTCTGGAAGAACTGATGGCAAAACGGACGGATGATAACCTTGACTGCAATAGAAGTTGCTGATCTTGAGAGCTGAATGATCTGAGTTATTGTAGGAGAATTCGACTAAAGGTATAAGGAGAGACCAATCGTTTTGAACTTTGGTGGCAAAACAACGAAGATATTGTTCCAGGGTTTGATTTACTCGTTCCGTTGCCCCATTGGTTTGTGGATGATAGCCTGAAGAAAGGGCACGTTGGATTCCTAGAACACGACAGAGATGTTTCCAGAATTGTGAAATATACTGAGGTCCCCGATCTGAAATAATCTTGGAAGGGAGACCATGAAGACGAAAAATATATTCCAGGAAAATTCCAGCAAGTTCTGAGGAAGATGGTAGTTTATAGAATGGTGTAAAATGAGCTAGATGAGTGAACAAGTCAATGGTCACCATGATGGTTGTATATCCTCGGGAAGGTGGTAATTCAACAATGAAGTCAGTGGCAATAACTTCCCAGGGTCTGGTTGGCAACGTAGGTTGTAGAAGCAGACCCGCCGGCCTCTGATCATCATATTTGTTCTGATTACAAATTGCACAGGTCTTGATGTGTTGAACTACACTGGACTTCATCCCTAGCCACCAAAACTGTCTTCGTATAAGACGGAAGGTGTTGGTTACCCCTCGATGGCCGGAGTGAAGAGTGTCATGGCATAGATTCATTACCTTCTGTTGAAGTTCTTTTGTCAGAATGACCACTGAATTGTTCTTGAATAAATATCCTTCCTTGATTGTCAAACGCCAGGGATTTTTCTCGGATATGTCCTTGCAGAGTTCAGATGATTGAGTCTGTAATCTGATTTCTTCCAGGAGATTGATCGCTTGAGCTACAAAGATTGTAGGTGGAAACATTTTAGGATAGATCTTATCCTCCAAGGGAACGTAGTCGGGACGCCGAGAAAGGGGATCGGCAATCATGTTTTGCGGTCCAGGAACATGTGAAATTTGAAATTGGTATTGAGCAAAGAAGTAGGCCCATCGAGCTTGTCTACTGTTTCTGCACTCCATGGATTGTAGGACCTGAAGATTTCGATGATCAGTACGGACTTGAACTGGATATTTAGCACCCAGGAGTAGATGTCTCCATTCAGTGAAGGCATGCTGAATGGCCAATAACTCCTTCTCCAGAACTGAGTAGTGAGTCTCACTGGTATTTAGGGTCCGTGAAAGATAAGCAATGGGATGTTCCAACTTTATCATCGGATTCTTGTTTTAAAACTGCTCCTATGGCGTAATTGGAGGCATCTGTTTCCACTAGAAAAGGACTATTTATGTCAGGTTGGGCCAGGGTGGGGGCCTGAGTGAATTCCTCTTTCAAGCGTTGGAATGCCTTGTCTTGTGGTATAGACCAGTTGAATGGAATGTCTTTCTTCAGGAGATTAACAATGGGTTGAACAATCTCGGAAAAGGTGGGAATGAATTTCCGGTAGAAGTTGGCAAGCCCCAGGAAGGATTGTATTTGCTTTACAGATGTTGGGGCCGGCCAAGCCAGTATGGCCTTCACCTTAGAAGGGTCCATACTAATTGCTTCAGAAATAAGGACAAACCCCAGATAGTGAACTGATGTAACATGAAACAAACATTTTTCTGGTTTGGCTAAGAGTTGATTTTCACTGAGACGTTGAAGTACTGCCTTTACATGTTCTTCATGTTTCAAGGAATCCTTTGAAAAGATCAATATGTCATCCAAGTAGACGATAACATTGAGAAATAACATGTCAGAGAACACCCTATCCATAAAACTCTGGAAGACTGCGGGAGCATTAGTCAGACCAAAGGGCATGACTAAGTATTCAAAGTGGCCAAAGGGTGTTCTAAAGGCAGTTTTCCATTCGTCTCCTTCCCGGATACGGATCAAATGGTAAGCACCTCGGAGCTCCAGTTTCGTGAATATCACTGCACCTCTCACAGCTTCAAGGATATCCGAGATCAGGGGTATTGGGTATCTGTCTTTCAGGGTGTGTTGATTTAGGCCCCGATAGTCCAGGCAAGGTCTGAGCTCTTTGGTATCCTTTTTAGGAACAAAGAACAATGAAGCGCCAGCTGGTGATTTTGAAGGTCTTATGGTGCCATTCTCAAGATTAGTGTCTAGGTATTCCCGGAGGGCTCTCTTTTCTGGTTCTGAAAGGATAAACATCCTGCCAAAGGGAATCACCGCTGAGGGTTCAGTATCTATGGCACAGTCTTCGGGTCTATGTGGAGGTAAGGCTTGAACGATGGCAGTAGAGAATACATCAGCATACCCTTGATAGATCTCTGGAACTTGTACAACATTGGAAACCATGAGTGGTGTCTCTGGACATCTTGGTAGATTTTTAGAGGCTGTGACAGAGGTGTCCAGGTTTAAACAATGGTTCATACAGAACTCAGAGCCCTGGAATAGGAATCCGGCTGTCCAGTTGATATATGGATTGTGCCTTTGTAACCAGGGCATGCCCAGAACCAAGGGATAATGGGCTGATTTTATAATGTCAAGCACTATTTTTTCTTGATGATGATTTATGGACAGATGGATCTCCCTAGTTTGCAGACTTATGGGTCCTGAGGAAAGAGGTCTTTCGTCAATTGCTTCCACTGGCTGTGAAAAACTTCTTGTTTCATATGGAATGTTATGACTTCTGACCCAATCTTGATCAATGAAGACCCCCATTGCTCCGCAATCCACCAAGGCCAGTATGGGGTAGACCTTGTCCTTGGATGGCGATAAAAAGGCCTGTAATATCACCAATTTGTTTTGTCCAGGAGAGTTCAAGGATGGAATTGATGTGGAACAAACATCGCTCTCCCGAAACCTTGCTCCATTTAGGATCGGGAGCTGGCGTTTCCCGAGCGTCGGGGAGGAGCCAGAGGACACTCTTTAACTAGATGTTTATCGGAGGCACAATACATGCATAAGCCTATGTGTATTCTTCATAACCTTTCCTGCTGGGAAATTGGTCCACGAAAGGCTCCAAGTTGCATGGGTTCGGAATCAGTGCTCGGACTCTTGGCATATTCTGTCCTTGTAGTAATCTCTAGGGAGTATCTTTGAATTGATTCTTTATTCTTTTTCTTTTCGGCCTTTCTTTCCTGGATTCTAAAGTCTATTTGCACAGACAAGTCCAGGAGGGCCTGGAATGAACTAGGACATGCCACCCTGGCTAACTCGTCCTTAATCTCTTCATTTAGACCTCTGCGAAACAAAGTAAAACTGGCTTCCAGGGGCCAGTCCGCCTCTTTGGCTAGCTGTTTGAATCTGGTAACATAGGTCAACATATCTTGGGATCCTTGTTTGAAGTCAAGTAACTTTTCTTGAGCACTGTGAACCAGCTCTGGTCATTCGAACATGGACTTGAGTTCCGCGATGAACCCTTCATAATCATCCAGGAGAGCATCCCCTGAATTAAGCAAAGGAGTGGCCCATGTAAGGGCATTACCGGAAAGATGCGATATTATGAAGCCCACCTTAGCCCTAGGAGTTGTGAAATAGTAGGGCTTGAAGGTAAAATGTACCAAACAAGAATCCAGGAATCCACGTAAGGCCTTTGTTGAACCGTCGTATTTATCAACCACTCCTCCCAATAATACGCTGTCCTTGTTCGCGGAGTCGCGCGACAAGATGAGCTGTCTTAGCGACGCATTCTCGGCTTTTAAATTCTGCATCTCTGTGGAAAGTTCTTGCATTCCGCACATCAGGTCCTGAATAGCATTCTCCATGGTAGAATCCGTATTGATCGTTAGGCGTCTCAAACTGTCATAAATCTTCCCCCGTCTCACCTGTGATCGGGATCTCCCTTGTTCGGCCGCAGGACTCTTCCTGTGGGTGGTTTGGGTCTTGAATAGGCTCGCCCGAGCCTCGTCGGGTTGTAGGAAGCGTTCAGAGTTCCGGGATGTTTGTGGTTCCAGGGTATCCAGGATAGAGATAATCAAGCAAATAGGGGGGGGGATCCAGGAACAGGATAAGAGGCAAAGAAGGAAGTAAGAGTATCAAGGAAATCAATATAGAGAGCAAACACACGTCGGGTCACTACCGAAGATAGCGTTTTAGACGCGCGGACCCGCAGGGGCGTGACCAATTTATAGTACGTGCCTCAACGTGAAAGCTAGTGCGTAGCACGGAGCTTGGTACGGCCATGTTGGGAGGAACAAGGAGTACAAGCCCTCCGTAACAATGAACATGAGGTCCAGAAGGGGCAATTTCGCCGGGTCATGACAACTAGTGTGATATCCAAGTGCTGTGGCTGTATAATTGTGAGCATTCAATCACCTCCTTGTCATAACCAGCCATGGCTTATTTGTACAGGTTAACATGCCACCAGGCAGACTGGGGTATGCAATTTGTTTGTTTTGATCAAAGGAGGAGAACATTAAATCTCACCTTTGCCTGTTCAAACATTCTCTATTCCAGTAGCTTCAGGAATGCATGTGGCCTTTTAACCCGCCCTGCTCCCACTTCAGAGCAGTAACTGAAGATTTCAAGAAACTGGTCATATCAAAGGTACATTATGAAAATGTGATCCAGTTTGCAGGCCTCCCTTTCAAGAACATGATTATCAGCATCATTCTATCACTTGTCGTTTTCACCAAACAAAATTCTGTCACACTGAAATATTTTGTGTAAACTAAATTGTACCATTTATTGATCTCCAGATGGTATGTTTGTAGATATCTCCTGCGCAAATGCAGAAGTAGTACTGGCAAATGTGCGAGAAGAGCCAGTCATACCACCAGTCTAAATAGACACAAACTTTAACAAATATCTGACTAATTTGTTATCCCAAGTCCCTGATTGTTTATGGTCCCTCAAGATGGCCACCGAAAATCCATAGGCAACCAGTCCTTACTACAAAGTATAAAAAGGGGTTTATTTGGGATTGTGTTCAAGTTGGGGGCCAAAAAAAATACAGGGTGGATAAACGGTCACTAAGTTTCTTCAGAACAAAGACCTTGATGTGAATACTCCAGGGAGTCTGCTATTTCTCCGAGCGGGGTCCCTCCACTTGGAAGTTTCAAGAGTAGTCTTCCCAGGACAGGTTTAAAGGGGGTTCCCAAACTCATTTTTCTGGGTAAGTCCAAAGCAGCTGTTTCCAGGGTATTTTCTAAGAAAAAAAGGTGCATGGCAGCTTCTTCTTGGGAGGGAGATGGGGCCAGTTGTGTTGACAGCCTTCTGGGCACCTATCATAGCCACAAGGGCTCCACTGTCTTCCTCCTGCCCCCCCCCTTCCAATCGTGTATCTGATCTAAGTCTCCCTCTTTGGTGTTTTGCCACAAGCTCTTCCTCCTCCCACCTCTAACACCTGCCTAGAGCAAAACTCAACTCTCCCAAAAACCATTTCATTATCTTGCTCCTTCTAGTGAACTTCTTCTGCTGCTTGGCCATCCTCCTCTTCAGCCCTACTTTGAATCCCTCTGCCTGTTCCAACTCTGCTTCCCAGCTTTGCTTCCCAAGTTCTTCCTAGTAAGAGTTGACGATCTGGCCTACCCACCATGCTTGCTCTGTCTCTGAGACCTTCTCCTTATGGTCTTGCCCCACCATTGCCATAGCCGCAAGACTTCCCTTATGTCAGGGGCCTCTTTCTGCCCCCTCCTCTGGACTACTTTTCCAGAGTTGGGCCTGTACACCCCATAGTTCGCCTCTTGCTCCTCTTCCTCTCTTGGGGCTGGTAGAACCTGGCCTATATCCCAGTACTTTAGTCCCTCTCTGGCCTTCCTTTACACCAGGCCCCCAGTCCTGTGATATTCACAACAAGTCAGCCTCCACCTGCTATGCCTCTTTTGCCACCATCTCTCTGAATACTGATATCTCATCCAAATAGATATCAATACGCTGGTCATGACCGTTAACATAACTCTCTTTTCCCAACTATAGCAAAACAGCACTGTGAAAGATGTAATTTTTGTGAACAACACAATGCAGGAAACATAATAAAAGAAACTAATGCAGCACACCCCGTTCCATAAGGTCATTTGTTAATATGCAATAAGATTTTGTTCAGATACCTACATGCAATAGGCTGCAATACAATTTGATAGTAGAGGACACTTTTTGAAATTGCATGGAAGCATAGCCATTCAAGAAAGAAGACAACAACTCTGTAATCTATATGATGAACAAAAATTTTGTCCCAATACTGGGAATACCCGTCAGCATAAACAGTGACAGAGGCACTCATTTTACAAGGCAGCTTATCCAAGAACTATGTGTAGGTCTGAAAATGCAGCAAAAACGCCACTGCACCCATCACCTACAATCAGCCGGGATAGTAGAGAGAAACAATGGGGTTTGAAAAATAGAATATCAAAAATGTGCCCTGAAACGAACCTCAAGTGGCTAGATGCCCCTAACATCCATCATGAGTATGCAGAGCACAGTGAACAGAAACAAACACGTTTGGGCCCACATAAAATAATCGTGGACTGCCCAATGTATCTTCCTGCATCCCCCCCATTAAATCTGGCCCATACGGACATTAATCTGGTAAATGACCTGATCTTTGAATATTGTAAAGCATTAATTAAATGTTTCAGGTCTATCGACTCACAGGTCAAACAAGTTCTGTCAAAAGAGCCAGAGCAAGAGGGCAATTCCCTAAACGGAGAGGGGGTTTACATGAAAGTAAATCAGTCGATTACTGCCCAGGTGCCCAGGTGGAAACAACCATACCAATTTCTTCTTATTACAAACAACGCTGTCTTATGCAAAGAATTACCTACAAGGATTCACTCGTCTCATTGTGAAAGAGCGCCAGCACCTTACAATGAGCTTCCTCCAGCTAACGGTCAGTATCCTGTTTGCGTTCTTGGTCATAGTTGGACCAGGGGGAGTAACTGACTATACAAAGGACTGCAAAAAGTTGCATTGAAAGAAATTTTCCAGCCACTTAACTTAACAGTATAGATATCACAGTAAATGTGTATATGGCCATGGTGGAGCAGACAGCAAATTGTTCAATGGGAAGGCGGGACCTGTGGAACTAATTCTTGACTTTGCAGGGTGACTATTATTTAGGATTTCCTCCTGCACTGTTGGCTGTGTTTCTCTGTGATGTTTTGCTGCATTATAATTGGATCTCTGGCGAGGAACACCAAAACTTATCAGCAACTAGCTCCGATTTGCCCAAAACAGACTTGCAGGTAAACATCACTGTTTGCTGCATTATAATTGGATCTCTGGCGAGGAACGCCAAAACTTATCAGCAACTTGCTCCGATTTGCCCAAAACAGCCTTGCAGGTAAACATCACTGTTTCTGCTGTCACTCTTGCCGTCTTTACTGCCATGACAAATCCCAAAGAAATTTTATGTCCCAGGTCCTATCACATGAAGGACTCACTTTTCTACTGTGCTCTTGCTTTTACTTTTACAGACATGGGAAGAGTTATAAGGGAGTGATTAAATGGCTTGTTAACAGTCAGTATCTCCCAAGGTTATGAGTATAATGAATGAAACATATCCCAGGTAAGTTAGATGTCTTATTCCCCACTCTGAAGTTGCAGACATGGTTACCACCCCAGGGTAATATGAAACCACTAGCAGAAAGGATCAAATGGTTTACTGATGATACACTTAATGTGAAATAACACCTGTTGTCATTATTTTACCATACTGTGGGCCCGATTCATGGAATAATCTGTGCTGAAAAAATGGCAATTGTGTGTGAAATCATGCACAAGTCCCCGTTCGCCGATTCATGGAACACAATGCACAGGGTTTACACTGACTTGCGAGGAATCTATGTCGGTGCAACACGTCACTGCGACCCGACGAACGCCTTGCACGAGACTCCAAGAGAAGGGCCGGCTGGGCCTGTCCAGCCACCTAAAAAGGGTCCGTAAAACATGGAATGAGGAAGAACAAGCAGAAATGTGGGCATTACGAGGGACGTACCACCATAAAATAATCGCACCGCCCATACGAGCGCAAAACAAAGGTATTCATGGAATTGAAAAGGGAAGGCCGGCGTGTGAATAAGCACGCACAAATCCAGAGACACGTTTACGCCACGTGATTGCAGGTGTAAAATGTCAACGCGCACACTAACAAATGCATAAAAAGCATGCGCGATCAACAAACGCACGGATATAGCCACGATGAATGCACCATTTATTGCAGCAGTCATCCAGGGACACGCAGGAGGAGAAGGATGGCCAGGGCCCAGATCTTCCACCCAAGGACGAGCCTTTTTGGGATGCCTCATGACCAGGTCTATGGCAGGTATAGGTCCCCACCCATATCATCCTCGACCTGGTCACGTAGTGGGACGATGACCTCACATCACCCACCATGTGCTCCCAAGCACTGAGCCCCTTGCAAAAGGTGCTCAATGTTCTGCATTTTTTGGCCACTGACTCATTCCAGCGGACCATCGCCATAGTAGGTGGCATCTCCCAGGCAAAGCACTCGCACTGCTTACACCAGGTGTTGGCAATCATAACTGCACGTCCTTCTGTCCGCTGGCATATGTATATGCGCAGAACACCGTCAGAAAGGCAAGCACTGGTCCAGGATTTTGATGGGGTGGCCCACTTCCCAAAGGTGCTAGGTGCCATTGATTGCTCCCATGTTGCTCTACGTCCACCTCGAGCAACAGAGCACATCTACCTCAACTGGAACAGTGGCACTCCATCAATGTTCAGGTTGTGTGTGATGTCAAGGGCATCATTACTGAAGTGTATGTCAACTATCCTGGCAGCATACATGATAGTTACATCTTCAGGATGTCTCCGCTACATGTGTTGCCATGCCCTGGAAGCTGGGAAGCATGGCAACACATGGCTCATTAGTGAGTATGAATGGCCATGCACATGCATACATGTTGCACACAGACCAACAGACACTGTCAATAAATGACAATGTCGACCATTCTCACCTCTACAGAGAACAGTGCCTACCCTCTGAGCACAAACATGATGATGCCCATGCACAACCCCAACACACCTGCCAAGGTAAAGTACAGCACTGCCCATATTGCAACTCGTGGCATAGTGGAGTGCACATTCGGAGTGCTCAAGTCACATTTCCGCTCCCTTGACCACTCTGGTGGTGTGTTGCTACATGCTCCACCAGTAGTCTGCAGGATGATTGTGGCAGCATGTGTCCTGCACAATGTTGCAACACGGCGTGTCGTCTCAGAGGACATGGTGGTGGAACCCCATCCATACCCACAGGCACATCGCTTGCGTACGGCTGGGCAAAGGGCACGTGGAGAGGCTGCACGTACCCAGCTTGTGCAATATTATTTCACATAAAATCCTTCCCCTGTGAAGTGCACATGTTCCCGTCAAATCTCAGGTGCCATTTTCTGATGACAATGGGCCAATCCACTGTGCCCACAAAACCACCCTGAGAAAGTGACCTTGGAAGTGCAAATTTGTGTGCATCCCTTATAACTAAACATATTTTTTTTGTTTTTCCAAAAGAAACGCATTGAAGAGGGAAGGCCTCACTACCACCATGCCAACAATTTCATGAAATCACCCCTTTGGCACCAACACCATCCCATAACACTAACTAACATACCTGTCAAATGTGTAAGCAGCGATAAATCCAGAAACATCAAGTCTGAGCTGCAAGCCATACATGGCCCAAAAACTAACATGGACACAAAATACAACAAGCAAAATGACATCTAGCTGCACAAATGTCCTAGAATGTGCATGATGTGCACAAACATGTCCCTATTGTGGGGTGTAGAAAAGCAGTACAGTATCAATAACAGGTTATAAGGCAACATGACCACAATAAACCCCATCCCAAAAAAACGTTTTATAAGAGGTAATTTACAATTGTGACAAAGAGGGCAAACACACCAGAATTGCCACATCCAGATGTGCAGCAAATAAAATAGCCATTCCATAATGATCAAGATAAATGCAAATATGCACATTTTACCTGTGCCCTTGGCATGCAGTTGTCACTACCGAAGATAGCGTTTTAGACGCGCGGACCCGCAGGGGCGTGACCAATTTATAGTACGTGCCTCAACGTGAAAGCTAGTGCGTAGCACGGAGCTTGGTACGGCCATGTTGGGAGGAACAAGGAGTACAAGCCCTCCGTAACAATGAACATGAGGTCCAGAAGGGGCAATTTCGCCGGGTCATGACAACTAGTGTGATATCCAAGTGCTGTGGCTGTATAATTGTGAGCATTCAATCACCTCCTTGTCATAACCAGCCATGGCTTATTTGTACAGGTTAACATGCCACCAGGCAGACTGGGGTATGCAATTTGTTTGTTTTGATCAAAGGAGGAGAACATTAAATCTCACCTTTGCCTGTTCAAACATTCTCTATTCCAGTAGCTTCAGGAATGCATGTGGCCTTTTAACCCGCCCTGCTCCCACTTCAGAGCAGTAACTGAAGATTTCAAGAAACTGGTCATATCAAAGGTACATTATGAAAATGTGATCCAGTTTGCAGGCCTCCCTTTCAAGAACATGATTATCAGCATCATTCTATCACTTGTCGTTTTCACCAAACAAAATTCTGTCACACTGAAATATTTTGTGTAAACTAAATTGTACCATTTATTGATCTCCAGATGGTATGTTTGTAGATATCTCCTGCGCAAATGCAGAAGTAGTACTGGCAAATGTGCGAGAAGAGCCAGTCATACCACCAGTCTAAATAGACACAAACTTTAACAAATATCTGACTAATTTGTTATCCCAAGTCCCTGATTGTTTATGGTCCCTCAAGATGGCCACCGAAAATCCATAGGCAACCAGTCCTTACTACAAAGTATAAAAAGGGGTTTATTTGGGATTGTGTTCAAGTTGGGGGCCAAAAAAAATACAGGGTGGATAAACGGTCACTAAGTTTCTTCAGAACAAAGACCTTGATGTGAATACTCCAGGGAGTCTGCTATTTCTCCGAGCGGGGTCCCTCCACTTGGAAGTTTCAAGAGTAGTCTTCCCAGGACAGGTTTAAAGGGGGTTCCCAAACTCATTTTTCTGGGTAAGTCCAAAGCAGCTGTTTCCAGGGTATTTTCTAAGAAAAAAAGGTGCATGGCAGCTTCTTCTTGGGAGGGAGATGGGGCCAGTTGTGTTGACAGCCTTCTGGGCACCTATCATAGCCACAAGGGCTCCACTGTCTTCCTCCTGCCCCCCCCCTTCCAATCGTGTATCTGATCTAAGTCTCCCTCTTTGGTGTTTTGCCACAAGCTCTTCCTCCTCCCACCTCTAACACCTGCCTAGAGCAAAACTCAACTCTCCCAAAAACCATTTCATTATCTTGCTCCTTCTAGTGAACTTCTTCTGCTGCTTGGCCATCCTCCTCTTCAGCCCTACTTTGAATCCCTCTGCCTGTTCCAACTCTGCTTCCCAGCTTTGCTTCCCAAGTTCTTCCTAGTAAGAGTTGACGATCTGGCCTACCCACCATGCTTGCTCTGTCTCTGAGACCTTCTCCTTATGGTCTTGCCCCACCATTGCCATAGCCGCAAGACTTCCCTTATGTCAGGGGCCTCTTTCTGCCCCCTCCTCTGGACTACTTTTCCAGAGTTGGGCCTGTACACCCCATAGTTCGCCTCTTGCTCCTCTTCCTCTCTTGGGGCTGGTAGAACCTGGCCTATATCCCAGTACTTTAGTCCCTCTCTGGCCTTCCTTTACACCAGGCCCCCAGTCCTGTGATATTCACAACAAGTCAGCCTCCACCTGCTATGCCTCTTTTGCCACCATCTCTCTGAATACTGATATCTCATCCAAATAGATATCAATACGCTGGTCATGACCGTTAACATAACTCTCTTTTCCCAACTATAGCAAAACAGCACTGTGAAAGATGTAATTTTTGTGAACAACACAATGCAGGAAACATAATAAAAGAAACTAATGCAGCACACCCCGTTCCATAAGGTCATTTGTTAATATGCAATAAGATTTTGTTCAGATACCTACATGCAATAGGCTGCAATACAATTTGATAGTAGAGGACACTTTTTGAAATTGCATGGAAGCATAGCCATTCAAGAAAGAAGACAACAACTCTGTAATCTATATGATGAACAAAAATTTTGTCCCAATACTGGGAATACCCGTCAGCATAAACAGTGACAGAGGCACTCATTTTACAAGGCAGCTTATCCAAGAACTATGTGTAGGTCTGAAAATGCAGCAAAAACGCCACTGCACCCATCACCTACAATCAGCCGGGATAGTAGAGAGAAACAATGGGGTTTGAAAAATAGAATATCAAAAATGTGCCCTGAAACGAACCTCAAGTGGCTAGATGCCCCTAACATCCATCATGAGTATGCAGAGCACAGTGAACAGAAACAAACACGTTTGGGCCCACATAAAATAATCGTGGACTGCCCAATGTATCTTCCTGCATCCCCCCCATTAAATCTGGCCCATACGGACATTAATCTGGTAAATGACCTGATCTTTGAATATTGTAAAGCATTAATTAAATGTTTCAGGTCTATCGACTCACAGGTCAAACAAGTTCTGTCAAAAGAGCCAGAGCAAGAGGGCAATTCCCTAAACGGAGAGGGGGTTTACATGAAAGTAAATCAGTCGATTACTGCCCAGGTGCCCAGGTGGAAACAACCATACCAATTTCTTCTTATTACAAACAACGCTGTCTTATGCAAAGAATTACCTACAAGGATTCACTCGTCTCATTGTGAAAGAGCGCCAGCACCTTACAATGAGCTTCCTCCAGCTAACGGTCAGTATCCTGTTTGCGTTCTTGGTCATAGTTGGACCAGGGGGAGTAACTGACTATACAAAGGACTGCAAAAAGTTGCATTGAAAGAAATTTTCCAGCCACTTAACTTAACAGTATAGATATCACAGTAAATGTGTATATGGCCATGGTGGAGCAGACAGCAAATTGTTCAATGGGAAGGCGGGACCTGTGGAACTAATTCTTGACTTTGCAGGGTGACTATTATTTAGGATTTCCTCCTGCACTGTTGGCTGTGTTTCTCTGTGATGTTTTGCTGCATTATAATTGGATCTCTGGCGAGGAACACCAAAACTTATCAGCAACTAGCTCCGATTTGCCCAAAACAGACTTGCAGGTAAACATCACTGTTTGCTGCATTATAATTGGATCTCTGGCGAGGAACGCCAAAACTTATCAGCAACTTGCTCCGATTTGCCCAAAACAGCCTTGCAGGTAAACATCACTGTTTCTGCTGTCACTCTTGCCGTCTTTACTGCCATGACAAATCCCAAAGAAATTTTATGTCCCAGGTCCTATCACATGAAGGACTCACTTTTCTACTGTGCTCTTGCTTTTACTTTTACAGACATGGGAAGAGTTATAAGGGAGTGATTAAATGGCTTGTTAACAGTCAGTATCTCCCAAGGTTATGAGTATAATGAATGAAACATATCCCAGGTAAGTTAGATGTCTTATTCCCCACTCTGAAGTTGCAGACATGGTTACCACCCCAGGGTAATATGAAACCACTAGCAGAAAGGATCAAATGGTTTACTGATGATACACTTAATGTGAAATAACACCTGTTGTCATTATTTTACCATACTGTGGGCCCGATTCATGGAATAATCTGTGCTGAAAAAATGGCAATTGTGTGTGAAATCATGCACAAGTCCCCGTTCGCCGATTCATGGAACACAATGCACAGGGTTTACACTGACTTGCGAGGAATCTATGTCGGTGCAACACGTCACTGCGACCCGACGAACGCCTTGCACGAGACTCCAAGAGAAGGGCCGGCTGGGCCTGTCCAGCCACCTAAAAAGGGTCCGTAAAACATGGAATGAGGAAGAACAAGCAGAAATGTGGGCATTACGAGGGACGTACCACCATAAAATAATCGCACCGCCCATACGAGCGCAAAACAAAGGTATTCATGGAATTGAAAAGGGAAGGCCGGCGTGTGAATAAGCACGCACAAATCCAGAGACACGTTTACGCCACGTGATTGCAGGTGTAAAATGTCAACGCGCACACTAACAAATGCATAAAAAGCATGCGCGATCAACAAACGCACGGATATAGCCACGATGAATGCACCATTTATTGCAGCAGTCATCCAGGGACACGCAGGAGGAGAAGGATGGCCAGGGCCCAGATCTTCCACCCAAGGACGAGCCTTTTTGGGATGCCTCATGACCAGGTCTATGGCAGGTATAGGTCCCCACCCATATCATCCTCGACCTGGTCACGTAGTGGGACGATGACCTCACATCACCCACCATGTGCTCCCAAGCACTGAGCCCCTTGCAAAAGGTGCTCAATGTTCTGCATTTTTTGGCCACTGACTCATTCCAGCGGACCATCGCCATAGTAGGTGGCATCTCCCAGGCAAAGCACTCGCACTGCTTACACCAGGTGTTGGCAATCATAACTGCACGTCCTTCTGTCCGCTGGCATATGTATATGCGCAGAACACCGTCAGAAAGGCAAGCACTGGTCCAGGATTTTGATGGGGTGGCCCACTTCCCAAAGGTGCTAGGTGCCATTGATTGCTCCCATGTTGCTCTACGTCCACCTCGAGCAACAGAGCACATCTACCTCAACTGGAACAGTGGCACTCCATCAATGTTCAGGTTGTGTGTGATGTCAAGGGCATCATTACTGAAGTGTATGTCAACTATCCTGGCAGCATACATGATAGTTACATCTTCAGGATGTCTCCGCTACATGTGTTGCCATGCCCTGGAAGCTGGGAAGCATGGCAACACATGGCTCATTAGTGAGTATGAATGGCCATGCACATGCATACATGTTGCACACAGACCAACAGACACTGTCAATAAATGACAATGTCGACCATTCTCACCTCTACAGAGAACAGTGCCTACCCTCTGAGCACAAACATGATGATGCCCATGCACAACCCCAACACACCTGCCAAGGTAAAGTACAGCACTGCCCATATTGCAACTCGTGGCATAGTGGAGTGCACATTCGGAGTGCTCAAGTCACATTTCCGCTCCCTTGACCACTCTGGTGGTGTGTTGCTACATGCTCCACCAGTAGTCTGCAGGATGATTGTGGCAGCATGTGTCCTGCACAATGTTGCAACACGGCGTGTCGTCTCAGAGGACATGGTGGTGGAACCCCATCCATACCCACAGGCACATCGCTTGCGTACGGCTGGGCAAAGGGCACGTGGAGAGGCTGCACGTACCCAGCTTGTGCAATATTATTTCACATAAAATCCTTCCCCTGTGAAGTGCACATGTTCCCGTCAAATCTCAGGTGCCATTTTCTGATGACAATGGGCCAATCCACTGTGCCCACAAAACCACCCTGAGAAAGTGACCTTGGAAGTGCAAATTTGTGTGCATCCCTTATAACTAAACATATTTTTTTTGTTTTTCCAAAAGAAACGCATTGAAGAGGGAAGGCCTCACTACCACCATGCCAACAATTTCATGAAATCACCCCTTTGGCACCAACACCATCCCATAACACTAACTAACATACCTGTCAAATGTGTAAGCAGCGATAAATCCAGAAACATCAAGTCTGAGCTGCAAGCCATACATGGCCCAAAAACTAACATGGACACAAAATACAACAAGCAAAATGACATCTAGCTGCACAAATGTCCTAGAATGTGCATGATGTGCACAAACATGTCCCTATTGTGGGGTGTAGAAAAGCAGTACAGTATCAATAACAGGTTATAAGGCAACATGACCACAATAAACCCCATCCCAAAAAAACGTTTTATAAGAGGTAATTTACAATTGTGACAAAGAGGGCAAACACACCAGAATTGCCACATCCAGATGTGCAGCAAATAAAATAGCCATTCCATAATGATCAAGATAAATGCAAATATGCACATTTTACCTGTGCCCTTGGCATGCAGTTGACAGTCAAATTTCATCCCATGAAATAGCCATCATTCCCTGATGGAAGGATCTAAAGACAATGAACATAATGAAACAGAGTGCAGCTACCACATCCATGCACCAACAAACTCAAAATCCACAGGACACCATCAGTGACATACAACACATGCAAACAACAACTCGCAAGACAACCATCAACATGTGTCCCACCACACATGCAGCAACACCTGCACAGTGCATGAAAATCAAACACACAAAACACACACACTGACAAACAGCATCAGCCACACTGTCTGTTCCCCTGAATGACATGCAGCAAATGTGCATGTCACATATCCCCATTCACAAGACGATGGCACATACACAACGCACGCATCAGTCAACATGCTGCATGAAAATTAGAAGACATCACATATGCAGAGAAATTAGACCACCAAAAAGCATGGACACCCCTGGAAGACTACCAATGACATGACAAGGCATGCCAGCACCTGCATAGTATTGGGGCAGTGCACTGAACACAGTCATGGCAGCCCATTTATTGTTTTAATGTATGTATTGTTCACTTGTTAGGCGCTTATACAATTATCAAAACTGTTTCAAAGCGCCCACAGGGCAACAGGGTGAGGACAGGGGAAGGTAGACAATGAATTACAACAGAGATAAATAATTGAATCCATAGTACAAACAAATAATGAGAATAACAGGGAGGGGAGACAAACCTACTATGCCTTGTGAGTGTTCAGAACGTGCAAGTGCAAAGGGGTGGGGGGTAATGGAAAAAGTGCTGAGGTGCTCATGGAGAAGTGCTTGGGGTGAAGTGCGAAGAAAATAAAATAAAATAAAAACTTAAGTAAAACCTCCCATGGGGAGGCTGAGACTGAGCAAGTGCAGTATATAGACCGTGGCTTGGAGTAGAGATGGGGGGATCAGGGTCCCCGGATACATAAGAGCAGTGAACTTCACTCATGCTACTGTATGATTATCAGGGAAGAGAGGAGGAGAAGGAATGGGAAAAGAGAAAAGTCTTGAGGCAACATCTGAACTTAAGGAGGTTCTGCTCAAGACACAGAGGGAGAGGGAAGCTATTCCACAGAAGGGAGCCCGCCGAGGAAAGTGATCCACCACCAGCTCTCTGCTTAGCAAACCACTTCACACACAGGGAGTGTGTGCCAGAGGAACGCAGGAGTCTATAAGGGGAGTATTTGGTCTGGAAGCATTGAAGATAGAGTGGTACCCGGCCCCATATAGCCTTGTGGATGATAGAGGGATTTGAACTTAATCTGTCCTGAGACCGGGAGCCAGTCAAGGCTTTGTACGCCAGGAGAGATGCGATCCCTGGGCTTGAGGCCAAAGATAAGTCTTGCTGCCCTATTCTGGGTAAGTTGGAGGGGCTGCGGGGTGGATGAAGGAATTTTAAGAAGGAGGCTGTTGCAGTAGTGTAGTCTGGAGAGAACCAGAGCACGGGTAACATTGAGTCTGTGGGGGAAGTTGAGGAAGAGTAGAGTCCCTTTGAGATGGAAGAGCTGAAAGTGGGACTTTTTGACAATGTCCTGAATATGAGGGTTGAAGGAAAGGGAGGACCCAAAGATCACTCCAAGACTCCTGGCTTCAGAGGAGGGTGCAGAGGGGGAGCCCATGGAGGAAGGCCAGAGTGAAGGGAAGAAGTAGTGTGCAGGAGATCCAATATGGAGAACTCTGTTTTGCTGGTGCTCAGGCAGAGGTCATTAACAGTGCACCATGCCTGGATGGCAGAGAGGCAGTCAGGGATGAATGAGGTGCAAGGGCGTCAGTAGGAAGTTTAAAGAAGAGTTGTCCGTCGCCAGCGTAGCATAGCACTGGAAGTTGAGGGAGAAGGAGGTAATGAAGAGTACCAGCAGGGAAAAGGTACATGTTAAAGAGCCAGGGTGAAAGAAGGGAGCCCTGGGGACACCACAGGTGGAGGAGGAAGTAGGGAGGGGAGAAAGGACACAGAATGGTTTTTGAGGAACGGTCAGTTAGGAATGAGGTAAGCCAGTCAAAAGGCCATTCCAAGACACCAAGGGGAGCTTTTTCATGAGGATGGAATGGGTCACTGTGTCAAATGCAGAAGAGGGATCAAGGATGATGAGGACAGCAGGGAAGTTGATATTGAGGGATGTAGGCAGTTCTTCACAGGTGCTCAGGAGAGCAATTTTCGTGCCTCTGGAAGCTCAGACTGGTGGTCATGTAGACCACCAACAAGTTCAGTATGGGCGTTGAGTTGGGGGAGGGCCAATTTCTCTAGCAGTTTCCCCAGGAACGGGGTGATGGAAATGGGTCGAGAGTTGGCTGGGCAGGAAGATTCTGCAGATGGTCTATTAAGGAGGGGCCGGACAAGGAAGTGCTTGGAGGAGGATGGAAAAGAACCAGTAGCAAAGGAGTGGTTGCAGAGATCAACAAGAGTGAGACAGGAGATGTTGTCCTTGATGGTTCTGGAGGAGCATGGGGCAACCTGTTTGAAAGAGACCTTCATGCAGTTGACAACTCTGGTGACTTTTTCATGGGACAAAGGAGCGAAGGAGGAGAAGGAGGAAGGAGGAGGCTGAGTGGTACTGGGAGTACAGGGGGGGGAGAGTTGGGTTGAAAGAGTGTGTGACAAGTCTGTTCAGTATGTCCTGGGGTTTGGAAAATAAGTGAGAGGCGAGTGCATTACAGCCTGGGAAGGAATAGGGGCAGAAGATACTGCAGAGAGATTGGCAAGTTCCCTGCATATTTTGAAGAGTTCAGCTGTGATGCAAAGCACAAGAATGCAAGTACACAAATACTCGCCACTCGCACTCCTAGCAGGATCATGCTTGATGCAGCAATTCACAGAGGCCGATGTCAGACAGGAATGCTTGCCACCGAGGCAACTTCCATGGAAGACATAAGCAGACAAGACAAAGCAATGCGATACTGCAAGCAAGGATACATGTACGCTAAATGTAGGATGCAAACTAAAAGTGCAAGGTGAAGGCAGACTTCATTGTGACGGCATACAATTGGTCCAATTCTGCATTAAATTGAATGCAGAAGTACCATGCATCCAGCTGCGGTCAACGTGAAGCTGCAAACACCATGGTGCAGCATGCATGGGGCATGCATGTGAAAGCACCAACACCGCCAAACGTGATGTGCTGGTACACAACACAGCATCCCAAAAGTGTGCATCACTGGTTCAATGGCTGTGGATCGTAACAGGGGCTGCACACCATAATTGGGGAACCCTGACCAAGAGAGGGCAAATGTGCCTTTGAACCATTACCCCACAAACATTGCAAGGGATGTGAAGTGTCATTCAGTACACATTATATATATGATATGAAAGTTTATTTATAAAGCGCCTATACACAATGTGTTTCAAAGCACTTCAAGGCAAGGGAGGGAACATGGGAAAAAACAATGACATTCTTACAGGCCATGAACAGTAAGGATGTGAAATTAACTATCGTACTCGGCCTGACGACATTTCAGATAGTGCAAGAGCTAAGACATAGATAAGGAAGGGAGGGTAAGAGTGGGAAGGAAATGGAAACAGGCAGGCGACTACCATACTAGGCCTAAAGCATTTCTGGTAGAGCTGGAAAAAACAAAAGGTGAGGGGGAGGGGTGCAGAAAGGGAGGGGAGGAACAAAACAAGTGACTTTTGTACTATGCCCCACGACATTTCAGATAGTGCTGGATAGGGGGGCTGAAAAAAACAAGTAAGGGGAGGGGGAGGAGACAGGCGAGGTTGCTATCATACTAGGTCCAGGGCCAATTCTGATAGTGTAGATGCATAGAAGAAAGTAAGGGGAGGAGATTGGAAAAGGGAGATAGGGAGAGGAGGAGAGAACAGAGAGTAAGCAGTCAAGAAGAGTGGAGAAGCAAGAGGGGAGAGCGAATACAATTGCAGAAGTCAGTAGTAACACATAATGTTGCAAGCCAGGATACAAGATGAAGATGGGAACAGCATGATTCAGGGCCACCATGAGGACAAGATGCAAAGAAAGTCCAGCATGAGAGTTGAGAAAGGGTGACGCACCGTGAATCAATGAAGTCCATAAAAGTCAAATCCAGCATTGGCCACAAGACGGTGATGGTGAAACCAGAATGTATCAGGACAGACTCCTGCAGAAGTAGGCTGGAGGGGTGTGTGGGGGGAGCAGGGTAGAAGAATCAAGCAAAACAGGCAACACCTGTGTGCGAGAAGTGAGGGGGGACACAAGGGAACAACAGACGGGGACCAGAGGGGGTGGGGATGGCCTGTGGGGACAGAGGGAGTAAACACATGTTGGTGCATGGTTACCTGCTGTCTGAACAGGCGGTCGGGCCCTGGGACCTCCTGGTCCGAACAGGTCCAAACAAGAATTGCCCTTTCCTTTGTCTGCCCTTTGCTTCGGACGCCCGGGCAAGAGACACCCTTGATCTAAGAGTTAAAAGCAGGAAGGAAGAGGCATGGCTAAGAAGGTGGGTGGTGCTTAGGCCAGGTGACCTAGATCCACTTGCACCTGCTCCCCATCTGCAAAGGAAAAGAGGCTGGAGGGCTCGTAAAGTAGGGAAAAAGAGCGGCAACCAGGAAGGCACCAGTTGGGCGGGGCTTGCTAAGTGGGGAAAAATAGCAGTAACCTGGAAGATACCAGGTGAGCAGGGCCTAGGCCAGGTCACCTAGATCCATTTGCACCTGCTCCCCACCTGCAATCTGCAAAAGAAAAGGGGATGGAGGGCCCCTTTAGTAGTCTAAAAGAGTGGCAACTAGGAAGGCACCAGGTCGGCAGGGCTTACTAAGTGGTGAAAAAGAGCGACAACCTGGAAGGTTCCAGGTGGGCAGGGCTTAGGCCAGGTGACCATAGATCCACTTGCACCTGCTCCCCATCTCCAAAGGAAAAGAGGCTGGAGGGCTCCTTAAGTACGGAAAAAGAGCAGCAACCAGCAAGGCATCACGTGGGCGGGGCAGGCTATGTGGGGAAAAAGAGCGGCAACCTGGAAGGCGCCAGGTCAGCGGGGCTTAGGCCAGGTGGCCTAAATCCACTTTCACCTGCTCCCCATCTGCAAAGGAAAAGTGGCTGCAGGGCTCCTTAAGTAGGGAAAAAGAGTGGCAACAAGGAAGGCAACAGGTGGGTGGGGCTTAGGCCAGGTGACCTAGATCCACTTGCACCTGCTCCCATTCTGCAAAGGAAAAGAGGCTGGAAGACTCCTTAAGTAGGGAAAAAGAGCAGCAACCAGGAAGGCACCAGGTAAGCGGGACTTGCTAAGTGGGGAAAAAGAGCAGCAACCTGGAAGGCGCCAGGTGGGCGGACTAAGGCCAGGTGACCTAGATCCACTTGCACCTGTTCCCTATCTGCAAAGGAAAAGAGGCTGGAGGGCTCCTTAATTTGGGAAAAGAGTGGCAACCAGAAAGGGACCAACTGGGCGGGGCTTGCTAAGTGGGGAAAAAGTGCAATGAGACACACACCAGTACAACCATCAACACATGTCACAGGCCACAAATAGCCAGCCTTGCCACCCACTCCCAAACACCCATGAAAGGCCCACTCATTAGGAACTCCCACAATTTTGAATATGAAACCAGTGGCCCCAACAATCCATAGAAACAAAACCATGCCCCGACCTATCACCAGAACCACACCCTGTGAAACATGCTCCCGTGAAGTAGTACTGGTGCCCCACAAGACAAGTCAATCCCAAGTGATCACACATAGTCCAAGACTCCCAGCCAAACACCACACACATGTCTGCAAATACCCTTCACTTACCTGCACATGGTACCCACCTGCCTTGAATATGAAGCAACCCATTAGGAGATGCATCCCCTAAATGCAATGACATGCATAGTAACAATAGAAAGAACATGCACATCCATACAACACAAGAATTGATCCTGAAAATAAGCAGAGCACACCGACAGCAGAAGCACCACTGGGTGCAAGAGGGTGACAGGACATAGATTGTGATCTGCCCATGAGTGCACTGTACCACAACTGAGAGAGGGAGAGAGAGTAACACTGAGAGGGAAGGCCAGGTTAAAAACACATCAAGGAGTACACAGCCTGGATTGGAGATGGCCAATGACATGCACTACACCACAGTAGGTGCAGCCATAGATGAATTCACTGCACTGAGGGAGGTAACACAGTGACATGAGTACAACTTAAATAACCATCCCGGCATGGTACCATGCAAAGCACATATAAGTAAAGTTACACATGCAGCAAACATGGTGACCAATGACGCATGTGCAATATGCAAGACAGTGCTCATGCTTACCCGCTGACTGTGGCGTCATGGTGTGAATCCCGCATCACCTTCACCAAGAACTGTGTCTCAAAATAAGTGACAGGAGGGACAGTGCCTGGTGGAGAGCATGGGGAGCATGGATGTCAAAGAGTGCAGGGTGTCTCCCCTGGTACAGCAGTCACCACCAGATCACGGATTACTGAAACAACATGGGAGAAGACATTACAACAGGCATAGTGTAGTACCAGTCACACAGCACACAAGTATGAGGAAACACTGAACCCATAGATACCTACACTTGCCACCCTGTTCACCACCATGCAAACATGCAAGTTGACCTCACTATGCATGCGTGCAAGTCCACCACTGCAAACGCCATGGCCTTGAGAGGTTCACAGCACAACTCAAGTAAAACATAATAAAAATAATAAAAATAAAACCTGGAAAGTGCAACTCAAAAATAAAATGCCAACATCCGGGCCTGGGGTCAACTAAAGTATCAAAAAATAAAAAAGAAATAAAAAATGTCCATCATGGTCCAGGGGTTGGGGGGGGTCCACCCAGGAGGGGGAACGGCAGGGTGCATGTTGGTGGACACAAAAAAAATAAAATAAAAAAGAATCCCCTCCATGGGCTCACATACTGCACGGCTTCAGTGGACTGGGAGGCATGTCTCTGATGTTACCACCATCCTGCGTTGAATCAGAACGACGTGGCACAGACTCTTCTTCCTCCTCTTCCCCCTCCTCTGCATCTGGTACCTCCTCACCTGCACATGGACAGAAGAAAACATTTGGAGTCATGTGCAACATGTCTACAGTAAACATGTGTATCACATTGCTGTCATGCAACAAAATGCAGAGCATGTCACCATAAGAAATAAATACAGCATCCACACACTATGTACAACAAGCAATCTGATCATGACATATGAAGACTGGCAACAACATTCCCTGCTCAGGGCCATGCTGCCAGTGGACACATTGCCAACAAACAGGGTGGTTAAGAAGCAAATTATGGGCCATTGAACAGCAAACTGTTGACTAATGCCAGTGAAATGGGCATGGCCATGTGGCTCTGTGATGGGCAATTACATCACAATGTAACAGGCAGACACACATATCCACATCCTAGTCTGCATCCATCACATGCCACACTAGTGTTGACCTGGTACAGGGACTGTACACAATGGGAACAGGCCGTAAGAGTGTGAAAAAGGAAACAGTCCTAGTTGATGTATGGCTGTAAGAGTACCACCTAGCCAAGGTCTGTGAAGTGGAGAGAGTAAGTCAATGGAGTTGTAGATAGGAACAAGGTACAGTGACCCACAAGAGGGAGAGGGGCACAGACCCATGGAGTGTAGGCTGTGTGTGGGAGGTTAACAGGGATCAGGCCTCACAACGATTTCCCTCAGGAGTCATTGCCATTGGGGCAGCGGGGATGTGCACAGTCTAGACATATACACACTCACTCAGGGCACGCCGTAAGGCGTGTTGCTTGTCATCTTGTATGATCTATGTAGCATGGAAGCACATTCGTACATGTGTGAAAAAAGAATCTACACCCTGCAGGGCATGACGCGTAACTCGTATTTCAGACACAAGCACATGTCTAGCAGAGCAGAGTCACTGACATCAAGGATGCAGTTAACAAGAGTGCATGTTGTGGTGTCATGTTGCAGATGTTGTGGAGGTATGCTAGTGGGGGATGAGTACTGTCACAAGGACATGTTCAACTGATGTACAACACATGGGTTGTATCCACTCTTGTGTACACTGCACCGGAGTCATTACACCATGACATAGTTCACCGGGGCAGACATTCAAATGCGGCAAGATGTGCACCACAATTATACCTCTTGGTGATGCTTCACTACACGTACTCTGGATGCACAATCTTGGTCACTCACGGGACGTGTCCTCATATTTTTCCAGGCCTCCCACGCCTTGCACCTGTTCTAGTAGAATGAATTGGCTCATAGCCTCTTCATGCTCGGTCAGCTCCTCCTCCCTGGTGACCCCCCTCCAGTTGCCAGAGCAGAGGCTAGCTGGGCACCCAGCTTGGCCTTGGTGTGACGGGTGAGGTCATTCCAGCGCTTCACTACCTGTGCAGCAGTGCGCTTCTCAAACCCTAAGGCATTGATCTCCTCCGTGACATGCTGCCAATGCACCATACGATGAGCAGGTGTATGTGTGCACCCGGTTGGTGGCACATGTCATAGTGGTGAATAGCCACGTAGTCCATGAGGATCTTGAGTTCTTCATTATGGAAGTTTTTCTTCCTCAACGTGCCAGTGTCCTGTACCGTGTCATGGGGTTGAGCCTGTTCCTGCTGTGCAGGCTTTGCCTTCTTGCTAGGAGGTTTGGTTGCCACCCCTGTGTGGCTGGGACCACTCTGGCATCCAGATGCCGGGCCACAAGTGGCCTGGGGCATGGTATTACCCCCTGGGGCTGGTGCAGCTGCTTTCGCAGCATGTCCCTTACCCTTTTGGGCTGGGGCAGCTGCTTCCACAGCATGCCCCTTACCCTTTTGGGCTGGGGTAGCTGCTTCTGCAGCACATCCCTTACCCTTTTGGGCTTGGGCAGCTGCTTCCGCTGGACGTCTCTGAACCCTTGGGGCTCGACAGCCGCTTCCGCAAGGCATTCCTGAACCCTTGGAGCTGGCACAGCTGCTTCTGCAGGACGTCCCTGAACCCCTGGGGCTGGGACAGCTGCTTCCGCAGGGTGTCCCTGAACCCTTGGGGCTAGGACAGCTGCTTCCGCAGGACGTCTCTGACCCCGGACACGTCTGCCCCTTTCCCTCTTGGGGCCTTTCCACTCATGTTCCGGTGTAAGTGAAAATTGGAAGGCACACCAAGCAATTGTCCTGGGCAATTTGAGTGAGGGGGCAGTCTACGTGATGGAAGACATAGTTCTGTGCTGTAGCACAGCTCAAATGTACCCCAGGTTTGAAACATATGGTGTTTGTAACGCAAAGGCACCGATAAAAAATAATAGATGCGTATGCGAGACCAGGATAGCTTCCTGAAAAAGAAAAAATGCGAAACGCAGTGGACTCAGTAACCAAAAATGCGTATGCGAACCCCCGGAAAGCTACCTGAAAGGTAAAAATAAAGGTACGCGATACAACGGGGCACCCAGCATGTGCGGTCAGACACTGCCTTCTCTCATGTGTTGCTCCACCTCGGACACTGGAATGCAGTAGTGAGCCATGTTTGCTATTTTGGAGTGGCATCACGACTTTGTTGGGGGCACACATTCAGTTAATGTGCGTTGATGCCTTGCCAATGTGCCATGGCCAACATGCAAGGTGACAGGTCATACTGGAGCCCTATTGACAAATATGGAGGCAAGCCTTTGTGAACTGCATTTTATCCCCGATTTAAATGCGATTACAAGATCCCTGCTAACAGACATGCTTCTGAATATCACATCTACAAGTGCACAGATCCAATGGGACATTACCTGTACTGTGAACCACGACTAGTTTAATGATCACTTGAGGGCAATCCATGAGGACATCAAACACCAAGAACCCTCGCAGTAAACTCTGGATTTCCATCGGATTAGTGGCCCTTGCTTTCAGACACACGGGCTTCGCTGAGGAGTGTGGTGCCCCAACAACAAGGTCATACTTGCCAACATTCTGTGACCAAAAAGATGTAGGCTTTTTCAAGTTTGCAAAATAATAATTCCCATAACAATGACATCACAGGAAAATAGAAAACATACAAACAGCACAACACGGAAAGAAAAAATGTATAATTCTGAATGCTAACACCAAATTGTCGGCAGATGCTGTGTGATGGTGTTACACTCTGTGGGCCTCATTACAACCCTGGCGTTAAGGGGTTAACGGCGCCGTAAAAGGCTGTGGCGCCGTTAAACCCTTAACGCCAGATTCCCACTTTAACGCCTGCTTTTTGAAGGCATTAAAGTCCAAGGCGCTAAGCGACCTTGGTGCTAATTACGGCACCGTAATTTACGGTGCCGTAATTAGCGCCTTCCCCATCCCCATTGAGCCCTATGGGGCAAAAATGGGAATGGGGAAGGGGCCATGGTGAATGGGGATTTACCGCCCCGCCAACCTTGGAATGGGGGGTTAAATCCGCCATCCACCATGGCTGAATCCGGCATGGACCATGGTGCTAATAGCACCATGGTCCTACGCCAGGGTTGTAATGAGGCCCTGTCACTTGCTTTCACTGCTGGTTCACCTAAGGGTTGTACAGGCAAGAGTGTAGGACAGAGTCACGCAGCTGCAGGTCAGTGAATTGGTCTGAGCCCAAACAAAGTAATCATCTACTAGCCCACTGTACAGACAGACTCATTAATGTGTTACATACTTTGCCCTGGGCTGGTCTCAAGCAGTCTGCCTTAGAATCACATAAATTACCTGCCACTGTAAAACGCAGTAGGATCTGTCACTGAAATCTGTAGGCGGTAGGGCTGCTTCAAAAGCAGTAGCCTACTGCCTAAATGTGTAGGGTTGGCAAGTATGCAAGATACTTCTAGGACCCCACGCTGGGTGCCTTTGGAATTGCGCCATCCATTGTAATATCTGGTAAGTAGGTAGCCCTGACACACTCTACCATTCAGTGATAAGAGTCCCAGGGAGAACTCATGATGTTTGGATGGTACTCAAAAATCAGTGGAAATTTCGGCTGATGGAATCTCCACAGCTGCAATGCATTCATGCCCTTAGATCAGGTCAAAAGGTAACAGTTGGAAGCACAATGTCCTGGGAGTGCGCGACTAAAGGGTTTTCCTTGGATGGGAAGGAGATATTCCAAGCTGTATCCAGATGCATAGAAATGAAAGAGTATGTGCATGTGACATCCCCTTCAAAGGGGGGGCCTGCTTCCAAGAACAAACGTGTATGCTCCAGCAGAGAGAGGTAGGCAAGTACGGGTAACATATGGTATCCTCTTCCAGGAGTGTTGCTAGGTCTTGAAGAGATCAGGGCTATGCTAATTTTGGGACTGTCTGTACTGGCGGCCGGCTAGCCTTTTTGGTTGTAACCCCTGAGCTTCTATCCGGGCCTATAACCAAAAGACCCAGGGGTATAGCCCCCTCAGCCCTCCCCCCTCCTCCCTTTCCCTAGAAACGCCTCTGTCGCCTTCAATTAGTGCCAAAGCTTTCCGGAATTTGCTTGAGCTCCTACCACACGTAGAACAGATCTCAAATGTAGACACGAAGATACAGGTATTGCAAATAATATATGACACATACAAATATGCCTTTCAAGCAGCAGAGAGAACAGTCACATTATGTGTCTCACAAGAAACATCTTGTGCTTTGCAGGAAGGGGGGTGTCTGAGCCCCAGCGTTCCGTGTGGAGTCTTTAGTTGGTGAGCATACCGGTACTGCCCACTTCTGTCCCTGTGTTAGGTTACCAGCGATGTAATCCACTGCATAGCCATTCTCAACCACCTGCACACACTAAATTGCAAAGATTTCAAGAAAAGAAGTCCATGTTCCCTGGTTTTCAAGAGGAAATCGACCACCCCATCCGGGATGATAATATGTAACTTGAATTTAGAGAATGTAGAAAACTTCAGTCTGCTTGGACCCAGTTAGGGATAGTATGTACATGTAAGCAAGTGTATATGTAAACACAAATCATGTGAAAAACAAATGTGGTTTGCAGTTGTGCGTAAAGCATAAAACAGGGGACTGGAGTGGTGATAACGCGAAATGTGTGTGTAACTGCCTTCAGTTTAATTAGCGAGGGAAGCATGATGGTAGAAAGTCAGCCATGTTTGTTGGCAACACAGAAGCCTATGCTTACGTGCAAGCTAGGCCTTTATCTCCGAGAAGCGGAAGGATCCACAAAGCATTGTGACGAGAAAGCAGCAGGGTCCATGAGTCACCATGGAGACCGAGTATAGTAGGGTATAACACAGGACGGAGCAGAGTGAGGTTGTGAAAGTGAAAAAGGACAACACGTGATGGAAGTAGGTAGGGATGCGGAAGCAACAGATGGAGGAAGATGGTACAATCTGTCTAAATTGACAAGGCAATGAGAACCGCTGTGTAGTTTCGGAAGTGTACTACTCCCTGCTTGTTAGCAGAAAAGAAACGCTATACTTTTCCAGATGTGTATATTCCACCCAGTTGTTTGCTTTAGAGTGCGATGTAAATAAACGGACTCTGCTACCTTTTACAACCTGAAATTGCAGACTGGAGTTTTTCTTCAACGATTTGTTTGAATGTTCCACCACACAAAAAAATAGAGAACTCCGGGATACACCAGCACAGCTGTATGTGTAGACCTGACCCTCCCCCGGACTCCATTTATATCCACAGGCATAGATGGGTCAAGTGCATGGGGTTAATTTCAGTAATGGAATACCACACATCCCTCAAACCCACAGCTCATTCGTATGTGGCTCATCGCAATGTATTCAAAACTATTTTGTGTACTCATACAAAAACGTTTCATTTAATGATCAAAAAAACACATTTATTTCATGTAATTGTTCATTTATGCCAGTTGTGGTTTCTAAGCGCATAATCAAGATTGGAACCTCTCTGGTGCTGCGTTGGTTGCGTCCAAAACAAACGCGTTGCCCCTGGGCTATACTTCCTCACCTACCTCATGTATATATACAGTGGTGGAAATGGAAAGAAATTGGTAGGAGATCCCACAAGGGTCGGGGTGGGGCGGAGTTTGGGGGTGGGTTAAGGGGTGCGGAGCTGCCAGTTGACCTCCAATCAAAGGAAATGTCCAAAATAATAGTTTCAAAGAGCGCTATTTCTTTCATGTTCGCCATGAGCAGCGTTTTCTTTTACTTGAACCACATCCGGCACAGCTCCTGCAGGTCCCATCTGAGAGCAGTTGCGTGGCTGCACGGTTTGTGATGTTAATTGGGGTATTTATTTATGCAATGTTTGTTTGATACAGGTATCCGACCAACATTGCATAATAAATAAATAAATAAACCGGGTCGGGGGTGAGGACTGTGACTTCCTCTTGTAACCTCTTGTATGGGGTCACCAGAGGAAGTTACAGTTTGCTTGCGGGCGCTTTTTTTTGTCCTTCTCCCCAGCGCAGAGCAGGCGATTAGGGCAGCTGACTCTGGCCGGATCCCTAGATCTGGTGACACATCTGGTGTCGGATCTCGGATCCCGCGAGAGCCAGCCCAATGACCAATGTATCATTTTTGCCACTGCTTCTTCTTGAGAGACGCGTGCAATACTCGAACGGCAAAAAATAACCTATAAAATAGCCATTAGCCATTAGTGTTAGGTATGTATGAGGTGGATTACCCCTTAACCAGCCCTCACCCTCACAGAAGGTTAATATGACCTCTGAGGGTATTTTTGGTGTTGGTTTCTCCTGGATCCTGCATTTTAATTGCTGTCTGTTTGAAAATCCACATCACCATCTGTGGAAAATGCACAAGACAAATGTTCTTATCCACCACCATATCAAAAGTAATTTGATGAAATAATTGAGATTCGTGCACCGTTAAATGCATCGTAATAAACATCACTGCCTTTTGTACTGTTAGGAATCAGTGGGAACGACACACTGAGACAGAAACAACTTCTTGTGGCAATGAGTAACTTTTTGTGCTTTGGGGGTGTGTGTTTAGAGAATGTTAGTGTCTACTACAAAAAGGGCTTGTCTTGTGAGGTGTCTGTGATGTCTACACCCGCCGGGACACGGGCGGGTGTATGATGCACAAGCAAGGCCTCGGGCAGAGGCTTGCGCTGATATGCGATGCGCGGAGGCGGCGCAGAACAAAGGACACTACCACTCGCTTGGCTGCTTAAACCCCGCCAGTTCCGGTGATACCTTTATTTCAATTACTCCCCCGCTGTGTCACGTGACTCCGTCCGTCAGGACACGTGACACCACATTCCTCCTCAACTTGGAGGCAAATTCACTGTGGCTAACAACAACACTTATCTTAAGTCTTACTTCTGAACAGGCAGGTATCTCTGCTTCAGTCTTTGACGATGTATTCCGTCCACAACATATCCCTGGAGGCGGGATGACGGCTTGGGTCTTTCTCTCAGACTGTATCGGGTGTTTCTTTCCCGGGGTGGATCTTCGGTGGCGGCCTCCGCTTCAATCTCTTCTTCTTGCGGGGCCTCTGTGTTCCGCTGTGGTGTGGGTCTTTGGGGTGTGTGTGTCACTTCTCCTCTCTGGGGTGACGGGTACTCTTCCCACATGTCTTGGGGCACTTTCCTGAAGTGGGATACATTCCTGGTTACGGTTTCTTCTCCTCGGGTTGCGGTGACCATGCTATGGTTGGTGGTCTTAACAGTCCATGGGCGAACTTCGAAGTTGAGGGACATTTTCTTCGGCGGTGCCCGGTTTCTGGTCACCTGGGTTCAGTTCTCTGTGGTAGGCCCGTCTGGCAATGCTTTCTCGTTCATTGTGTCTTTCCTGCTTTGCATCCATTTCGAGGATGTCCGGATCTGGCGCTGTCCAGTTGGGGTGCACAGGTAGCTCCGCCTGTATGGGTACTCCAAACATGAGGGCGGCCGGGCTGACGCCAGTGGCTGAGTGTGGGGTTTGCCGGTGTGTTCTCAGAAACCGATACACTGTCTTCAACCAGGGGTGTCCTTGTTCTTTGGCAATCCTGATGACTTTGTTCAGTGACCCCATGAAGCGTTCAGCGTCACCATTTGCTTGAGGCCATCTTGGGGTAATTCGTTGATGCTTGACGTTTACTTCTTTGAAAAACTCACGCAGCTCTTGACTGGTGAACGATGGCCCGTTGTCACTTTTTACTTTCCTCGGGATGCCATGTGTGGCGAACATTTTCTCCAGTGTGAGGATGGTGGTTTCGGCGTTGGTCGAAGCTACATGTTCCACTTCGGGGTACCTGCTAAATTCATCGATTACTACTAGCAGGTACCCTTCCCCTGCGATGGTGCAGTGGTCCATGCTGACGGCGTCCCACCATTTTCGGCTTCGGGGGGCGCTGCTGATTGGTTCTGGGTTTGCTGGTCTCCGTGACGCTTGGCAAACTGCGCAGGACTCTAGGAGCTCGGTTATCCTCTGGTGCATGTTTGGCATCCACATTCGGGATTTTAGGTAGGCTGTTGACTTGACGATCCCTTGATGTCCACTGTGGGCCAGCTTGAGCGCTCTCTCTTCAAGGGATTCGGGTAGTATGATTCGGTGTCCTTTCAATATTACTCTTTCTGGGGCTACTGAGAGTTCATGTCTGATGCCGAACAGGGCCCTGAGTTTGGCTTGGGCTGTGGCTGTTCGGTGAGTCATTGACATGAGGTAGTTTTTCCAATTTCCCGATTGGATGGCAGCGGTCGTGTGTTGCAGGACGGTGTCTTCTTCTGTTTCTTGCACTACTTCCTGTAGCGTCAGGGCTCGTGGTCGGGCACACGCTACCACATGACAGACGTGCTCGTCTGTTTCTGTCGCATGGTGTTGCTCTTTGTCTGTGGCCGGCCGCGGGTGGCGGGACAGGTAGTCTGCCGGGTTGTCCGATCCTGGGCGGTATTCTACCTCGATGTTATATGGTTGCAGTTGCAGCATCCACTTCTCTATGCGGGCTGGAGGATGCGGGGCGGAGCCTCGGAATATCGGCACTAGGGGCTTATGGTCGGAGAAGACTTTTGCTTGTTTTCCTAGCAGGTATACCTTGAAATGGCGACACCCCCACAGAATGGCCAGGGCTTCCTTTTCGATGTGCGCGTAGTTCAGTTCGGGTTTGTGAGAGCTCTGCTGGCAAATGCGATTGGGAATACTCTGCCATCTCTGTCTGTTTGGGTCAGCACTGCTCCCAGGCCAACCGGGCTGGCGTCGACAAGAAGCTCGGTCTGTCGATCTATGTTAAAAAATGCCATGGTGGTGGAAGCGGACAGGGTGTCTTTGATTAGTTGGAATGCCTGCTGGTGTGCCTCCGTCCACTCCCACTTTGGTCCTTCTTCGTTAGTTCCCTGAGTGGGCTCGCAATGCTTGCGAGGTCGGGAATGAACCGTGAACAGTAGGTGGCCATCCCCATGAAACTTCTCACTTCAGAGGCGGATTGTGGTGGTTCAAATTCTTTTATGTCCTGTACCTTGAAAGGGTCAGGGGACACACCTGCTGCGCTGAATATGTATCTGAAAAACAGTTCCTTTTTGTTGAACTCGCATTTTTCTGCATTGAGGATCAGGCCTGCGTCTTCGAGCCTCTTTAGAACCGCTGCTAAGCGTCGATAGTGTTCGTCCTTGTTCGATGCGTATACTAAGATATCGTCGCTGATGTTGGTGGTCCCTTCGTGCCCTGTGATGACTTTGCGGATTTCGTGCTGGAATACTTCCGCAGCAGACGATATCCCAAAGTTGAGTCTCTTGTACCTCATCAGGCCAAGGTGGGACGAAAATGTTGTAATGTATCTGGATTCTTTGGATAGTTTCAGTTGGTGATAGCCAGACCGGAGGTCGAGTTTGCTGAAGATCGTCGCTCCCGTGAGGTCTACGATGAGTTCGTCAATGGTGGGAGTGACGTGGCATTCTCGGCCGATGGCTATGTTGGGGAGCCTCATGTCGATGCATATTCTAACCGCGCCTGGTTGTTTCGGTTTCTGGGCTACTACCATCGGTGAAACCCACGGGGTTGGTCCTGACGTCCTCTCGATGATCCCTGCGTTTTCAAGCTTGAGTAGTTCCTTTTCTACGGCATCCCTCAGGTGGAATGGGATTCGTCTATGTCGTACTGCCTTGGGTTCGATAGTGGGGTCTATGTGGAGCTTGATGGTTCTCCCTTTGAGGCGTCCGATGCCCTGGAACAGCTTCTTATGTCGTCCTAAGAGGTTGTGTAGTTCATCGTGTTGCACACTGAATGCGAAGTGTATCAGCTTCAACTTTTCGGCCGTTTTGCAGCTTAGGAGGGTCTCGCAACCAGCATCTACCACGTATATTCGTGCACGGCAGTTGGCGTTATTGTGAGCAAAATCCGATTTAAACGACCCTTGCACTGGCAGGGGTTTCTTGGATCCATAGGCGTATAGCCTGACTTTCCTCTTGAGGAGCTCTGGTCTTGGGTTGAGTCTGTTGAATGCTGTCACGGGCATGACGTTTACTGTAGCGCCTGTATCAATGATTACTTTCAGTGGGTCTCCGTTGGAGAGGACCGTGCATGATGGTCTCCTCTTCCGGCATGATTTGCGTGGGTCAACTGCCGATATTAGGTGTACTCGGTGTACTCGCTTTTTCCCTTTTTTCTTCCTCTCTTTGCCTTGCTTTTCGGGAGAGGAGTCGCTGTCACTTTCGTCGCTGTCGCTCGTGGCTGGGGATCTTTGTGATTCATCGACTGCTCTGGCTTTTCCTTTTCGCGTTTGTTGGCGGGATCCTCTGGGCGCGAATCTCCTTCGCGGTTCCTGTGTTGGCCGCGGGTCTGGGTCCTTGTCACTCCTGTTCGGCGGGTTCAGGCAGACTGCGGCATAGTGATTCAAACGGTTACATTTCCTGCACGTGGATTCCCACGCCGGGCAGGATTCGCCTTTGTGCCATGGGCCTCCACACCATTTGCAGGTTTGATCTCGTCCTTGTGATGGGTGAGGTCTCTGGTTCTGTTTTGGGCGAGTGCTTTGTTGTCGGGAGATGGATGCCACGTCTTCCGCGGGTCCGGGGTTGTCCAGCGGTAGTCTCTGGATGGCTGCTTCCATTACTGCCACCTGATCTTCTGTTTGTTCGCGGAGTCGCGCCATCTCGAGGATGCGGGATAATCGTACATTTTTCTCTGAGAGTATCGCCCTCCTCAGTTTCTCAGAGGAAATTCCATTGATGATTTGGAGGCGGATGGCAAACTCCTCGTCGGGGAATTCACAGCCTACGGCCATTTCGCGAAGGCGAGCGTGAAATTTGTCCACTGTCTCTTTCTCTCGTTGTCTCGCCCTGCAGAAATGGAAGCGCTCGTAGTCCGGGTTGAGGTCCGGTTTAAACATGTTGGTGAGCGCGGCTTTTGCTGCGGCGTAGTTGGCGTCGCTTCTGCGGTTTGGTGTGGCGTTGAATAAGCGCAGGGCAGCAGATCCTATGTTGAGTAGGAGAAAGGTGCGCATCTTTTTGGGTACGGTGATGTCTCTTGCATCTAGGTGCATCTCAAACTCCTGTAACCATATTTCCCACCTGATGGCCGCTCCATTGGTGAAAGGGTCGAATGGCGGCATGAAAGTTGTTAGCGTGGGGTCAGTGCGCTCGTCGGTGAGGCTCCTCCTTGACGAAGACCAAGTGCCGGCCCCTGTTGGGCTAGAGGTCGGGTCTGACATGTTATGCCGCGCAGTGTTGCAGCGCTGTGCTGCTGTTTGCCGTATTGCTGCTGTTGGGCCCTGTGTTATGCAAGGGCGCGTGATCCCACATGGGGTGTTGTCGGCAGGGCAGGCCGCTTATGATGCGTGGGCTTTGCAACTCACATGTGGCGTGGGTGCTGCTGATAGCTTGTTTCAGCTGCCGGAGCTTTGAAACGCTGCTCCATGCACAGCTGATGCGGGTGGATTCCGATGAAAAAGGGCGGGGCCGGCGTCGGTGCTTACCGGCCTCGTGAAAGTCAGGTACTCGCACCATTCTAATCAGCATGGTCATGAGAGTGGTCCTGTGCAACACAGTGTGCATTTAAAGCTGTAGATACATGACATGACTGTGTTATCACTTTCTCCATGGTTGGGATTCAATGGGCCTCATTAGGACTCCGGCGCTAAACCATGGTGCTATTAGCACCATGGTCCATGCCGGAGTCCGCCATGGCGGAATGGGGAATTACCACCCCATTCCGAGGTTGGCGGGGCGGTAATTCCCCATGCCGCCATAGAAAATCACAGTAAAAAACCCTGCGAAAAAACATCCCGCAATGAAATGACATGGAACCGATAGAATAGCAGTTAGAATAGATAGGAGGGATAGAGTGTGCCTTGCAAATAGTGGAGGAGAGAGAGAGAGATAAACAGGGGAAGATACACAGTGCACCAGAACTAACCAAGTGGCCTAGCAGCCAGGCAGGCACAGAAGGAGGAGGTAAGCAATGGAAGACAATCGGTGCACAGAACTAAATGCAGCACAAAATGGAAGATGTATAGAGTAAAAAGCACAGCGAAATTCGAATTTCCCAAAAAGCGCTAAATATAGCACAAAATGGAGGATGCAGATTACAAAGCACAGCTAAATTTGAAATTCCCCAAAAAGGACTAAATACAGCCCAAAATGGAGGATGCACCGGTTTAAGAGCTCACTAAAATTCGTATTACAAACAAGGACCAGGATGCAGCAAAAGATGGTGAGCGCACAGATTTGGAGTACACCTACATTCAACACTAACATGCAGCAGAAAAGCAGTTAATGAATGGGTGAAGCACAGTAAAATAGACATTGCACAAGGCGCAGGAGGAACAGTAGCGTGGCCTAAATAGTTCAGGTCAGCCGACAGCCACCAGAGAACCAGAATGCATAAGGTAACAATTCAGGCACAGGTACAGAGGCTCAACTAGATTCGACTTTCCACCGGAACACAAAAATGCAGCAGAAAAGTGTACTGCAGTGAGGGAAGGCATCCTGAAGCTTTGCTATCAAGCTGATATATAGGTCAGTTGAGGCAGTCAGAGTTTGCAGAATGAAGGCAGCTGCAGAGGCACTTAGGGGGAGAGGTGGAAGTTAGGTGCAGTGCAACATGAAGGTCGGGTAATATCAAAGAGAAGGTGAGGCAGTGTAGGGGCAGATAGTTGCAGGATCCCAGTGACACGCAAAGGGTATGCAGGGGGTCATCAGGCCTTGAGGCTGCCGAGTGGGTAGGACCACAATGGAGTCCACACCTGCAGAGCAGAGGCCAACGTAGTTGGAAGTGAGCGTAGAGCGGGCGGAAAGGCGCAGTGATTCCATGTGTCTGGAGGGGGAGAACGGCGATGGGTGTAGTGCCAACCAACTGTATGAGATAGGTGCTTAGCCAGTGCACGAAGACACTGGCAGTGTCTGTTTCAGCGGAAGGTTGGAAAGTGGGTGGGACCCCCTCGACCCACCCAGGCCAGGACAGGATCAGACAGGGGAGGGCAAGACCTGTTCAGGTGGCCCTTTGAGGGCTGGCTGTTTATTCTCGGGCCAGCCAATCAGGCAAGCCTCATCCGGGTCTTGGATGGAAGGAGAATCAGCTGGTTCATCTGCTGCACAGCCATGATGTAGAGGCCCTCGCAGGTGAACACTGAGGCTGCCTCATGTGGTGCAAGGTAGAAGAGGTGAAGCCTACGAAGGAAAATGAGAAAGGCTAATCCAGGTGCAACATGCACCTAAATAGTGGCGGTTCATTCCACCTTTCCTTTGCACATTTTGTGGTCTGTCCACATAGGTTGCAAAGCCTCTGAGTTTCATCGTGGTGTCTGAACGTGGATGTCGTATGTATGTTTCTTTCATGATGTTATTGCAGATATTGCAACGCAGGCAAGGAAAGCTGCCGTTCTTACGTTCATGTAAGACTCGTTGCTTGGACTTTGGGCCTCATTACGAGGTTGGAGGTCAGGGATTACCGGCACCGGTAAGGGTGCCGGTAATCCCTTACCTCCATATTCCGAGGTCCCTTAGCGGGTCCCGGGAGCTAATAACAGGCCCGCTAATGAGCCCTATGGGGGCTCGAATGGGAATGGGGAATGGTTCTCGGAATGGGGACTTACCGGGACCTCCAAGGTTGGAATGACCCGATGAGTCCCTATTTCGAGAACCCGGACCTGGAATGCGGTAAGGGGGTAGCCATGGTGCTAGCATGCGGGAGGGGCTGGCTTATAGTAAAGTTTTGAGCGCACTTTCTTGGAGTCCAGGATACTTTTCACCTCATACTCAAGTTCACCTGCAATGATCTCTGGTTCTGGTGGTGTTTAAATTTGAGTGTCCAGTTTCACTGGTTTTGGAAGAGAGACATGAAAAACTGGGTGGATTCGCATGTTGGCTGGTAAATCCAATTTCATGGTTGCAGGGTTCACAATAGCTTTAATTGGGTATGGTCCTAGGTATCTTGGCCGGAAGGCACAAGGTCCCTTTAATGGAATGTTTTTTGGATATCAACCATACTTTATCCCCGACGTGATATTGCGGGGCTTCTCTTCTGTGTCGGTCTGCAAATTTCTTTTGTTGTTCCTTAGCTCGGTTTAAGTTTTCGGTAGCTTCTTTAAAAGACTGAGTAATAAATTTAAGCAAGGATGTGATTGCTGGCATCTCCAATTCGTCAAGTGGATCAAACGAAGATGTTCGCGGATGCCGACCATTCATTGTGTAAAATGGGGTTTGTCCAGTGCTGGTATGAATAGAGTTGTTGTACGTGAATTCACTTAACGAGAGGATGTTTTTCCAGGACCCTTCTGTTTTCTGTAGCATACATCTCAGGTATTGTTCCAGCGTCTGGTTTGTCTTCTCCGTTTGACCATCGGTTTGGGGATGGTAACTTGTGGACAGATGAAGGTCCATTTGGGCTACTTTACAACACCTTCTCCAAAAGGCTGAAACTAATTGAGTTCCCCGATGAGAAACCAATACAGATGGGAAACCGTGTAATCTGACGAATTGTTCCAGGAATACTGTGGCCAGAGTAGCAGCGGTGGGGAGCCCCTTCAACAGAATAAAATGTGGCATTTTGGAAAATAGGTCTACCATGGCCAGTATTGTATTAAACCCATCACAGGGTGGCAGGTCGGTAATGAAGTCCATAGATAATGTATGCCATGGTGTTGGTGGTATTCTTAATGGTCTCAACAACCCTGCGGGGCTTAATTTTTGGGATTTGTTTTGTGCGCAAACACCGCAAGTTGTGACGAACTGGGCAACATCTTTTCTCCTAGAGGGCCACCAATAGTTTTTATGGATCTTGGCTCTAGTCTTTGCGATTCCCGGATGTCCTTCCACCAATGACTCGTGATAATTCGCTATTATCTTGGTTCGCATTTTCTTGTCTTGAATATACAGTCTTCCTTGAAAGTATGGTAGATTATCATTGATGGAGTACTGGTCCCCCTTACTCAACCATTCCTTTTGGGCTGTCTGATCCATCTGTACTTGGAGATCAGTCTTCAAGTCTTCCCAACAGGTAGTTGCAGCAATCTGATTTTGAATCCGTTCTTCGGGAATAATGGCTATCGGTTCTGATGGATGAAAGGCGTCTTTGTCCTCTCCCATACGCGATAGGGCATCTGCTTTTCTGTTACGCACTCCTGGTCTGTAGGTTATTACAAAATCATACTCGGCAAAGAATAAAGCCCAGCGGAGTTGACGTGAAAATTGAGCCTTAGCTGTTTTTAAATATTGCAGATTACGGTGATCTGTGATAACAGTGACTGTGTGTCTTGCCCCTAAAAGTTAGTGGGTCTCATCACGAGTTGGGCGGTATTGCCGGTGATATTACTACTGGCGCTATTATCCCTACCGCCAAACCCCCGGCGCTATTAGCGCCGGATCACGGGTTTGGCGGAGCGGTAAGTACCCATTCCCCCTTGGGCCCATTTGGGAATTCCTCATTCCCCAGCTCTGAGCTGGGGGGAAATCCGCCAAGGCCATGATCTGGCGGACCCTTAAATGCGGCGGTAATAGCGCTAACGCCACATTTAAGGGTTACCGCCAAACTCGTGATGAGGCCCAGTGTCTCCAGGTTTTGAAGGCTCCTTTAATTGCCAGGAGCTCTTTGTCGGTAATTGCGTAATTCTTTTCAGGTGCAGAAAACCTACGGGACCAGAATGCTATGGGATGAAGTTGCCCCGTCACTGGGTCCTTTTGCAATAAAACGGCTCCCATGGCAATACTGGTGGCATCCGTTTTAAACCGCATATGGTAGGTCAGGCCAAGGATGTCAAAGTATAGGTGCTGAGGTGAAAGCTTGTTTTGATTCCTGAAAGGCGTTCTCTGCCTCGGCGGACCAAAAGAATTTCTTATTTTTCTTTAGAAGAGATGTGATTGGATGGACGATCTGTGAAAATCGTGGGATAAATCGTCTGTAGAAATTAGCAAATCCGACTACACTCTGCACCCCTTTGGTGGATGTCGGAGATGGCCACTGAAGGATAGCCTCAACTTTACGTGTGTCCATATGAACTCCTTGTGGAGTAAGCATGAAGCCCAAAATTTCGACCTCTGTGACATGGAAGGAGCATTTTTCTAACTTGGGAAACAGTCAGTGTTGACGAAGCTTTTCCAGCACCGCCCTTACATGGCCAACATGATCTTCCTTGGACTATGAATAGATCAGAATATCGTCGATGTAAACGAGGATGCAGACATCCAACAGTTCGTGGAGTACATCGTTCATAAAGAACTGGAATGCCGCCGGTGCATTGCATAACCCAAAGGGCATCACCTGATACTCGAAAAGTCTGTATTTGGTCCGGAATGCTGTTTTCAACTCATTGCGTCTTTTAACACGTACAAGGTGATAGGTGCCCTGGAGGTCTAGTTTCGTGTAGATTCGAGCGTTCTTCACCTGATCAAGTAATTCGGGGATGAGCGGTAGAGGGTATCTGTTCTTCACTGTGATTTGATTCAATGCCCTGTAATCGATGCACGTTCTGAGGTCGCCCTCCTTCTTGGGTATGAAGAAGAGAGCTGAGGAAGCAGGAGACTTAGACGGGCGGATGAATCCATTAGCTAGGTACTGGTCTAAGTAGGCTCTTAGGTGTCGATTTTCTTGCTCCGTTAAAGCGTATATTCAGCTGCATAGGATTTGAGCCCCGGGTACCAGGTCGATCTGGCAGTCGTAAGGTCTATGTGGAGACAAGGTGTTTGCTTGTTCTTTTTGGAACACGTCTTGATAGTCCAAATACTCTGAGGGTAAGGCACCGGCAAGACCCAGAAGCGTTTTTGTCATGATTTTGTGGTTCTGCTGGTCCTTATGGTAACAAGTTTTGGCACATTCTTGCGGAAAGGTCAGCACTCGCATTTTCCAGTCTATTATGGGTTTCTAGCCACAGCATTCCTAGGATCATCTGGAACTGTGGTGCCCCAATAAGATCAAAGGAGATGTCTTCCTGATGACCGTCCTGACACATCAGCATGACCTTATCGGTGTGTTGCGTTACTGGCCCAGGTGACAATTGAGAGCCATCTACTGCAGTTACGTTTTCCGCTTGTAGTTTCTGCCGAAGAGGGAGGCCTGTTCCTGTGGCTAGATCCTATCAATATAGTTACCCACAGCTCAACCCTCAATATACGCTTCCAAAGCGTGTACCCTTGATGGCTGCTGGTGGTGGACTATGAGTACCGGAATGTCTAGGTGTGAGGTCTGAACTGCTTTCTTCATTTCGCTCGACAAGTTGACCCCTACACTTGTCGGGCGCTGGAGTTTTCCAGGGTCTGGACTTGTTCGTCATTGCTGTTCTCCATTGCACCTATTATTTTCTTGGGAAGTTTTGTTGGGCAATCCCGAAGAAAATGTCCTGCCTTGCCGCAATATAAACAAAGTTGTTGTTGTCTCCTTTTTTCTCTCTCTGCCTTGGATATAGGGGCCCGTAAGCCCCGGATCTGCATGGGTTTGGTTGTTTCATGGGTCTTGGCTTGATTGTCCCTGGGTCGCATATAAACCGACCTCCCTTCAGTTCTTGTGCGGTCAATCTTTCGGTCTTGTAACCCATGGTCCAGTTGTACCATCAGATTAATATATTCTGCACAACACTCAGGAGGGGTTGACCACTTGGGCTAGGACGTCCTTTAATTCCCCACGTAGTCCTCGATAGAATAATGTGGTTCTCTTTTCTTCGGGCCAGTTGGTTTGTGCAATGAGGTGATTAAAGGTGGCTACGTACGTCATTAGATCGTGGTTTCCCTGTCTTAGGGACAACAGTTCATTATCTAGAGCCTGTCCTTGGGTGTGTCTCGCAAACAACTTTTCTAATTCCCGTTGAAATTCTCCAAAATTGTGAAGTACTGGATCATCCTGGTTAACTAGTGATATAGACCAGTCTGCTGCGCTGCTTCCTAAATATGAAAGTACGAAAACAACTTTGGCACTATCGTTAGGGAAGGCCCCAGGACAGCACAAAAAGTGAAGGTGACACTGATTCATAAATATGGCATATTTGTTGGGGTCACCGGTGAACCATTTAGGTGGGGCCAAAGGTACAGCCTCCTGGAGTACCACTTAAACTGGTGGTGTTGGCTGTCGCAAAGGGGCTGGTGCGATTCCAGATAAAGGGACTTGCCCTGCATGAGTTTGAAGCATCTGTCTTGCCAGTTCATCCGTTCATTCTCGAGCAACAATTAGATCTCTTCTTAAAGCATTTGTCTCTTGTCTGGAGGCATGCACTTCAGCCTGTAGTTCCCCCAGCGATTGGGCCAACTGGCCAGTCTCTGAGGTATTCATAACGTCCAGGCAGAGATTCGGAGAGGCTTTGCGTTCAGTTACGCTCACTTGGTCTTTGCAGGGACGTTTGGGCACGGTTGGAGCCCTCCCAGGACTTGGCTCCCTTGGATCGACTCTCACCCCCAGCTGCTGCAAAATGGAAGGCTCTGGATGCTGGTACTGCCCCTGAGGGAAGATGAGAGGCAATGAGATCGGCGTGGTGGTGTCGTGATTCCCCTCGACCCTTTCGTGCCAGAAAGAAGTGAGCAAGAGTTTGCCCATGCAAGCTCACCTGTTTTAGTGTAAGGATGAGCACTCTGTCCTGCTGTCTCTCAGCAGGGGCGCCGTGGATGGGCCTAGTTTCGTCACTGGTCCTTTGCGTCGCGGCCCAGACCAGCTGCGACCAATTCTGCCTTGAAGGTAGGTGTTTTATAACAATGATCATTGTCCGTATACAGGATGATGATTTCCCCAATGATTATTGTCCGTAACGTTATATTGTCCTTTCCTCTCCCTCCAGGTATGAAGATGGTCCCACAAGTATGAGGTGATGGAAGAGAGTTCAATCCGGAGAAAACCTACAAGAGGTAAGTTGGATTTCCGGATGATGCGCAAAGTTTGCAGGTTGCGCTGCCCAGCGTTGAAAGTTTATGCAATTGCTAACCTTGTGCCTTCTGTCTCTTTTGCAGGTGCAGCCCGTCGGTCTTTGATGGCGAGCGGTACTCCGAATTCCTGCCGGCTGCCAGATGGAAGGATCCACGAGGATGCTGCGCCGGAAGATGACTTTTGTTGATGGGCGTTCGGGTCATTTAAGGATGCAACGCGTTGCAGGAGGTGGATTCGAGGAGACAGGTAAGAGGCGCTTGGTAGCTGTAGCGTTGGAAGCGGTAGTACTGCTTCAAGCGATGGTGTGGCTTGCCTCAGGTTAGATGCGTGCGGTGACTGCAGAGTTGGAAGCGGGTAGCAGTACTTCCAGCAGTGGCGTGGCTGGTTCCAGGTAAGATGCGTGCGGTAGCTGCAAAGTTGAAAGCGGGTAGCAGTGCTTCCAGCGATGGCGTGGCTGGTTCCAGGTAAGATGCAGGATGGACTCCGGAGACTACGATGCTCGTGCTGAACTGAAACAGGTAAGGATCTGTAGACGGCAGTAAGCGTTACGCTGCTATAGCAGACTAACGCGAAGCACCAGCAGGCGGGTGGCCCCAGCCACTCCCTTTAGGCCCTGCCTTGTGGTCCCACCTTGCCACTCCCCCTGTCTTCTGCACGTGCTTCCAATGCTTCTGTATGGCCACGCCCGGCCTAGATGCCCGTGCTTTAAGCATACTGTGTGCAGAGCACACTTTGAAATTAGTTTTCATGGTTGTAGTCAATCAACTTGTTCCATTGATGGCAGCTCTTTCGCCTCCATATCCTCAATTGGGAACGGTTTGACTGGCTGTCTGAGCGAGTAACGTTTCTCACACCTGCGGTACATCGACGATGGTGATGAAGGAGCCAAGCGTGATGTACATCTATCATTTCTCTGCCTTAGGGCTGCAAGTCGGGTAGGGGTCACGAGGGCCACACTTGAACCTCTGTCTTCGATCCCCCCTCTAGTCGACGAGCCGACCACACTACCCAGACAACACTATTCACATAGAGTTTCAGGAGCCAAACTTTGTTGTTCCTCCGAGGTGTCCATGATACTTTGCATGGTCGTCCAAACTCCAGGTCAAATAACTGCAATCTCCACTGTGGTTGCACCATACCTATTTTCCCCAATAGTCTTGTTTGTTGAAGGGAAACTCAGACATTTTTCCTGCCGGGAACAGAAGGCACTGTGTCAGCTGTGATTTCAGTTCATTACGTGTCTTTGTTTCCTCGTTTTCTTCGGTCTCTAGGCCTAGTAACACTTTCATCCCTCTAGTCTTTTCAGTAGTCTTCCTACATTGTGATATTGCTACTTTGATGACACAGAAGGCAAATAACACTAGTACCAATGTTGCTACCAGTACTTTCAGTCCATTGGCCATCCATGACTGTATCCAGGAGAAGATGTATGACAACCAGCCGTCATCCTTTCCTACAGTGTTCGTCTCTGCCTCCATTCTAGCATGCAGTTCTGACAGTTGGGTGATGAGCTCTGTAAGGGTCCCATTCTCTTCAACGTGGGCAGGTATGAATATACCGCAAGAAGGCCCGATCTTGGCATAAATGCCTCCTTCCTTTGCTGTGAGAAGGTCCACAATGAATCGGTTCTGTATGGCCATTAACTTGACAGCTATCAATTCTTCTTTGATAGCATTGAACCCTTTAACGGTAGATTTTATCATCTGAATCAGCTCCCATCACATGATCTGGAGCCATGTGGTTTTCATATTGATTTGAATTGCTGAAACGTTGGACGTGAAGAACATCTCAGTTCTGCTGAACAGTCTATAATCTGGTAGTATTGCATCCAGTGCATTTTCCATCCTTGATGACGCAAAGTTTCCTCTCTTCACTCTCGTGAGCTCTACAGGTCTCTTCTTCCTTTGATGAGCATCCATCTTAGGGAATACCTCAACTTGTATGTCTTTCTGGGGTACTACTAGTGCTGGTGTGTTTAGCTGTATGAGAGAATATATCCCTCCCCAATCAGCTAGCAGCTTCATGTATTTCTTGGACCTGCAGGCTCTTTAGTGGTCCATTAGCACTGCAGGACGAACCTTCATGCCTGCTATCTTCAAGATTTGCTTGCATCCTTTATTCGCTCCAACCTTCACCGGACCATCATTCTGGAAACACACTGAAGCACCCTCGAGCAGTAGAATTGGCATAGGACCTGCTTCATTTCCCACCTTTGTGAGCAGCTTTGCACTTGCTTCCCATTCCTTGAGGCAGTTATCATTCTCTTTTTTTACTATTTCTACTGGAACTGTTAGGAGCATGTGTGCTTTGCTTCTGACCATTCCCTCCTTCTGCTGTGTTGATTTGTCCATGTACTAACAGCTCTGTTCCTTGCCAGAATCCTGGCATTCGTCCTATCTCCTTTTGCCCTGTTTTGGGGCATTGTAATTGCTTTTGTGTCACTATCTTTGCTTCTCCTTTGTGTGGGCCATCAGATATGTATTCTATTTTCTTGTCAGTGCTCCAGTAATCATCTATCATCTCTTGAGTCTTGATATAACTATCTTCATACAGGAACGTCTTCTGCGACATTCATCTTAATCTAGCCTATCTTCCTTGAAATCGGCCTCTGGTGGTGCAGAGTGACAAATGCATGAGGCATTGTGCTCTGGTGGTTAGAATTTCAGTTGCTACGAATGTTCTGGATGCAGTCATGGTATAGGAGATGAGAGAGCATACACAACAGCTCCCTTCATAGTTTCTTTCCCCACCTTGGTCGTGTGCTTGTACCACATGTTATTAGAGATATGTGCCAAATCAGTTAGATACGGATGTTCCCAGTCAGAGTCTACATCAGCACTGCGTTTCAGTATTTTTACCTCTTTGGCATCGTTTGTCATCTGCCCAGATATCGCTTCTGTAAAAGCATGGATGGGGGTTGCGTTAGTAGGGGTCAAAACCAGTGCATGCGAAAATAAAATCCTTCATAGTGCAAAGAGGGTAAAGCGGTAGAGATGGCGCAAAACAATAATACAACTGTTCGAATTACAGTTCCCATTTTGTAATACTGAATGTCCTTTTGTGTTGTTCCAAAGATCCGTAAGAATCACCTGAAAATCCTAGGAAATGTGTGATTATTGTTTAGTGTGGTCGGTTAAGCTCTTTGTCTAAAATATTGGTAGAGCACTGCATAAAACAACCGCTCCCACACTAAACAGATCCTATTATTACTCAGCAATATTATGACAAAGGGGTGTCCATGGGTCAGACGTGGATAGGTTTGTTCCACGTAGAGCAGAAAGCATGGAAGAACAATCCAGGCGGGATCATCCGTTAAGTCTCAGATTCAATTACAAATCTAATAAAGTGCTCCTCAAAGGTTGTGTGCAGGTACGGAATCATGTATTTAAAGCAGCCCTTTACTTTCACAATGAATATCCAGTGTGAAGAAAAGATAGTGTACCTAATTCAATTATGTGTTTTCGCTAGCCGTAGACGTAGTCAGACTTTGTGGTGTTGCTTCTTCTTTGTCTTGTTCTTCTTCTTGCATCAAATCTTCTTCTGGCGGGAGAAGGTCACCAGACATTTTTACCACTCAGCTTAACAGCACGATCAGTGGTCTGCTCGACTAGATAGGGTCCCTCGAACCTTCGCTTGAACCAAGTCCTCACAAAACATCACAAAAGGGTGGTGGTTTCAAAATTTCTTGTTTAGTTTCTGGTGTGTTGTCATCCTCACTCTTCTTCGACCTCTCCCACCGGGATTGAAGTTGTCAAGAGACAAAAGAGGCACTAGCCATCTTCGAAGCAATGTAATCATGCATTTCATCCCCTAAGACAACAGCAGAACTGTGGGCGTCTGTCAGTGTTCCATTGGGAGGAGCAAGTGGGAGTCGCATGCATCGCCCTGTCACCACCTTATGAGGGGTTAAATGGTGGTCAGATCCAGTTTGCTTGTGCAATGCGAACAAGGCTAGGGGCTGGCAATGAACCCATCCCTTTTGCAACGTGGCTTTCATTTGGGCTATTTTCTCTTTCAGCAAGCCATTGAGGCACTTGCATATTCCATTCCCTTGTGGGTGATAAGCACAGGAGAAGTTGTGCTTGATCACCAGTAGAGCTGTTATGTGCTCAAAGGTCTCATTTTCGGAATCACGGTCCATTGTCAGGCCGCAGGACCTCGCACACCCCCCATCATGGGAATACCTCCTTAGGAGGAATTTTGCAGCTCTGAGAGCATCAGGTTGCGAGCAGGGACCAGTTTTGTTCCACCGGGAAAAGGGGCATACAACCACTATCATGTAGTGGTAGCCTTGGCATACTTGGATCATGTCAACATAGTATACATGGAGGTGTTAGAAAGGCAGGGTATTTCTCCTTGCACTACGTGTAAAGTATGGCCCACATTAAACTTCTTACAGACAGTACAGTTTTCCATGCATGCGGCTATATGCTCCACCATATCTCTTCCACAGATATGTGCAGTAAGTATGTCCCTTTCTAGATGAGTGGGAGGGTGAAATTGCATGAGCGCAATCTTGCTACTGGGATCACAAGCTTGCCTGTGCTCTCCAGTCACCATAATGCATCTGTAGGGGATATTGAACAAACCCTCTTCACCCATGGTCTTTTTCTTCTACCAGTACTTTTCCGTGATACTCCATTATTTGAGTGGCAGGTAAAAAACTACACCCTTCCTTCAAAATCATGTTTCACACGCGTATATGTTTGTTCGATGGAGCATCAAACTCACTTATTTCTGCATAATATGCTGTGTGCTTCACTTCTGCATCTGCAGCTTCATTGCCATGGGAGACTAGCCCCTGTCATTGTCTGTGCTTGGCACTTCACGACCGCTATGGCTGATGGGAGTTGTAGTGTGTGTATGAGTCTGGCCAATAGGGGTGCGTGCTGCATTGGTGAGCCGTTACAGGACGGAAGCCCATCTCTGCCATCGCGACAGTCCAGCATGTACTGTAGACATCACATAGGCCGAATCAGAATACACCATAACTTCCTTGTCCTTGCACACTTCTAATACCATTATGAGAGAAACTAATTCTGCCGCTGAAAAATGTGAAGGCGATCTCGCACTTGCTATTACTTTGGCTGTCCCGTCTGATCTCATATTCACCACTGCCTTCGCAGTATGCCTTTCCCCTTCGCCTGGTCTATAATCGAGGACCTGTCAATATAAAGTACTTCTCCCACTCAAGGGCACTTTAGGAATGTCATATTTTTCCATGTACACAGTACAGTCTTGCACGTAGTCTCACTCTTCCACTGGTTCTGCTAAAAATGTAGCTGGGTTAACCATTCTGTATCTTACTACCGTTATTGCTAGATTCGAGATGATTACCTCGCATCCAGATGCTCTCTGGGTAATCAACATGCTTTTGGGTTTCTTGAGGATCGCAAAGAGGGTATGCTCCACAGAAAGTGTGGTGCTGCACCCCATTGTGATACTCGTTGACTATTCTACTGTGAATACAGCAGCGACCAAAGCTTTTCACACGGATAATGTCCTCACATCACTGGGTCCAAACGCCCACTATAATAAGCCATTGGTTTGGGTCCTAGGGTTGTCTTATGCATGCGCACTGCATACATCACTACTCAGTTGGAGTGTGAGAACAGATAGAATTTATCATGATATTTGGGAATCCCTAGCACTGGAGGTTGTACATATTGTCTTCTTCAGCTCCTCAAATGCTTCAGTCATTTTTTATGTCCACAATAGTTTACCATCCCCTCTCTGTACCTCTCAGAGTCCACTTAATAGGGGTCTCGTATATGTGCTGTAGTCAAATACCCAGGCTCTGCAATAAATACAGAGACCCAAGAATTGCTGCATTTCTCTGACTGTCTTTGGCATCTATGTTTTGAAGATCGCCTGCACTGTTTCTGGAGTTACCTTTCGGCCTTGCTGTGATATCAACTGCCCAACGTACAGCACTTCCTTATGGCAATATTGTAGTTTCACCTTGTAACCTTTCTCTGCTAACACTGTCAGCAAGTGTACTAAGTCATTTTTACGCTGCTCTTCAGATTTGCTGCAAATCAAAATGGTGTCTGCATACAGAATGACGGTGCTCTCCACCTGCGTGTTGCAGAGTCCATTTGAAGGATCCTATTAAAAATAGAGGGTGACTCACAGTACCCCTGTGGTAATCTCATGTGTTTTTACTTCTGGTTTCTATATAGGAAGGAAGTTAAGTCCTGTGACACTTCTTGGAGTGATAAAGAAAAGAAGGCGTTCTTCAAATCTGTTACCTTGAAATGGGTAGCTTCTGGCGAAATGCTACATAAAATAGTCACTTGATTGGGAACTAATGGAAATTCTGCCTCAACAATTTGGTTGAACGAATGTAAATCTTGGATAAAATACCTAGATACCCCTATCGCCTTCTTCACTGGGTACATAGATGTGATGTATCCTTATCCAATGTGTAATGCTCATAAAAAAACATTGTCTCGTGATCTGAGCGGTCGTCTGGAAACAGTTCCTCATCTGTCAAGTCAGTCAGCCTGGGTCCTTCCCCTACTTCGATTACTGTCCTCCATGATCGTCCTGTGTCATCAGTTCCATGCAATACTACTCTCTCATACTCCACTGTATCTGCCTCTAGTTCTGTCTGTATCACCTGTCTTTCCTTCTCATCTAGGCAGAGGCGCAGCCAGGATTGTCTAACAAGCGGGCCCTGAGGCAAATGTAGTTGGGCCCACCGGAGTGACATTAGCATCTGTAAATGCCCACACAGAGCTGGTGAGTGGGCATATACAGATTTTGGGTGGGCCTCAGGCCCTACCCTATCTATGCCTCTGCATCTAGGGGAAACTCTGGTCTGAGCAAGAACTTGTTGAGTATGCATACAAATGTGCCTCGTATCCCTTGAAGCCATGCTATCAGCACTTCCACTCCATATTGAAAAAGCTCAAGATTCGCTGGCTCCCCCCTCTGTACAGTCTGCCCGCAATATGCCTGAATGTGTTCCCTCATGTTCATGTAGTGAATTCCTGGTGTTGAGCACACTATCCCTTGGTCAGTAAATGAAATGGTCATGTTGAGTCGGCTCATCATGTCCCTACCCATTATGTTTACTGGTGTCAGTCGGGAATATAACAATGGCATAGTCAGGTCGTGTTCTCCTATGGAAATAGAAAGTTTGTCAGTGAAAGGAACCAAATCTGTAGCCCAGAGAAACCCTGCACATTTATGGCAATGCCTGACATCAGGTATCTTCCCTCCCCAATACAGCATCAAGTCGCCCCTGTATCTATGAGAAAGGAGAAAGTCTTGTCACCAATTGTCACCCCTTCATGTGGTTCCTCGTTTGGGATGGGTGTAACGGATAGGATTGAACACATCAATTATGTCTGTGGGCTGTCCTATTGCGGATATAATGAGATTCCTGTTACTGTACATGGATTGCCCCCCCACTACAGTCGCTCCTCCCAGTTTCCGTACCAGAGTCTGCATCTTGGAGTCTGTGGGGGTCATTACGACCCGGGCGCAAAGGGATACCGGGCACCAGTAATGACACCGGTGCCGGTAATCCCTTTGCGCCCTATTCCGAGGACCCTTTGCGGGTCCTTCCTTAACGCCTGGTTTTAGCAGGCGTTAAGGACGGGACCCGCAAAGGGATACCGGGGTCAATAACGGTACCGTAATTTACGGTACCGTTATTGCCGCCTTCCCCCTTCCCATTGAGCCCTATGGGGGCTCGAATGGGAATGGGGAATGGCATTTCAAATGGGGATTTACCAGTCCTGCAATGTGCGGAATGGACCGGTGAGTCCCATACCACCACGTCGGTGGCGGAACCGGTATTGGTGCTATTCATGGCGGTAATAGCGCCATGACTAGCACCAACCTCGGAATGAGGGCCTGTGTTTGTGTAGTTGCTACAATGTTCTGCTGCGTCGGTGCTGGTTGAGGTGGCTGCATATGTTCCTGTGCTTGTGGTGCAGTTGTCATGGGCTGATATGATTGCACTTGCATGCTTTGTATGCGCGCTTGTTGTGGTGCATATGCCTGCGCTTGCATGCGATCATGGCCATAATAGTCACCTTGCTCCGTCTGATTTAAAAAAAAAACATTTTATTGGCATTTTGTTAAACACAACAATTAAGCAACAATTAGGTTCACAAATATATCAATGTGCACCCTGCCATGTCAGGCCAACAGATTTAAACAATAGAAAGGGGAAAAGAGGGAGGACAACCAACACGATAAACGGGTAGGGCAACAACACCAGGTAGGGAAGAACAAGAGTGAAATAAACCAACCAGTTATGCTAATGCAGTTCAAGCCCACACTGATATTCAAGAAAACTGTTTCTCATTCTATTGTGAATGCAGGTCTCTGCATCTATGCGGCTCGCCCGGCAGGAAGGAGGCAGAAAACCCCACCACATCCAATTGTTTGTTTAGTAATGAAATGCCAAGACGTACTGACTGTCAGAGTTCAAGGGGGCCTGTCATCTGAGGGATACAATGCAGAGTTAACCAGGGCCTTCCATGCTTCAAAGACAAGGGCCACCACCTCACCATGCACATCCACAGCCAGTCCCCATGTCGTAGTTTCGGCGGTGCTCCAGCGCTGCATTTCTTTGAACCATACCTCAAACCTCGGCACTGAGTTTGACTTCCACATATTACCTATGCATCTCTTACCCAGTATGCAGCCCAGATCCATAAATCTGGAGACGTGTTTATGCTTACTGGTCCTGGTATACATCCCCAATATACATTCCTGCAGGGTCCATTTGTACCTGGCGATTCCAGCCTTCACACAGGTAAGTTTGATCTTTTCCCAAAACATTTGAACCACTGTGCATTCCCAAAACATGTGCATTATATGAGCATTTGTTCTACCACACCTGGGGCAGTCGGACGTTTTATCTTTATTAAACTTAGCAACCCTGTCTGGGGTTAAGTATGTGTGGTGCAGGACATTGACCTGGAGAAGTCAGAATCTCGCATTACGTGAAACATGCTTACCGTGACCTAGCACCCATGTCCACTGCTTGTCTGTGAAGTCTATACCCAAGTCTGCTTCCCATCTGGACCGTAGCTGTGTGTGTTCCATAGGTTTTCTATCGATAAGAGCTTTGTACAGTCAGGACTCTGGTCTCCAGCCACATTCTAATTCATAGATAAGCGTCAGGAGTACATTGGGTTGGGGTTCTGTCAGCCAACCCGGCCAGGCATGTCTTGCAAACTTGGTAATCTGCATGTATCTCAGGAATTGTCCCCTAGGGAGACCTTCCTTTTGGATGAGGTCAAGGAATTCTCTATAGGTACGACTCTCATACAGGTCCCCCCAAGTTGCAATACCCGCCTCCTTCCAACATCGCACAATCCTAAATTCCTCAGGGTCCCACTGTCTGCCAATCTGTATGGGTCTGTGCGGGGAGTAGGGGGGCAGGGTCTTCAGTAAGGTCAATGTCCTCATCCAGATCTGTCTGCCTGCACACAGAAATAATGGTTGTGTATGTTGTGTGCGGGGCGGGTACCAGAGCGCTTCCCGTAGCTTCACGGGGCAGATCGGAGCTTCTAGTAAAGAGTGTTCGATATTATGTTCATCGGCTAACCAGCTGGTAAGAAAACTAAGATGCGCTGCTAGGTAGTAGAGTTCTAACCTGGGCAGTTGAACCCCACCTTGTTCAAATGGGAGTGTCTGTATAGCATGGACAATCTGTGTCTCTAAGGGCCCCATAACAATGTTCTCAGTATCCCTTCCAGCTCTCGGAAAAAGAGGACCCTAATGTAGTAAGTAACATTAGTGAAGCTATATAACAGTCTTTGCTGTATAAGCCTCTTAGTAATAGCCACTCTGCCCATGAGCGAAAGGGGGAGGTGACACCAGAATGCCACAGACCTTTTTACTCCTTCCACTGCTCGCAGTGTATTCAGTGCATGCATCCGTTCAGGCGTATGTGCCACCCTTATGCCCAAGTACCTAAAACTATCATTTTTCCACTTCAATCTCCAGTCAAGCGTAGAGGTTAGCTTGGTGTCATTCAGACACGCTAGAGGGAAAAGGCATGACTTATGTCTGTTGAATGTGATCCCTGACAATCTGGCAAAGTTGTCCAGTATTTCAAGTATCAAGGGCATGTGTCGGCTGATGCAGCATGCCCACATTCAGTTTCATTCCGCCCCTGCACATTCAAGCTATGTGACCTATCCTTTCACATAGCCAGCGTTGTATTGGATCCCCATTGGTCTCGGCTGTCCCCCATTAAAGGGTATCTGAACCCTCTTCCTACCGGTCCCCTTGGCCAGTGGTTTGCATCACCCCTTCTTACAAAACCTCCTTCTATTGCCTGTGGTCGGTTTTGTATATTCTGAGTAACTACTCCCTCTCCACTTGCCAGCATCATCCCTTCCATTGTATACTTTGATAATTTCTTCTCTACTTACTTTGCTTCATCCTGCTTTCTCTCCTCACGCTTCGTTCTCGAATTTTCTTGCATTAACTGACAAAAGTGAACTATAGTTGGATTTCTGACCAGGGCTTATCCTCCATCCCCTATAACTTTTTCAACTGTTTCTATACCTGTTCTGGCAACCCTTGACATAATAAGTGATAAAATAACCCCACTGTTTTATCTCACATCTCTCTCGTCTGTAGATGCCACTGTTCTTGAATCTCCTGAATGTATTGAAGTGGGTCTTTGTCCTCACACATTTTGAGTGCCATGATTGCGCTTGTGTCAGATCTGTCTGCATACTGTACTCTTAGACTTTGCCATACGGACACCCAGCAGTTGCTGAGCAGTACACCATATTGCGCCGTGTTCTGTGAGGTCACTCTGGGGTATCCCTTTTCCAAACATTGTCTGCTGCCTCCCTGAGAATGGCTGAAACTAGGCTCTTCATGTCGCCCACTGCCAGTGTTGTCCTGGCTGTCAGTTTTTCAATCTCGTAGATCAATTTTCCAGCCCCTGCAGTCAACGAAGGTAGCTTGCACCTTAAATTATCTTTATCCATCTTTTGCAATGGTATATAGTGGGGTCATCCGACACCCTTCTCTAGTAACGGAAACTCTGTCAGTCTCATTCTTCCATCACGTCTCCCTATGTCTTTAGTGGCTGTAAACGCCGTCATCTCCGCTCATTTCCGTTCTGGCAGGGCTCTGAGCCACTGCGCATAAGGATTAATTTCATCTGCGTTTTGTGATCTATCCCTTGGACATTCCAGTCGTCTCTCTGGCTAGCCCTCTTCTCTTCCTATGTCCTCCCATTGTCCCCACAATGTGTCTCTGTCAGGGCTTGTTTCTCTGGAGCAGCCTTGAGGCCATCGTCACTTCCCTGTTGATCCTCATCCGACCCCATGGTCCCAATGCTATTGTCACTGGCCCTCATTCCGAGGTTGGTGCTAAGGGAAAAACGATGCCGGTAAAGGAATACCGGCATCGATTACCGCTGCGGCATATTCTGACCAACCAGACTGCTATTAATGGCATCGTAAAGTATGATGTAGTTAATAGCGGTCTGGTCACGTTCACGCGACCCACCATGCCGGCATTAGCGGCATGCCATAAACCGGAGTAGATCACAAGTGAGGCGGGCATGCAAATAACGGCCTCATGAGGGCAGAAAAAGTGCTTACTGGCACGCCGTAAATACCGGCATCGCTGAGATGACGTAAAAAGCCCTGAGCAGTGTTCCAAACTGGTGCAGGGGCACAAAATCAGCACAGGTGGAGGCAATGGAGTCGGGCCCAGTACAAAAGGAGCACACCCACATACCACACCCCCTCCCACACCAAGATGATTCCAATAGTAGTAGCATTACTGGAGCTGGAGGACTTGCTTGCATTGCCACAACATCACCAACAACAACAACAGCAGCCGCCACCACAGAGGAGACGATGAGAAGGAGGGTGAGACAGGCCCAGCATGCCCCACCAGTGCAGCCACCATTACCACACTGGCAGCCCCCAATCCCTTGAATCAGAGCCAGTCCTTTCAATCTAACCCCTGAGCAGATCCACACCCTGTACCGGCTGGACCAGGACACCATCAACACCATAGTGGACCTGATACACGACGACATAGTGAGCCTCATTGAAATAAGCACCGCCATCCCCCTTCTACTGAAGGTAATGTCTGTGCTCCACTTCCTTGCCACAGGCACCTACCAGCACACAGTGGGGCACATGCATGGCATATCACAACCCTTATTTTCCAGGATTCTGAACCAAGTGCTGGATGCCCTCCTCAAGCACACAAGGGACTACATATCCCTACCACAGACTCCCCAGGAGATATTAGATACAAAAGTTTCCTTCCATGCACTGGCAGGCATGCCAAATTGTGTAGGTGCCCTCAACTGCACCCACGCAGAGTTGGTGGTCCCGCATGCCATGGAGGTGGTGTATCGCAACTGCAAGCAATACCACTCCATCAATGTGCAGATGGTATGCGACACCAGCAAGATCATTACACATTGTTGTGCCCGATATCCCGGATCAACTCATGACTCTATGGTCCTGCGGAACTCCACGCTACCACGCATCATGGACGACGTACCTGGTTGCTTGGTGAGTTGCCTGACTGGGCCATGGCAGTGCATCGGGGTTGTGAGGTGGGTGGATGCATACTTCACCTGGGTGGGGTTGGGGGGATGCATACTCCACCTGGGTGGGAATGGGGGGGGGATGCACACTCCACCTGGGTGGGAATGGGGGAGGAAGCATACTCCACCTGGGTGGGAATGTTGATGTGACAGCACGATGTGCACATCACCGAACACTGTGCCCCAAAGCATCACAAACGGTACATGACACCCAAATCCCATAGTAATGAAGTAAGGTCGACACCTATCACTACATGACCAACAGGAAACCACCCCACATCCCACAACACATGCACCACTCATCAGCGGCCCTCACCCTCCGTAAGGCCATCCTGCAACATGCAGTGCATATGCACTATGTTGCTGTCTCCAGCATATCACCACACAGGACAATCATCCCTGGGAGTGCATTGAACTGAACCAACTAGGGAATCCACAGTGTGTCACCGGGTTGGCACACCCACAGGAGTGCTGCATGTCACCATGGGAATGATCAGTGCTGAATGCCCATTATTGTACAGACCACTGCCAACGCTCCCTCCAAGTAAATCTCATAGAACACAACACATCACTAATTTGACTCCAACACTGCTGTATGCATACACGATACATGTGCAACAAGATGTCAGTGCACACCATGTATCATCTTGAAGATGCAATCCACACCATTAGTCCATGGCACAGGACACATAGAAGGACTTAAAATGGGGTCAATGCATCCAGGGACATGTGCATGTGGGCAACGATTACCTGCAGGCAAGTGTGACTAGTACAGCTGTCCATCATGATTTGGCGAACATTTACCTTCATTCCCCTCTCATGCAGGTGATGGTGGCTATCCCTTGAAGCCGTAGCTCCTCACCCTTGTCCGAAACCCACAGAACAGGCATGAGGAGAACTACAATCGTTCCCATACCCGTACACGTGTGGTCATCGAGCAGACCTTTGGCCTGTTGAAGGTACGATTTTGCTGCCTCAGCCGGGTGGTGGGGCTGCGCCTCTATAGGCATGAGAAGGTGGCCAAGATCACCATGGCATGTGTAATGCTGCACAATATGTGCATCCGCCGGAACGTGCCCCTGCCCCCTGACATGGAACTGCTACCACCTGATGATGATGAAGGGGATGAGGAAGATGTGGCAGGACATCATCACGGTGGCGATGCACAGGAGGGACGTGCTGTGCGCCAGTCAGTGATCGCACAATATTTCTGACATACATGTCAGGAGAGGGTGCCATGATGTTTGGACATGGGGCACTGGGTGTGCGGGTACATGTACACTATGCACTGTGAATGATTAAATGACACATGCGCAATGATGAATGTCCACTCTGGTCTTCTTTTTCGCACAACCGGTGTATTGAATGTAACAATATTAACGTGAGTGACAATACCCTTCACCACCCTCACCCCCTCCCCCTTCCCCCACAACTCCCCCACACACCCTCACCCCCTCCCACTCCCCCCACAACTCCCCCACACACCCTTACCCCCTGGCCTTCTCCCCACAACTCCCCCACACACCCTCACCCTCATCCCCCTCCCCTCACAACTCCCCCCACACAAGTTCCATAGAGTCCCCAAAGCCTACATGAGGCTGCCATAACATTCACTCGGCACGCCCAGAGCCAGGGGGTGGCATGCCCCGTCGGCACAGTGCACGGACCGACTGGCGGAGCGGGCTGGTTTGTGTTGAACTTCTGGTGGATGGTGTGGCCTCCTGCTGAGGTTGTAGGGCGGGATGACCTGCCTCCAAAGCATCAGCGATGCACCCTAGCACCTGCCGGTGGGCCGAGACCTCCTCGCAGAGGCAGTTGGCGTTGTCCATGATGGACCGGCCCAGTGCTGACTACGCTGTGCGCCACTTCTCCCTGGCCTGACGGTTGTCCTGTACAAATTCTCTGATGAGTGCAGTGAGCAGGTCAGCCCATGTGTGGTCCTGCGGCTGCACCTCTTGTTGGTGCTGAGAATCTGGCTGGCATGCCCAGCCTGCTCATCCTCTCCAACACTGAATACTGGACTGATATGTCCCTGGGTGTGGTCATGGCCAAACTGCTCTGGGGTGTTGGTGTCAACGGTATCGCTCGTAGATACCTGGCGGATGCAATTTGTGTTGGGGTGTGGACAACATCCATTGTATCATCCTCAATGGTGCCCCACATGTCATCCTGGCTGTCTTCCACTGTGAGGGGTGCCGTGGCTGCCACCTCCTCAGCCACACTGGACTCCTCCGAATGGGGTGTCTGACAGGTGTCTCCAGGCAGAACAGTGGGGGTGTGGGGGTGGTGTGCCCTCCACAGCCCTTGGTGGTACAGGTGCTATGTGTCCCTGCGGTGGCTTGCTTGCTGGGATACGGCACCCCCTGGATTGTCCCCTGGAAGTTGGCAGACGGTTGCTGTCTTCCCGGGACGTCTTACTGGGTGTGGCCTGTGCAGAGGTGGTGTCCTGCTCTTCACTGTCATGCTCACTGCCTGTGGGGGTGGAAGAGAGGGAGGCCTTAAGTGATGTTTGGATGGGCATCATACATACATTGGGACAATTGCTCATCCACACAATTGGGGGTAATAGGCATTTGTGCTGGGAAGGGCACGTCATTTCATACATGGGTGGTAAATACAGCCATATGTAGGAGTCACTCATGTTGGCCCGGAACAGTGCTGTCTGACATGCTCACTATTTTGGTTATGCACGATGTGTGCCTCATGGGATTTCCTACTTTGTGTGGTATGTGTCAAGTACGATATGGCCTTGCAGCAGGCATCAGCATGTGTCTCACTTGCTTCAGCATACTTTACAGGAAGTGTGTGTGTGGCCGACCATGGCGTGACTCTTTGGGCAGACATTGGGATTGACTTTCTTCGGATTTGGCATAGCAGTGTTTACTTTGGACACTCACCTCCATCAGCAGATGTTGTGGCGCCACACTCCATCTCAACAACACCAGGTAGGGAAGAACAAGAGGGAAATAAACCAACCAGTTATGCTAATGCAGTTCAAGCCAACACTGATATTCAAGAAAACTGTTTCTCATTCTATTGTGAATGCATGTCTCTGCAACTATGCGGCTCGCCCGGCAGGAAGGAGGCAGAAAACCCCACCACATCCAATTGTTTGTTTAGTAATGAAATGCCAAGACGTACTGACTGTCAGAGTTCAAGGGGGCCTGTCATCTGAGGGATACAATGCAGACTTAACCAGGGCCTTCCATGCTTCAAAGACGAGGGCCACCTCCTCACCATGCACATCCACAGCCAGTCCCCATGCCTTAGTTTCGGCGGTGCTCCAGCGCTGCATTTCTTTGAACCATACCTCAAACCTCGGCACTGAGCTTGACTTCCACATATTACCTATGCATCTCTTACCCAGTATGCAGCCCAGATCCATAAATCTGGAGACGGGTTTATGCTTACTGGCCCTGGTATAAATCCCCAATATACATTCCTGCAGGGTCCATTTGTACCTGGCGATTCCAGCCTTCACACAGGTAAGTTTGATCTTTTCCCAAAACCTTTGAACCACTGTGCATTCCCAAAACATGTGCATTATATGAGCATTTGTTCTACCACACCTGGGGCAGTCGGACGTTTTATCTTTATTAAACTTAGCAACCCTGTCTGGGGTTAAGTATGTGTGGTGCAGGACATTGACCTGGAGAAGTCAGAATCTCGCATTACGTGAAACATGCTTACCGTGACCTAGCACCCATGTCCACTACTTGTCTGTGGACTATAACCAAGTCTGCTTCCCATCTGGACCGTAGCTGTGTGTGTTCCATAGGTTTTCTATCGATAAGAGCTTTGTACAGTCAGGACTCTGGTCTCCAGCCACATTCTAATTCATAGATAAGCATCAGGAGTACATTGGGTTGGGGTTCTGTCAGCCAACCCGGCCAGGCATGTCTAGTAAACTTGGTAATCTGCATGTATCTCAGGAATTGTCCCCTAGGGAGACCTTCCTTTTGGATGAGGTCAAGGAATTCTCTATAGGTACGACTCTCATACAGGTCCTCCCAAGTTGCAATACCCGCCTCCTTCCAACATCGCACAATCCTACATTCCTCAGGGTCCCACTGTCTGCCAATCTGTATGGGTCTGTGCGGGGAGTAGGGGGGCAGGGTCTCAGTAAGGTCAATGTCCTCATCCAGATCTGTCTGCCTGCAGACAGAAATAATGGTTGTGTATGTTGTGTGCGGGGTGGGTACCAAAGCGCTTCCCGTAGCTTCACGGGGCAGATCGGAGCTTCTAGTAAAGAGTGCTCGATATTATGTTCATCGGCTAACCAGCTGGTAAGAAAACTAAGATGCGCTGCTAGGTAGTAGAGTTCTAACCTGGGCAGTTGAACCCCACCTTGTTCAAATGGGAGTGTCTGTATAGCATGGACAATCTGTGTCTCTAAGGGCCCCATAACAATGTTCTCAGTATCCCTTCCAGCTCTCGGAAAAAGGGGACCCTAATGTAGTAAGTAACATTAGTGAAGCTATATAACAGTCTTTGCTGTATAAGCCTCTTAGTAATAGCCACTCTGCCCATGAGCAAAAGGGGGAGGTGACACCAGAATGCCATAGACCTTTTTACTCCTTCCACTGCTCGCAGTGTATTCAGTGCATGCATCCGTTCAGGCGTATGTGCCACCCTTATGCCCAAGTACCTAAAACTATCTATTTTCCACTTCAATCTCCAGTCAAGCGTAGAGGTTAGCTTGGTGTCATTCAGACACGCTAGAGGGAAAAGGCATGACTTATGTCTGTTGAATGTGATCCCTAACAATCTGGCAAAGTTATCCAGTATTTCAAGTATCAAGGGCATGTGTCGGCGGATGCAGCATGCCCACATTCAGTTTCATTCCGCCCCTGCACATTCAAGCTATGTGACCTATCCTTTCACATAGCCAGCGTTGTATTGGATCCCCATTGGTCTCGGCTGTCCCCCATTAAAGGGTATCTGAACCCTCTTCCTACCGGTCCCCTTGGCCAGTGGTTTGCATCACCCCTTCTTACAAAACCTCCTTCTATTGCCTGTGGTCGGTTTTGTATATTCTGAGTAACTACTCCCTCTCCACTTGCCAGCATCATCCCTTCCATTGTATACTTCGATAATTTCTTCTCTACTTACTTTGCTTCATCCTGCTTTCTCTCCTCACGCTTCGTTCTCAAATTTTCTTGCATTAACTGACAAAAGTGAACTATAGTTGGATTTCTGACCAGGGCTTATCCTCCATCCCCTATAACTTTTTCAACTGTTTCTATACCTGTTCTGGCAACCCTTGACATAATAAGTGATAAAATAACCCCACTGTTTTATCGCACATCTCTCTCGTCTGTAGATGCCACTGTTCTTGAATCTCCTGAATGTATTGAAGTGGGTCTTTGTCCTCACACATTTTGAGTGCCATGATTGTGCTTGTGTCAGATCTGTCTGCATACTGTACTCTTAGACCTTGCCATACGGACACTCAGCAGTTGCTGAGCAGTGCACCATATTGCGCCGTGTTCTGTGAGGTCACTCTGGGGTATCCCTTTTCCAAACATTGTCTGCTGCCTCCCTGAGAATGGTTGAAACTAGGCTCTTCATGTCGCCCACCGCCAATGTTGTCCTGGCTGTCAGTTTTTCAATCTCATAGATCAATTTTCCAGCCCCTGCAGTCAACGAAGGTAGCTTGCACCTTAAATTATCTTTATCCATCTTTTGCAATGGTATATAGTGGGGTCATCCGACACCCTTCTCTAGTAACGGAAACTCTGTCAGTCTCATTCTTCCATCACGTCTCCCGATGTCTTTAGTGGCTGTAAATGCTCATGTCATCTCCGCTCATTTCCGTTCTGGCAGGGCTCTGAGCCACTGCGCATAAGGATTAATTTCATCTGCGCTTTGTGATCTATCCCTTGGACATTCCAGTCGTCTCTCTGGCTAGCCCTCTTCTCTTCCTATGTCCTCCCCTTGTCCCCACAATGTGTCTCTGTCAGGGCTTGTTTCTCTGGAGCAGCCTTGAGGCCATCGTCACTGCCTTGTTGATCCTCATCCGACCCCATGGTCCCAATGCTATTGTCACTGGCCCTCATTCCGAGGTTGGTGCTAGGGGAAAAATGATGCCGGTAAAGGAATACCGGCATCGATTACCGCTGCGGCATATTCTGACCAACCAGACCGCTATTAATGTCATCGTAAAGTACAATGTAGTTAATAGCGGTCTGGTCACGTTCACGTGACCCACCATGCCGGCATTAGCGGCATGCCATAAACCGGAGTAGATCACAAGTGAGGCGGACATGCAAATAACGGCCTCATGAGGGCAGAAAAAGTGCTTACTGGCACGCCGTAAATACCGGCATCGCTGAGATGACGTAAAAAGCCCTGAGCAGTGTTCCAAACTGGCGCAGGTGCACAAAATCAGCACAGGTGGAGGCAATGGAGTCGGGCCCAGTACAAAAGGAGCACACCCACATACCGCACCCCCTCCCACACCAAGATGATTCCAATAGTAGTAGCATTACTGGAGCTGGAGGACTTGCTTGCATTGCCACAACATCACCAACAACAACAGCCGCCACCACAGAGGAGACGATGAGAAGGAGGGTGAGACAGGCCCAGCATGCCCCACCAGTGCAGCCACCATTACCACACTGGCAGCCCCCAATCCCTTGCATCAGAGCCAGTCCTTTCAATCTAACCCCTGAGCAGATCCACACCCTGTACCGGCTGGACCAGGACACCATCAACACCATAGTGGACCTGATACACGACGACATAGTGAGCCTCATTGAAATAAGCACCGCCATCCCCCTTCTACTGAAGGTAATGTCTGCGCTCCACTTCCTTGCCACAGGCACCTACCAGCAAACAGTGGGGCACATGCATGGCATATCACAACCCTTATTTTCCTGGCTTCTGAACCAAGTGCTGAATGCCCTCCTCAAGCACACAAGGGACTACATATCCCTACCACAGACTCCCCAGGAGATACTAGATACAAAAGTTTCCTTCCATGCACTGACAGGCATGCCAAATTGTGTAGGTGCCCTCAACTGCACCCACGCAGAGTTGGTGGTCCCGCATGCCATGGAGGTGGTGTATCGCAACTGCAAGCAATACCACTCCATCAATGTGCAGATGGTATGCGACACCAGCAAGATCATTACACATTGTTGTGCCCGATATCCCGGATCAACTCATGACTCTATGGTCCTGCGGAACTCCACGCTACCACGCTTCATGGACGATGTGCCTGGTTGCTTGGTGAGTTGCCTGACTGGGCCATGGCAGTGCATCGGGGTTGTGAGGTGGGTGGATGCATACTTCACCTGGGTGGGAATGGGGGGGTGCATACTCCACCTGGGTGGGAATGGGGGGGGATGCACACTCCACCTGGGTGGGAATGGGGGAGGAAGCATACTCCACCTGGGTGGGAATGTTGATGTGACAGCACGATGTGCACATCACCGAACACTGTGCCCCAAAGCATCACAAACGGTACATGACACCCAAATCCCATAGTAATGAAGTAAGGTCGACACCTATCACTACATGACCAACAGGAAAACACCCCACATTCCACAACACATGCACCACTCATCAGCGGCCCTCACCCTCCGTAAGGCCATCCTGCAACATGCAGTGCATATGCACTATGTTGCTGTCTCCAGCATATCACCACACAGGACAATCATCTTGGGAGTGCATTGAACTGAACCAACTAGGGAATCCACAGTGTGTCACCGGGTTGGCACACCCACAGGAGTGCTGCATGTCACCATGGGAATGATCAGCGCTGAATGCCCATTATTGTACAGACTACTGCCAACGCTCCCTCCAAGTAAATCTCATAGAACACAACACATCACTAATTTGACTCCAACACTGCTGTATGCATACACGATACATGTGCAACAAGATGTCAGTGCACACCATGTATCATCTTGAAGATGCAACCCACACCATTAGCCCATGGCACAGGACACATAGAAGGACTTAAAATGGGGTCAATGCATCCAGGGACATGTGCATGTGGGCAACGATTACCTGCAGGCAAGTGTGACTAGTACAGCTGTCCATCATGATTTGGCGAACATTTACCTTCATTCCCCTCTCATGCAGGTGATGGTGGCTATCCCTTGAAGCCGTAGCTCCTCACCCTTGTCCGAAACCCACAGAACAGGCATGAGGAGAACTACAATCATTCCCATACCCGTACACGTGTGGTCATCGAGCAGACCTTTGGCCTGTTGAAGGTACGATTTGCTGCCTCAGCCGGTTGGTGGGGGCGCTCCTCTACAGGCATGAGAAGGTGGCCAAGATCACCATGGCATGTGTAATGCTGCACAATATGTGCATCCGCCGGAACGTGCCCCTGCCCCCTGACATGGAACTGCTACCACCTGATGATGATGAAGGGGATGAGGAAGATGTGGCAGGACATCATCACGGTGGCGATGCACAGGAGGGACGTGCTGTGCGCCAGTCAGTGATCGCACAATATTTCTGACATACATGTCAGGAGAGGGTGCCATGATGTTTGGACATAGGGCACTGGGTGTGCGGGTACATGTACACTATGCACTGTGAATGATTAAATGAGACATGTGCAATGATGAATGTCCACTCTGGTCTTCTTTTTCGCACAACCGGTGTATTGAATGTAACAATATTAACGTGAGTGACAATACCCTCCACCACCCTCACCCCCTCCCCCTTCCCCCACAACTCCCCCACACACCCTCACCCCCTCCGGCTCCCCCCACAACTGCCCCACACACCCTTACCCCCTGCCCCTCCCCCCACAACTCCCCCACACACCCTCACCCTCATCCCCCTCCCCCCACAACTCCCCCCACACAAGTTCCATAGAGTCCCCAAAGCCTACATGAGGCTGCCATAACATTCACTCGGCACTCCCAGAGCCAGGGGGTGGCATGCCCCGTCGGCGCAGTGCACGGGCGGAGCGGGCTGGTTTGTGTTGAACTGCTGGTGGATGGTGTGGCCTCCTGCTGAGGTTGTAGGGCGGGATGACCTGCCTCCAAAGCATCAGCGATGCACCCTAGCACCTGCCGGAGGGCCGAGACCTCCTCGCAGAGGCAGTTGGCGTTGTCCGTGAAGGACCGGCCCAGTGCTGACTACGCTGTGCGCCACTTCTCCCTGGCCTGACGGTTGTCCTGTACAAATTCTCTGATGAGTGCAGTGAGCAGGTCAGCCCATGTGTGGTCCTGCGGCTGCACCTCTGGTTGTGCTGAGAATCTGGCTGGCATGCCCAGCCTGCTCATCCTCTCCAACACTGAATACTGGACTGATATGTCCCTGGGTGTGGTCATGGCCAAACTGCTCTGGGGTGTTGGTGTCAACGGTATCGCTCGTAGATACCTGGGGGATGCAATTTGTGTTGGGGTGTGGACAACATCCATTGTATCATCCTAAATGGTGCCCCAGATGTCATCCTGGCTGTCTTCCACTGTGAGGGGTGCCGTGGCTGCCACCTCCTCAGCCACACTGGACTCCTCCGAATGGGGTGTCTGACAGGTGTCTCCAGGCAGAACAGTGGGGGGTGGGGGTGGTGTGCCCTCCACGGCCCTTGGTGGTACAGGTGCTATGTGTCCCTGCGGTGGCTTGCTTGCTGGGACACGGCACCCCCTGGCTTGTCCCCTGGAAGTTGGCAGACGGTTGCTGTCCTCCTGGGACGTCTTACTGGGTGTGGCCTGTGCAGAGGTGGTGTCCTGCTCTTCACTGTCATGCTCACTGCCTGTGGGGGTGGAAGAGAGGGAGGCCTTAAGTGATGTTTGGATGGGCATCATACATACATTGGGACAATTGCTCATCCACACAATTGGGGGTAATAGGCATTTGTGTTGGGAAGGGCACGTCATTTCATACATGGGTGGTAAATACAGCCATATGTAGGAGTCACTCATGTTGTCCAGGAACAGTGCTGTCTGACATGCTCACTATTTTGGTCATGCACGATGTGTGCCTCATGGGATTTCCTACTTTGTGTGGTATGTGTCAAGTACGATATGGCCTTGCAGCAGGCATCAGCATGTGTCTCACTTGCTTCAGCATACTTTACAGGAAGTGTGTGTGTGGCCGACCATGGCGTGACTCTTTGGGCAGACATTGGCATTGACTTTCATCGGATTTGGCATAGCAGTGTTTACTTTGGACACTCACCTCCATCAGCAGATGTTGTGGCACCACACTCCATCTCACATACGCCTTCAATCGATTCCGACCCGATCATGCTTGCACGTGTCCTCCCACGGGGTGAGCTTTATGGGTGAACTAGGTCCTCCTCCAGTTTCCATGGCCTGGGTGCGATTTACCGATAATTTGCTGCGCACCCTTAGGCGCAGATCATCCCACCGCTTACGGCAGTCTTTCACCGTGCGGGGTGTGTTGCCCACTGCACTAACCTTCTAGGCAACAAGTGCCCAGATCTCTTTTTTACGCAGCACTGCCTCTCTCCACATGTTGCTGCTGAAGACTGTGCCTGCATGCTCATACAAAGTGTCGACAAGCATCTGCAGTTTGTCCTGGTTGAATCTCTCCTTTCGGAGGCGGGCAGATCCCTTCTTCAGAGCTTTAGGCATTCTTGGCTTGTAGGGGGTACTTTTCAGTCGACCAGCAGTGTCCCAGGGGTCCTGTGTGCTGAGGATGGCAATGGAATGTGTTTTTAAACATGGCCACTGTGCTCCTTCCCGTTCCTGTGCGATGATGCTATTTCCGGTTCCGCTATTTAGCGGTGACCGTAAATAGCGATGTTCGCTAATTACCGTCACCGCTATTTACGGTCACCGCTAATGACGCATTGCACTATGTCGGAAGTGTAATCTGCGCCTAGCATCATGCCGGTAAGGGCTTTTTGGGAGCCTTTTGCGGCCTGGCGCTACGTACCTTACCTGCATGGCGCAAAGCTCGTGCCCGCAAAGTCCTAATAGTCCTTTATTTGCGGACTGGTGACCGCACGGACACGATATTTGCGCCATGCCGGTAAGGGACGTTACTTACCTCCAAACTAGGAATGAGGGTCACTGTCTTCTTCTCATTGTCCTCAAAACAAAGCCTCCTTAACATCGGTCTCTCCCACTGTTTCCCCTTTGCTTGATCTGAAAAAACATGTTACCCCCTTAACGAGGACCCTGTTGCACCCTTACCTGTCTTTGGAGGAACCAAACTCTCTCTCCTGCAAAGTTCCCCTAGTCTTCTTCGCATCCCTTACCCGTCCTTGTCATTCAGACGTGACAAGTCTGTTTTATTGTCCACTGCTTTCTTAGAATGTCTCTCCCTACTTTCTTCTCTTTCCACTCACGTCTCCTATCATCCTCTTCCTCTCTGTGTCGGCACTCTTTAACGGCACGCTCGACTTCCAGCCTTCTTTTCTCCCTCTTTACTTGCAATTCTCTCCTGCACTTCTTCAGCCGTCCTCCTTGCTGTCTCCTCTACCTCTCTCTGCCTTTTCTTCTGTTGGATCTACATATGCAGTGTCAGGAGGAGGAGGAAGGGGAGCTGACGGCGGTTCGCCTTCCATATCACATTGACTCAGCATGCACAGCTTTTGGCCCGAGTCCCCTTCCTCATCCTCAAACATTTTCCATAGCTCTAATATAGCCAACTGGTTACTTAATTCTTTCCCCTTATTAGCTTCATGTAAGTATGTAGTCATATGTTGCTGCACACATTTGGAAAAGCTTCTGTCTTTGGGGCATGGCTTCGCCAATTTGCCCTTAGTATCGCAAGTCCATTCTGCGCTATATTTGCATATATTGTCTTGAGATCGCAGAACGGATTTGCACAAATGTTGAATGGGTGTATCCCTCATCTTGACACATTATTTTGCATTCACAATACTTACTTGACCTCAAATCGGGATTTCGACATGCTCAATTTAACTTGTCAATTTGCAATTTAGGTCATTATCATTACTCTTTAATCAAAATTCACCAAACCATGACAATCTAAGAATCTTCTCAACAGCCTCTCCAGCTCACCACCATCACACGAGTTTTCTCCGCGCACCACCCATACTGCGTTTTCTGCCCTTAAGGCCCAAACCACAAATCTGCTCATGTGCTCCTTGAGCTCTGCTCAAATGGCATAACACTTTCTATTGATTCAAACAACAGTTCAATCAAATAAAGTCCACCACCTTCTGCACACCCCGAGTCTTATTCAACAACCTCATAGATGACGTCAACAACTGCCTAGGGGAAAAGCCCTTAATACTTCCCTATATATGTCCGTTTTCAACAACATAAACACAATAACAAACATGACATAACGCACAGCCGTCTTCCTGCCTAACAGGGTATCCTCAAAAATCATGTGGTCCCCCTTCTATACCGCGGCATATAGGAATACATCTCAAAGAGCTAAATTAGGGAACCACCTTCCGTGATATAAGATAGCTTCTCCTGCTAATACCTATACACAGGTAACCATACACAATCATCCATGGACCAAGCTAAACTGCCTAACCCACAGGTATAATTTTTTGTATTTTTTAATGTTTTTTTGTCCATAAACCAAGCTAACGCCTCGAATAAAGGTAACCTTTTTATAATATTCGTATCTTTTTCGTCCGTAAACCAACCTGACCGTCTATGCTGACCACCTAAACTGACCGTCTAAAGAACGGGTAACCTTTACACAAAAATAAAAATCATATAATCACAACAGTAAGCAGAACCTCCCCCTTTCCCCATGTTTGCCATATAGTTGAATCTATACTTAGACTCTGTGGTTCGGTGAAGTCCCTCGGACACTGACTCTCCCACAATCTGCCACTTACTGTCTTGTCTGCTTGGCATCCCACGGGGAGCGGGGAGCGGGGAGGATTTTCTCCAAGGCGGCTAATGTCGACCGCTTCAATTATTCCCACGTGTTTTCGTGGGGGTCGGTGCTTGCGTGTCGCCACGCAACCGTTCAGGCATGCTGTGGGATGAGTCAGACTTAATGCCAAAAGATCTTGGCAACCATCCTCCTGTTACCACTTATAAAGGAGCGTCAGGGGCATTCTTAGCAGCCACCCCAGCATGAGGATACCTGGGCCCCAACAAAATCCCTGCCGCAATAACGGAAGACTGGACCATAGGGCAAAGTTTGCTCTCTTTATTATCCAACAGAAATGACAGGGATCACAATAGAACAGCTTGTCATTTCCAGAGCTCTCGTTCTCCAAATGTGTTTCACACCATTTTAACCATGAGTGACGTCACAAAAACAAGTTACGTCCTCCAAAACCTATCAGGGGTAGGGATCGGGCAATTTAGGGAAACTACATATATGATATATAAGGATTAGTTTAGTTCTTGTATCACCATACCTGGTGGCTCCTCCTAGGACCACCTCTACAGGTAACAAATACAAAGTTGCAGGATAGTGGAGAGGCTAGTGGCCACTGCAACATAATGGGCCTCATTACGAGTTCTGTGGTAATAAAAGCAAATTACTGGCATGCCAGTGCAACCGTGTCCGTGTAGCACTGCTACCAGAATCTACGGCATGCCGGTAAGGCTACCCCATACTGTACCTGACTGCAGAAAGCGGTGGGATGATCTGCGGCTGCAGGTCCACAACATCCTCTATGCCAATCGCAGCCAGGGGCTGGCCACAGGAGGAGGAGCACCATCCCTAATTAAGTTGGCATTGTGAGAGGAGACGTGCAGCACGGTGATGGACATGAAGTCAATCGAGGGTGTGGGTAACGCAGAGACGGGAGACCCGCCATCAGCCGATGACGGTGAGTGACCCGTAGCCTAATATCAAAGTCAAAACACACACCTTCAATCCCATCTTCAATGGTGAAGTCCAAATGGCAAGTAGATGTGAGCAAATACATGCCTCATCACCTCCCACCTACAGTCAACCGCTACAAAACCTCAATGTTCCTGCCACGAACACACCCAGCAAACCCCAATGACACAACCCACATGAGTCCCCAATTGCCAACACATGCACCATCTGCATGCGCACACACACATATACATCACCGTTCAGATGCAGGCCTGACCACTGTTCCATCCCGTGGCACGGTGCACACATCACCACTGCCGATTGCACACCTGAGCCACCCACCATACACCATGCACAACATGGCTGTACCGGAAGGATGTTCAAACACTGCGCCCCCCCCATTCCCATAAGCACCATGCATGTCCCTCCATCATGTCCACGAGAATGCATAGGACTCGTAATTTACTAGCACCCATGTATGTAGGATGTATGATGACCTATGACTGATGCCCTGCCTCACTGTCACCTACAGGCACAGGATCAGACACCCAGTCAGAATGCACACCAACACCCAAGAAAGCGACTGCATGCCAGAGCCGAGGTGACACCGCCACCTCCAGCCAGGGGGCTTCAACATCAAGGGCAGGACAGAAACGTCCCACAGCCACCACGCCACAGCCCCCCAGCCAAGAAGACACACAGGCTGGCCAGCAGGCCGAGCATCAACAATGTCCACCCAGCAAGGCCCCCCGGCAAAGACCCACTACTGGCGGCAAGGCACCCCAGAAACCACCCACTGGTGGCAGCAAGGCACACCAGCCAAACGGCACCCCTGGCACAAAGGCCCCACACCAAATAACCACATCTAGGAAACAGGAACCACCTCAGGTGGAAGATCTTGTTTCCCCAGTGGCCAGCGACATGTAGGAGCCACAATCAATGGCAACTAGTGATCTGGGTGAGGTGGCCCAATCAGCACAACACAGTGAGGAGGAGGAGGAGGTGGCCGACACCGCAGGCAACAGCATGCATGAAGACCAGAACAATAACCCACCCATTCAGGCTACCCCACAGCACTCACCGGAACACGGCTCAGGTTACTACAGTTCAGTGGATGACATGGACCAAGCTGTACACAGCCCCTGGAGCCCACACACCCCACCTCCTGTGCACCCACCTGCAGTACAACGCATCAGGGACCTAGAAGGGTGGCTGACCTGCATGGAGGAGCGCCAGCTGGCCATGCAGGACATGGTCAGGCAGTATGTGGCGGATGGTGAAGCCACACGCCGGGCCATGCAGGAAGCCCTGCAGGTTAATGACATGGTAGTCAGCCGAGCTGTGTGCCGTATGGCCCGGCGGATGCGTAAAGAGTTGGCAGCCATGACCCAGGCCATCACACAGTTGGTGGACACCATGGCCGAACAGAGGAATGCAGAGACCCGCAACCCGCTCCAATTACGAGCACAACCCCGGCAAGCTCCATGCAGACAAGCCCGGTGTGTCGGTCACTGCACCGTTTGCACCACACAGACCCTCAAGCCCCTCCTCCAAAAATGGGGCGTTAGTAGCCAGACTTTCATGTGCATCGCAGTAGGGTGTCGAATTGAAGTTGTAAGGGGGGCAGTTGGGGTGTGGGGATGTTGGGGTGAGGGAGGTGGGAGTGTCGGGGTGGGGGGCTTGGGGTGGGGGTGTTGGGTGTGGGGTTGGGTGGTGGGGCTATTGGGGTTTGGGTTTGTTGGGGTGGGGGTAGTGTGGTGAATTTTATGGGATAGGGGTGCACGTTGATTCATGTTAAATGTACATAGTTCACATCGAATTAATACAGTTGGTGTGCACAAGAAAAATACATGACTGGACATTGCTTCTTGAGTGTGTGTCAATTTAATTTATTATAGTGCCCAGTGCCCAGTGTTCCCCATGCCCTGTGCCTTGTGTTTCCCAGTCCATCAAAAGTATTGTGCGATCAATTCTTGGTGTGCTGCACGTCCTTCATTCACATTGTGCCGTGGGGGGTTTGCAGCATCTTCCCTATTCTCATCCTCATCTTCAGGTGGCATCAGCTCCATGTCAGGGGGCAGGGGTACGATGCGCCGGATGCAGGATGGCACATACCAACACTATCTTGCCCACCTTCACAGGCCCGTATATGAGTGCCCCACCCGACCTGCTGAGGCAGCGAAACCGGGCCTTCAACAGCCCAAATGTCTGCACAATTATGACAAGAGTACGTGCATGTGCACGGTTGTAGTCCTCTGTGTACCTGTTGACTTGTTGCCAGATGGGGGTCATGAGCAACGGCTTCAGGGGATAACCAGCATTACCTGCATGGGAGCAATTGAAAGTGTCCTTGTGAATATTTTGGTCATTCCTTGTGTGCACTGCCTGTACAGTGCTCATGGTCACATGCCACAGGTTGTTCTTGACTACACTTTACATTTCCTTATAGTGAGACCCAGGTAAGTGTACTTAGTGATAATCCATGGCTGGGGGCAGGGGGTGGGTGCTGTTCACGTCTTAGTGCCATTTCCATCAGGTACAGCACTCACACAAATGAAGTCAAAAGGTCCATGATGTACTCACATCTGATGGGTGTGTTGCAAATGGGAATTCACTATACATGTACAGTGCATCATGACACATTTGTCTGATGTGCTTCATGATACACAGTGGTTTGCTAATCATGCTTTCGACTACTTGATGTCACCATGTACATGTCCATCAACACTTTCGCCCATATGACAGAGGCACAATGGCATTGGTTGTATGGTCCGCCGGTGGTGGGTAACGTTTCTGTGATGAGGCTGGGTGTGTACTGGCATGGTGGGACTGAGGTACTGTGGATGGGTCCTGCACCACTCGATCATATGTTAGTGGTGGATACTGATTGATGATTGCAATAGTTTCCATGCTTGACACATTGCATTTTGAGGTGTCCCTAAAGGTGCCTGGACAGGTATACTCGTCTGCGGTGTACTAGTCGGGTCGGTGCAGTGACAGAGATTCCCGTGTGGAGGTTGGAATCATCTCAGGCATGGCTGCATGACCCGTGATTCACTATGTTGCGCTCATGTATTTCATGCATTGTGATTGCAGAGTGGTGCATTGTGGTACTTGTGGTTCATATCTGATGATGTTCCAGATGCATGTGCTGGTGTGGGCACTGTGTATGTTGCTTCCATTTATGCACAGCTGTGTAGGCATTCCACATCTGCATCCATTGGCTGTGTCCAACATTCTGTCGAATTCATTGGGGTCACAGTTTTAGGCACCCATGACGCTGTGTCCCCCCCCAATCGACACCCCTCATGGACAAGCCAGCTGTCAGGGTGCCTGTGCTTGTGCTCCCCCCAATTGACACCCCTCATGGCCCAGCCAGCAGTCATGGTGCCTGTGCTTGTGGTCTCCTCACCCCCAATCGCACCCCTCATAGCCCAGCCAGCAGTCAGGGTGCCTGTGCTTATGCCCCCCCCCAAATCGACACCTCTCATGGCCCTGTGGTTGGATTTACCCAGCAGCCAGGTACGTTGTGCAGTGTGTTGTGCCATGTATCAGGGAATTGTGGAGTTGAGCAGCACCATGGCCTCATGCGTGGAGCCCGGGAATCTTGCACAGCAATGCGTTATGATTCTGCTTGCATCGCACATCATCTGGACATTCCGGGAATGGTAGAGCTTCCTGTTGCGGTACACTACCTCCACAGCATGCTGTACTACCAGGGCACCTAATACGTTTGGCATGCCTGCCAGTGCATAGAATGCTATTATGGTTGCATTCACCTCCTCCGCAGTCTGTGGTAAATGTATGTAGTAACTTGCGTGTTTCAGGAGGGCGTCTAGTACCTGGTTGAGCACACGGGAGAAACATGCTTGTGAGATGCCATGCAGCTGCCCCACTGTGTGCTGGTAAGTGCCTGTGGCAAGGCAATGTAGCACAGACACTACCTTCCGCAAGGGGAGGATGGCTGTCCGGATGTTAATGAAGCTCACCAGGTCGTCATGAATGAGGTCCACTATTTTCTTGATTTACAAAGGAGAAAAATGCCAATCAGGTTTCCTCTAAGCTCTTAGGGACATGCCTATAAAGCGAATGCCTGAGGATGGTAAAACTGTGGTGGTGGGTTGAGGGGTAGGGTTTATGTTTTGTGTGCTGGTATTTTTGGTTAATAACATTTCATGGTTATACCTGTTAAGGCAAGCTATCTATAGTTGAAACATGGTATATTGTCTATAACAGATATTCTTGCTATTGCTAGAGAATTCCCAAAACCCAATACAAATATTTGAATTAAAAAACACACAACAATTCACTGCACATATGATATTTTAATTGCATTTCAATGTAATTTCCATGTAACACAGAAGGAATTATTTTCTTAATTGCTAAACAATAACAGAACGATGACTGCCATATGTACATAAAAGCACATCTATATTAATACATTTGTTATACTTACATATGACAAGACAATTAGATATATAAATGCATTACTTTAAAAATCAAATAGATTGTGTCCAACTTTCCAATGACAATTAATGAGAAAACAATTGTGTAGCAATTCCTCCTACTGAATTTCTTAATAAACAATTACATTTTCTTTTAATTTAAAATAGATGTTGCCCAGGTGGTGTCCATCTTTACAATGAAAATTAATGGGAAAACCATGATGGAGCAGGTTCTCCTATTGCATTCCTAAATACATAGTGCACTTTTTCTTTCAATAAAAAATAGATGTTGTCCGACATTACATATTTCAACCACTTTCATGTGCATAATGATTTGGCGCACATGTTCTTTTTCAGTGACAGTAACTAATAAATGGCCGGCATAACTTTGTTTCTGAATGTAGAAAAAGAATATAGGGCTATAGTTACAAACATTTAAATGAATCCCTATTTGCCGATATAGACTGGTCTTATGATAAGAAAAGAACAAAGCCATTCATGCATTTAAAAAATGTGTTCATACAAAAAATGAACAGATGGGACTGGACCCAGAATTATATTTACTTGTCCACCTTAAAGGGATATGAGGCTGTTACACACATAATCCACAGATACAGAAATACTCAACAATACCTGATGCTCTGCCCTGATCCAGAGGTATGTCGATTTATGCTAAATCTGCAGACCAATCAGCTCCAGGTGTTAGCGGTTGTCAGACCAAGGCTGGGCATTTTACCAAAGGATAGGTGCTGTCGTATCTGTGAGATGGGAGAACACCTAGAAACAACAAGGCATGTTTTAACACTGTACCCCCGTTTGGGCCCACTGTATATGTGCTTGTTGGGAAAGTTAGTAAGTAACTATGATACCATCAAGAAAGAGACTTTCTGGGATTACTGTTTGAACTCTGACTCTATTGGAATACAGTTGGCATTGTACAGGGTATGGGTCAGAGTTAAAAGTTTATTATTAAAGCAGCCAGTTGTAGCTGAATTTAGAGTGGAACTGGAGCAGGAGGTTGTTCCTCTATTACTGAAATTGACACTAATTCGAAGGACGAAAGTGTAACCGTTTGAGCTTACCCTAAAACCCCAAAATTATTATTGGCTACTGAATGTATTATTCTATTTATGTATTGCATTTGTATGTACTAAATTAATGTATATATTGGTATTTTGATTTGCCGGCCTAACTTTGTTTCTGAATGTAGAAAAAGAATATAGTCAATGTTGAGGCTTTCAACATTAATTAAAATTAGTATCTTGGGGGTATATAATTATTATTATTATTATTATTATAATTATATAAATACACATACCTATTTTGCCAGGGTTTTTTACTTTAACTGCTAACTCAAAGATATTTCTGCGTTTAACTTTAATTATGGACCTGAAAAGATTATAGACTTGTAATCTAGATATTCATTGTCATTCTAGACAATTCTAAATGAGAGAAAATATGTTTTGTACATGTTGATATTCTGTATATTTTGACTTCTTTTTCTCCTTTTCTATTCCCACACGTGTTTAAGGTGCTCCTAAAAACATGATATATTCCAATCAATTTCAATTTTGGCAAAAGTCTTAATACTCTTTATGGACTGACTTTTTCCATACATATTTAAATGTTCAGTTATGTTTGTGTAGTTATTAGTCTTCCTATTTCACAGCACCTCTGGCATTTATTTGAACACCAGCGTGAAGGGTACAGTGGGGCCATATTGGAAAGGCTGGTAAATATAGTTTTGTGCTCACATGGTGTTGTGTGGCCGCCATTCTGTTTTGGTCATGCTAAGTGCCATATTTAAAAAAGAAGTTCTAATAGTTTTCTTATGGGTCATGTTGGTGTTCTTCATTATTCAATAATAAACCCTAGCACAACTTGTTGTCGTTCATTATAGTATAGATATCGACATCTCATGTAATGTCATAGAGAAACCTTTCTGTGTGTTCTAATGTGGTCACATGATTATGTACCAGAAGCCTTCTTGGTTTGGTATTTTAAACCTAGCGATGGAGTCAAACCTATATAACTGCACGTAACATATGTGTTATATCAATGCTCTCAAGTTTACCTATAAATGACCCATATGTTAATATGGCCCAGTTCAATTGGTTATTCAATCCTGTCACATAGGATTTGAAGTGTAAAACCCATTTTGCTCTATTCTGCTCAGGATGGCCTAATTTCTTTGTGGATACTTTGTATTCTCTACTACATCAATAATAATCCTAGTTATGTCATCTTGTCTGTGTCCTTTTTTCCATAAAGTGTTGGATCACAGGTGCTTGAATGTTTGTTCATCTCATTTTAGATCTATGTTCAGAAAAAAACAAATGTTGAAGGAATGTCCTGTTATACAAGTGGAACATTTGCCGGCCAGGCATTTCAATGCGTAAATTACAATTTTGGTTTTACAATTTGAAAAAAAGTAAGGTATTTTTAGAATTGCCTTGTTCAAAAACTGTAGTGTTTGTGGTGAATTTATATGCTATGCGGTTTTCACTTGGGTGGTTGCCCTTGATTTTTGGAAGACCCCATAGGTTTAGTAAGTTTCCAAGATTTCGATTTCTATACTTAGCTCACTTTTGTTCCTGTTTTAGTAACTTTATTGGATAGCCTCTACTCTTTAGTCTTTGAAAAAGAATTTGAGATGCTCTCAAATATTGTCTTCTTTTCTTTGACAGTTCTTTCTAATTCAAAGGAATTGTCCATAAGGTAAATTATCCTTTAATGCTTGCAGATGATGGTTATTATGCATGAGAAATGTGTCATGATCTCTGGTTTCTCTATAGGTTACTTTTTAATGAATCTTGTTCAACTTCAATGTAAATATCCAAAAAGGGTGCTGATGTTTTACTATGTTCCATACTGAACTTCGGGTTTGGCACTACCCCGTCTTTCCACTTATTAAAACAAATAAGCTGTTATGTGTTTCCAGAGCAAATCATAAATACATTGGGCCTCATTACACAGTAGGCGGTAAGGGATTATGGGCACCGGTAAGGGCACCGGTGCCGGTAATCCCTTACCGCCCTACTACGAGGTCCCTTAGCGGGTCCCTGCCCTAACGCCTGGCTTTACCAGGCGTTATGGAAGGGACCCGCTAAGGGACTTCAGAGCTAATAATGGTACTGTAAATTGCGGTACCATTATTACCTCCTTCCCCATTCCCATTGAGCCCTATGGGGGCTCAGATGGGAATGGGGAATGGTTCCCGGAATGGGGAGTTACCGGTTCCTCCAGGGTCGGAATGACCCGGTAAGTCCCTATTCCGGGAACACGGACCCGGAATGCGGTAAGGGGGTAGCAATGGCGCTAATAGCGCCATGGCTACCGCCTACCATGTAATGAGGCCCATTGTCTGTGTACCTTGAATAGATTTAGTTTAATAATAGATGAATTCTTCATATAAATATTCACTATATTTGGCACAGAGGATGATCCAATCACTGTACCACTGATTTGAGGGTAGAATTGGTTATCAAAACAAAAGAAAGTCTTTTGTAAAGCAATTTTAAGACATTTGAAAATGAATTTTGTTGGTACGCCATGTGGCCTTTCTCAGCTACTTAAAGCCTCCGTGATCACCAAAATAGCTTATTCCTATGGTATATTTGTATACATTGATTCAATGTCCATTGTCACTAACATGACTGTGTCAAATTATAAAGGCTCGAGCAAATACATGACATCTCTTGTGTCCTGTCAGAATGCTCTGGTAGTTTGTAGCATTGGTTTAAGAAAAAAGGCAATGTATTTGCATAGCTGTTCCAACAGAGAGCCACAACACTTTGTGTAATTTAGGAACAATATACAATTCAGGTGTGCAATAGTTATTTAAGTGAAGGCATTCCCATTCCTTGTCACCTATGCTTCTTTTGGTTCCTCTGTAATGTTGTTGATCAGTCTTTTAATCTCCTGTCTCCCATCATTTAATGTATAATAATATAGGTATTTATCCAACCATTTCTGTATTATTCCATTCTATTAAACTTGAAAGAATAGTTATACTGCCCTCTCTGCAGGGTTAGTGCGACTATTTCATCTTTAACCCAAATTTGCTGAATGACCATGGATGTGCATATATTACTCTTTACCTTTTAGAATCGTTTTTTCAAAACATGGGATTTCATGGGGTATCATAGTGTTAGGATGAAGAAAATATACTTTTTACATAGTCATGTGGTATTTTCCTGAGGTTAAAACTGCCTCATTACAGGTTTGGTGGTATTTCAGTGGTATAGCTGCCGGAATTTCGTTAAATTGAATTACCGTTACCAGCACTTGGTCCTGCGGCATTACACCATATTAAAAGTTGTGGTATGGTGGTGTTAGTCCCCATTTACTTTTTGGCAGAATTTTGGTGGAATTACCACCAGCAGTAATTCCACCCATTTTTTCCAGTAAACCAGCTGAATTACCGCCATTATTTTCCTGGAGGTTTTTCCACCTCACCACCAAAGTTGTAGTACGTCAGTGCGCTAATGCAGCGCCGATGCTGTGATAATGGGGTTACCACTGCATTACCCCATTTTTCACACACCACTGTACTTAACACAGCTTTGTGTCTAATTGTTCTGAAAATGTTCAGTAATTCTATTTCCATTCAATTCTATATACCATAATGTTGTGTAATACTATCCTAGATGATACCAAAGTACATATAATTACTATGTATGCCACCAATTTGAACTGCCCCGCCTTTTGTTAATCTGTATGCAGAAAATTGCATTTGATCCCTTTAAATTAGATATTAGTCATGAGTGAGGTTTTCAACTTATCTCTCAATCCAGTCTTAGAAAGATAGTCAATATACATATTTAGCAACAAAATTGCATGATATTGTATAACATTTATGTTCTGAAATCAACTTAGTGGCCATACAGAGAACACATAACCCATATAATAATTTACATCAATCTCTCTCCTGTAATGACTAGAACCTTATTAATAATAATTGCTGTCACTTCTGACCGCCATGTAGAATGGATGACAATGCATGTATCTGAACCAAACGCTTAGGTTTCAGCTTCCCAGCAATCGGAAACTATGGACATAAAAAAAATGCTATATTAGAATCACAAGCAAACAAATAAAATTATAAGGGATGCAGACTTATAGCTCACAAAGAATTTATCAATTAAAAAATGTGGCCTTATCGGATATATACGTGATTTGACTGTGGCAGAATTCTTTGCGGCGGAATTGACTGTGTCAATTTCACCACAAATACAATTTTCCAGCTGCCAAATCTGGCAAAACTTTGACCCCCCACCCTCCCAATACATCTCCCTGCTCCACCCCACTCACCTTTTGCTTCTCTGCTTCCTTCTGACCCTGCAGCATCAGTTCTGTCCCTCTTACACGGGTCAGATCCGATGCTGCAGTGTCCGCTTTTCTCTTTTTTTATTTTCCCGTCCCCTGCCGCCACTCCTAAGGAAGCGAGGGACACCCACGCTACTCCTCAAGGCAATCACTACCAAACATGGGGAACCCGCTCCCCATGTTTGGTAATGATTGACCAAATTTGTATTTAATCGATCAAAAGGTACTGACTGAATTTGGCCAGATTTACCATATGATCAATTAAATTTGAACAAATTGAGCAATACCGCCTTATTGTGTGTTATGCATTGAAAGCCACCATTAGACGTTCCCTAATTAGTATGTTACAGCGCATGAACAAAACTGCAGATAAAGAAATGTCATTCATAGAAACCGAAATAAAAAAAATGGACAAAGAACTTACTACATCCACATTCATCAACGAAACTACATTTCAAGACCACTAGGGGTTGCAGAGCAATATGGCTGCATAAGGAGCTCACTCCCGGCTCCGCATTGAAAAAAGAGGTAACCACCGGCCCAGACCGTGAACCAAGAGATGCAATGGCTTGCTGAACACCCCAGCGGACAGCGTTGCATGGGGGAGTAGGACGCCGTGCGGCTCGGCGGACCCCTCGAGAGAGAAAGTGGCTTGTCGGGGCAATGGAGTAGCTGGTGACAGTGGAGCAGAGGTGAAAGAAGATGACAACAGAGTGAGTGAACGCGACAGAGCTGAGGCCTGCATGGGTCGGCCCGGGTGTCACAGGAGAGAGAGGAAGAGCAAATGGGCAGAGCAGTGGGAATGTGATAGCCTGGTTGGGAGATGGGACCATCTGCCTGGGGCACCCTCGGTGAGAGCATCTCGAGGTGAGCCAGCAGGTGTACGGAGGAAGTGAGGAGCCCCTAGACACTGACTCTACTGAGTAAAGTATTCAGAGACTGCAGCCCTTCTCCCCGAGCGATTGCTCGCCAGTGGAGGGAGGCACACGGGGGCCACTGGTGGATAATTGGAGTACGGAGCCAATCAGAGGCCTGGTGTGAGACAGGCCCTTTCGCCCATGGCTCATGAATTCAGGGGTTGATGCCTGTTTGTCCGAGTGCTCGCCAGTGGAGTAAGACATATGAAGGCCACAAGGGGGCAGTTTGGGGATTGTGGACCGGACCAGAGACCTGGGAGTGGAAAAGCCCTATTATGAGCAAAGCGGCTGACAGAGGAAGGGTCTGGACCTTTTAAGCCCTGAGGTACGGGACGCCCTGGTAAGGACCCTGTGCTGCAAATAAGATAAGGCGGTGTTCCGAGGGTGCTAGAGGTGCACCAAACGCTAAAGAGATTGGAGGAGCCTGTGGGGAGACAGGGTGTCATGTGACAGGGACTGGTAGCAAAGCCCTGTTTGATTTGTATTACCCACCTTCTCCTCGACCTAGAGGTAATTAGCATGGCTGGTAAACAACCCCAGCAGATACGAGAAGACTTTGGTGCGCTCAAGGCAGACATACACTTTGTCTTATCTGAAATCAAGGAGTTCAGGGCCGAATTCCAGACCCCTGGTGAAACCAGTGAAGAGTTCCCCGGCAGAAGATAACGAGAAGAATGAAGATTACCCCTGCTATCTGCGCAGGGAGTATTCATTCTATTAAAGACTAGGAGGCGAGCATTATGCTTTATCTTCCTTTATTCTACTCTTCAGCAGTTCAACAAAACATATATAAAAAAAACCATGAAAAGTGTCATAACAAACTTTTCTCCTTTTCAAAACTACAAAATCCATGAGCCTCTGTAGTCCATGCTCACTCCACCAGTCACAACCCACTTCCTGTGCTTGGACTCCTCTGCTTTTACTCGCTCTGACAGTCTCTTATAGTCTTTAACTGATCCTCGTCAACGGTGCGAAGACTCTCTTGAACTTTAACTCAATTGCCGGAGTACTCCCGGTCTCCTGATACTCTCTGCTCTAGTACTGCCTTCAGCTATTCTTTTGATCTTCTCCTATAAAAAAAAATAATAGGATACTTTAGGGTGGTGTGTACGTAACGTACTTGCTCATAATAATGCATTGTCATATTATATACAGTACAATACTCGGGTGGGAATTTAATGCTTGCCTCCTAGTCTTTAATAGAATTAATACTCCCTGCGCAGATAGCAGGGGTAATCTTCATTCTATGACAAGACTGGAGGCGAGCATTATGCTTGTTCAAAGCTTACCCAACACCGTACTAGCCAAACTCTCTACTGGCTTAAAGTAAAAGTCTTTAAAAGTTCTATCGCTTGACCAGTCTGCTGCTAGCATTATCTCACCCAAAGGCACTCCTGCTCTCGCGGCAGACAAAGCCATTGCCCCTCTCACAGAATGGGCCCCATACGTGTTCACATTCACACCTGCTGCATGCATGACCTCTTTGACCCATCTTGCGATGGTAGCTGATGCAACTGCGTGATAGGGTTTCCTGCGCGCTATTAATAACTGAGTAGTACCTGCTGCTCTATACTCCGTGGTTCTAATCTCGTACTCCTTAATGCATCGTACTATGCACCATTTCGAATTGTTCGGGAAATACGGATAATGCACTGTAGCGGTCCCTGTCTTGGTCCTTCTGACTATGGAGAATGTGACTCCCTCCAGGCTGAAGCACCGTCTGTTAATATCAAGTGCTCTCACGTCTGATACCCTTTTGCAGGAAATTAAGCATAATAGCATAGCTAACTTACCTGATAATTGCTTAAGCGAGAGGTACTTATCTGCCGGCCAACTTGCTAGTAAGTGCAGTAGTGCAGCCACGTCCCACGTTGTGCTATACCTGGGCTCCGGTGGAGCCTTAAATCTTGACCCTCTGATGAGCCTCACTACCACAGGATGTTCTCCTGCCGGAAAGCCTTCTATTGGCATGTGACCAGCAGAAATCGCTGATCTGTACACCCCTATTGTACGGAAGGCTCTCCCGCTCTGTAATAGGTTCGCTAGAAAGTTCAGAATTAACACTACAGGTGCTGAAACGGGATGAACACTTCTGTTCTTACCCCAGCTTGTCCATTTTGCCCAAGCTGCGTCATAGCTCCTCCTAGTGGATGGGGCCCAGGATTCAGCGATGAGCTGAGCAGCCTGTGCCGAAATTCCTGGCAGTGCCCAACGTTTCTGGATATCCTGCACGTGACTAGCGGGAGTGTCCCTCTCACTCTCAGAGGATGACACGACCCAGCTGGGTCCGTGAGCAGTCGCTGCCCGTCGGGGAGGACTCTGGGCATGTCCGACACCATTTCCATTAAAGTGGGAAACCATACTTGTGACTTCCATAATGGTGCTACTAATATCAACTCCGCTTTCTCCCTCCGACATTTCGCTAATACTCTGCTCAACATCACGAAGGGGGGAAAAGCGTAGTGCGGACCTCCCGTCCACTCTTGCAGAAACGCATCCATTCCTTACGCTCTCGGATCCAGCCTCCAGCTGTAGTAGAGGCTCCTCTGCGCATTGAGCCGAGAAGCGAACAGGTCTACCTGCAATGGTCCCCATCTCGTGTTCAGCCTCTGAAACACTGCTGGATCCAGCCTCCAATCGCTGGAATCCGTTAGGTACCGAGAATTCCAATCTGCTACTACGTTCAGTGTCCCTGGCAGGTACTCTGCTGTCACTGATGTCCCTAATCGTAGGCAGAAGTGCCACAGGTCTTTCGCTAGCTCTGCGAGCATCCTGGATCTCGGACCACCTAAATGGTTGATGTACCGCACTGCTTATATGTTGTCCATCTTCAGTAGTACACAAGATTTTACTCTTTCTTTCGTAAAGGCTTTGATCGTGAACGATCCTGCTAGAAGCTCCAGACAGTTTATGTGCAGACGAAGCTCCTCTTCGCTCCACTTGCCCCCGGTCTGTAGAGACCCACTTCTGGCTCCCCAGCCTTTCCGGCTGGCGTCCGATTCTATTATCAGATCTGGCTTGTCCCCGAATATGGCTCGCCCGTTCCAAGCATCCATATTCTTTAACCACCATTCTAGCTCTGTAATAGAGTCCTGATCTAGAGGTACTTGTTGATGGTATTTCAGACCTTGCTGCAGATGCTTTATCTTCAACCTCTGTAGCGCTCGGTAGTGCAGGGGCCCAGGGAAAATGGCCTGAATGGAAGCTGCTAGTAGTCCAACTATTCTCGCTAATGTCCTGAGAGATACTCGCTGCTTCTCCAAGCATACTCTGATCCCTCTCTTGATGTCTCTCATCTTCTGAGCTGGAAGTTCCAAAGTCGCCTTCGTGGTGTCTAGGACAAATCCTAGGAAGTCTAACCTTTGCGCTGGTGTGGTATCTGACTTCTCTGTGTTCACTAGAAATCCTAGGGAGGTCAGAAGGTCCTGCACCCATTTCGTTTGGTATACTAATACCTCCCGATCTTCTGCCAGGAGCAACAGGTTGTCCAGGTAAATGACCAGCCTGACGCCCTTCTCCCTGATTGCTGCCGCTACTGGCTTCATCAACTTGGTGAACGCCCAGGGTGCAGAAGCCAGTCCGAAAGGCATTGTCTTGAATTGCCAGAATTGTTTTCACCAGCGAAAAGCTAGAAATGGTCTGTACTCCTCGAGAACAGGTACTGTAAGGTAAGCGTCTTTCAGCCAGTCTCCTTCTCTTAGGGAGTCTCTGAGTTGATGGACGCCCCCCATCTTGAAGTGTCGGTACACGATCCAGCTGTTCAGCTCTTTGAGATTTATAACTGGGCGTACCTTCTCCTTCCTGTGCACCAGGAACATATTGCTCACAAACTTCAGGGATGTCTCGCATTTCTCTATCGCCTGCCTGCCGACTAGCTGCGCTATCTCGCTGTCTAGGCATGCTCGTTCCGCTTGCGCTAATTTCTGACCCTGCGGCCTGTACTGCTGAACTGGGGCCTCTATAAAACCTAGCCGCAGACCTCTGACGGTCTGCAATATCCAGGAATCGTTTGAAAGCTTGCGCCAATTCTCTAAAAATATGCGCGTCCTCCCCCCTACTGGAAGATACTGAATCACTCTCACCTGGTGTAAATCCTTGACCTCGTCCCGAACCTCTGGACCTTCGGCCCCTCGGGAACCTCCCTCTGGACGGGAAGGAAGTGTCTTGACTTTTGTTCTCCCAGTATTGCGCCCTGGGGTTTTGGTGTCTTCTTCCTCCTTGTTTGCGACCAGCTGCGCGACCCCTGAAGCGGCCGGTCCCCCCAAAAACTCTACTGGGGAATATTTTGCGAATTGATGCTTGCGCCTTTTCTAGAGAAGCGGATGTTCCGACGAACCGGCCCATCTCCTTCCCAAAGGTTTCTGCGAAGAGGAGGCCTTAGGCTCCTTCTCCAGCTTCATACGATGACAAATCGCTCAGCTTTGAATCTGTTTTGAGTAATAGACCCTTTCTTCTTTCTGACGCGATGGCACAATTCGCGTTTCCGAGAAGACAGACAGCTCTCTGCGCCCACCATGCGAGGGCCTTCGGGTCAACCTCTTCTCCAGTGTCTTTTGCCCTCTCTGCGAGGTCCATAATCTTGGTGAGAGGACCTGCCAAATCTAATACCTTTTCCTGGCAGCTCTTCCAGGATCTATCAATCCCCTTACGGGGTCCTTGCTCGTTTTGGACACGAAGGTCAGCATTTTCGGGTCGAGCTCGGGGGCTTCCGCCACTTTTTTTCCTCGCTCTCTTACCCCCACTGGGTCTAGACCAGTTTTCCTCCTCGGCCTCTTCTTCCTCTAATGAGGCTTGATCCTCTACCAGCTCCTCTTCCGTGCCAGGGTCTTTTCCGATGTTGTCATCCCCTGGAGCGGGGGTCGTGAGGTTCGGCACCACCTGCTTTTGTAGATAAGCTTCCTTAAGCTTCGCGAAAGCATCAGGCACCTCTGAGGCCTTTTCTATCGCCTCTTCCAATGTGCCCCGGGGTCGTCAGAGGCTTTCCTCTTGAGGGCTAGCTTACTCCCCTTATGTCCCTCTTTCAAGGACTCTGTGGGCGTGTGTTTATTAACTTTGGTGCTGGTATTCGGCTGTGAAAGCATGGCTTCCAACGTCTCCAGCCGCTCCTGTAGGGCTCTCACCCCTTCTGCCACTGCATCAATAAGAGAGCTACCCAGCACTTGTTTAAAGCTGGCAGCGAGGTCATGGGATTGCTCCTTCTCACTCCACTCAAATTCTGACATTTTCTACTGTGCTGTGTGCCTAGAATTCCTGTATCAGGTCTCTTAGCACGCCCACTGCTCTCTTATGATGTTATTGTTTTTTTTTTGTTTTTTTATTTCCAGTGGTTGCACCTTTGTCTTTGCTTTGCCTTCTGGCACCTGTGAGGGTCCTCGCACTCACTGTGTCAATCTACTGCTCCTCGGCAGTGAAGGGGTCCACAGACCCGAGTCTATTAATGTTCTTGATATCGAGGGGCTGCTGAAGTGCATGGATAGTGCTTTTAGCTAAAGCACGACGCACGCGACCATACGATCGCTATAATCCTCTCGAATTAGTTTTATAATGAATAATGGCACTGCGCTACTTCTACGAGCCCCGGCAACGGTATACAAAGTAATCGTCGCTCTGGGACGACGTTACGCGACTCTTCGTATTTAAGCTCCGCCCACCCATGGGTGGGGGCTATGCTGTTGGAGTGTAAGGCTCCGCGCTTTGCGCGCAAGCTCCGCCCACCCGTGGGCGGGGGCTACGAGTCCGGATGCTGAGGACTCGGCGCACTGAAAGCTTCGCGGGCGCTGGCTCCTCCCTCCCAAGGGAGGGGGCCCGAGCCTCACGAGCGCAGCTGTGCCCGATGCTCTGTCGCCTGCGAGGCTGACCGAACCCCAGAGGTGCCGAGAATACAACACGGGGCCGTCAGCCTTGCGGCAAAAATTATCTATCAAGGGAACTTACTTTGGGATCCCGCGGCTAATCCTCGCGGCAAGTAGATAAGAAAAACGTCAAACCTAGTGCGCAAACGCGCGTCTGTGATAAATTACTAATAAAACCTCAACAAAAGTGCTAAAGCAACCTCTCACACGCTCACATCAATGTGCTTTCACTCTCAGAACCTTATTTATCTCCTTAACCAACAAACTTTCCCTCTCACCTAGTCAGTTTGCTACTGTCATTCGGAGAGGAGAGGAATGGTACTTATCTGCTTGAAGAGCAGTAAAAGAAGAGGTGGAGTCCAAGCACAGGAAGTGGGTTGTGACTGGTGGAGTGAGCATGGACTACAGAGGCTCATGGATTATGTAGTTTTGAAAAGGAGAAAAGTTTGTTATGACACTTTTCATGGTTTTTGTTATATATGTTTTGTTGAACTGCTGAAGAGTAGAATAAAGGAAGATGAAGCATAATGCTCGCCTCCAGTCTTGTCATAGAAGTACAAGTCTGGGAGGGGCCGGGAAGATTAGAGACTGTAAATCATGAAGAAACACAGCAAGTAGTAAGTCACTATGTACCACAAGTCCCTGGGCATTTCAACAAGAGTGTAGTACTGAAGAGTCGAGAGGGACTCAGGGGGCATCTTCGCCATCCTAGGGGGGGCATGATAAAGAATATAAAGAAAGCCGAATCTGTGAATACCTTTGTAAAGGAATTGCACGTTTTTCTGAAAATTATAAGAAACTTTGGTGAACCAGATAGCAGATAGAAGTCATTCTCGTAACCCCATGAGGATCCTGTAGAACTAGAACTGTGTTGTTTGTTTTCCTTGGGTTACAAAAAGCCTGGAACTTTATCGAACTTTATTTTGATAAAAACTTGGCGACTTTGGGACACTTAACATCCTGGAGAAGGGAGTCATTATTCTGGGTCACGAACAGAACCAGAACGTTATTGTTTATTGTAGTGACTGGGATAGTGTAGGAGCGGTGCAGGTAAAATGCTGCGGTATAACGATATACTGCTGCATTACCGCACCGCCCAAAGTTGGTGGATTCACCTCCAGCTATGAGCTGGATGTAAATCTGCTGAATTACCCTGGTGGAATTAATGGGGAATCAAATGGGGATTTACGCTGCCAACGCCGCTTGTAATCCAGCGGTAAAACCGCAGGACCAAGTGGCAGTAACTGTAATTCCGCTGGGCAGTATTCCAACAGATCTACCACCGAAATGCTGCCCAACTCAAAATGACGACCTTACTATTTAATCACCACGGGAACACTGAGTACATCCTGGTGGCAGCAGATTATGATGCCCACTATCCAGAGGCTTTCCCTATGCAAGGTAACACCACCAAACACACAATTAAACATGTGTTTCCTTACTTCTTCCAGGGAGGGTTTTCCAAAAGAAATCCTAAAAGATCAAATCTCCACCCTTACCTCCAAACTTACTATGGAGATTAAGAATTCCCTTCATATTGACATATGCTCTACCTCCTTCTATAGACCCAAATAGAAAGAATCCGTGGAGAGGTTCTATCCGACCATTAGAATCTCCTGTAAGGTAGGACAGCACGTCCTGGTAATGCTACCAACCTCTGAGAAAAAACTTCTAGCAAAATGACACTGACCTTACTGAGTGTTAAAAGTCCTTGGAGGTTTTAATGAGCAAATCTAATATGCTGGCAAAGGGAAAGGCATGCAGGTGTCTCATGTGACTTGGCTCACAGCCTGGATGAGCCAAGACAATCACACTGTCATGGCCGCAGCAAACGCACGCCCTTGTGCTGAACTGAATCCCGGTCTGCAGAAGAAGGTTTCAGAAAATCTGAGCCCTGCACAGCAAGAAGATCAAATGGGCTATCTTCAACACTGCAGGGGTGTATTTGTTGACAAACTGGGAAAGCTTTGGGGTTTGCACACCAAATAAGTAAGGTGGTCTGATTGTGCCCTTATTGCCCTCCCAGAAACCCAGAGACAAGCTTTTCATGCTGAAGTTCAGAGGATGCTGAAGGAAGACATCATTGAGCCCCCCCAGAATTATTGTTTATCTCCTATTGTACTGGGCAGGAAAACCAGACAGGTCCTGGCGACTTTGTATTGACTTTCAGAAAGTGAAAAAAAGCCACAGATAGATGGCATGATTGAAATAATAGAACCAGCTAAGTTCATCTGTATAGTAGATTAACTAAAGGTTATTGCCAGATCCCGCTGGCTCCAGAGGAGCGGGATAATACAGATTTTGGAACTACTGTGGGCCTATTCCTCTTCGCTGACCGGCTATTTGGGCTCTATTTGGCTTTCACTACATTCCAACGATTCATGGACCGTATTCTTTAGCCTCATCATGTCTATGCTAGTGCCTATTCAGGTAATATTGTCATCTATAACGAGTCCTGGTCTGACCACATGAGGCATCTCTATTTAGTCACCAAGAACCTGAGAAAAGGTGTGCTGAATGTGAATCCCGATAAAGGCCACTGTATCATGACCACGGTCAAATACCTTGGCGCCAGGGTAGAAGAAGGTTCTTGCAACCTGCGGAGGCAAAAGTGAAGCAGTGAGGAGGTTTTCCCAGCAAAAGCCAAAAAAGGAGCTGCAAGCATTACTGAGATTGGTTAATTATTCCTGGAGTTTTAACCCTCACTCCTCAACCCTGGACCATGTGAGAAACCTGAAGGTATTCTCCTACCTACTCCCCCGGGATCTTCCATTCAGGTGGCCATGGAAGTTCCATCGCTTTTGGATCCCGGCCATGGGGGTGGACAAGCGAGGGAACATCACCTGAGTGGAGGGTCGCGGGGAATTGGGAGGAGAATGCCCAAGGGCGAGACATGGTATTCCCCCTTTCCAATTGTCCACCAACCCACTCTCCCTCAGCTTTTATGGGGCATTTCCAATTTCACCCCATCTCCCCCTCCCCATTTCCAATAAGTACTGGGAGGAGGAAGAGGAGACGGAGAGCAACGTGGATTACACATAGGAACAGCATGGAGATGCAAAGAGAGGCCTACTACTTAACACCATTAGGCTGTCCCACTAATGGAGTCAGGCAAGGCCAGGCACTTTACTACAACTTTGCACACCTGACTCCAATTGACTCTCCAGAACACTATAAAAGGTGTGGATCTGGCAGAAGCAATGAGCGAGCTGGGGTTGCTTGGTGAAATTTGGGGGCCAAGGAGCAGAAGGCTGCAGTGGGAGGAGCCCAGAAGATCCAGTGGAGTGCGGGACGGTGAGCCACTGACCCGGTGTGTCAGAGGGGCTGCAGAGTGGCGAGGGAGCTGTGTCGCCAAGGAGCCAGAGCGGAATAATTGTAGGCTGTTGGCCGTGTCCAGGCCATTGCTCGTTCCCCTGGGACATGTTCCTTTCCCAGGGGTAACTGAGGGGCAGGTGGTAAGACCCTGACCTCAATCGAAGACCCTGGAGAGCTCCTCACCAGCGCCACACTAGGTTGGTGAGTTTCACGAATTAGAGCAAGCGAGAAACTCAGTAGCCTGCAGGTGGCTGGAGTGGAAGCAGAAGCAGAGGAAGCCGGCAAGCGGACCGATGATTGAAAGCGAGAAAAAGCAAAGCAAAGAGAGAGAAAGCGCGGAAACCAAAAAGACAGAAAGATCTAGAGAAGGTGCGCTAGCAGCACGGAAACCAAAGAGATAGAAAGAAAGTGAAAGCAAGAGCGGGTGCGAACGACCCAAAAGCAGGGAAAAGGGTGCAAGCGACCCAAATGGAAAAGACAGAAAGAAACAGAAAGAAAAAGAAAAGACAGCAAAGAGAGAGTGCGAGCAACCCAAAAATGGGAAAAAGGGAGCGAGTGACACAAAACCAAAACAGAGTGTGCAAGAAGCACTGGAATGGGAAATGAAGAGGCAAGAGTACATGAAACAGTAAAGAAAAGTGTGCAAGAGGCACAGAAAGGTGAATAGAGGGTGCAAGTGTGCACAACAGACCAGACGGTGTGCAAGCAGCACAGTGAAGTGGAAAACAAAAGATTGAAAGAGCCACAGAAGGGAAACGGTGCAAGAAGAAAGGCGCAGAGAATAAGGAGAGGGCTAGACATCAGAGTGGTCGCGCCTGGGAGGAGCAAAGAGCCTGGCGTTCTCGAAAGTCTCTGCTACTACCCCCATGAAAGAACTATACATTGAAAGGTGCATCCTGACAGGGAGAACGTTTTGTTTAAAGACCAAAGCGGCCAACGCTTGGGAAAGGGACCCTTGAGAGGCCCACAGAGACATTGTGTACTTTACAGGAAGGGCCTAGGCTTGGGAAATGGAACCCTGAGAGGCCTAACAGGAACTGTGGGCCTCATTCCGAGTGTGGCGGCCTGTAAACAAGGGTACAGGAAAGCCGCTGTGCCCGGCAAGGTCCGACCTACTGGGCACAATGGCCCCTGCAGGCAGACATTTCACGGAAGCACCGTTAAAAACGGTGCCGGTGCTTCTGTCTCCCCACTCCCATGGAGTCCTATGGGACTCCACGGAAATAGGGATTTACTGAATCTGCCACCTGACTTCCCGTACCATCGCAACTTGTAATGTCCCGGTGACACTGGGAAGTCAGGTGGCAGATTTGGTGTTTCCGGGTCGGTGGCACCGGCGGGTTACCTTTGACCTCGGAATGAGGCCCTGTACCTTTTTTGTTTACAACTGGAAGAATCAGAGTTTGTGGAAGGGAACCCCAAGAGACCCAGAAATCTTGTAAACTTTATTGACTTGCTGCAAAAGCCCTACGTGGAAGGTTCTGAGGGCAACCCTTTTGAGTCAAACTATTGAAACTGACAGGAGCTTGATTACCGACTGGCATTGGAGGTGGGAGGTGATGTCAATTGCGCCGTATTCACTTTTTGACCCGCTTCTGCGGCGCACCCGTTGGACTCAGACTTGTGGCTCTTGGCCTTATCTTGGTCCCCCACCGATGAGGTATCCTCAAAGGACTTAGAAGAACGCTCTTCGGACAGGGCATTCCTGGGTAAGGCATGAGCCTGCTCGGAGCACAGGTCAGAGACCTTGGCGTTAAGCCAGGCCACCAACCTACTATGCCTGTCCTTCATCGTCTTCTTGGAAAAACAGAGGCATATCTCGCACTCTACCTCCTTGTTGCAGGCAGTAGTGGCACACAAACACATTCCATAGCCCCATTTGGTGCAGGGCCTGGAGAGGGGACCTTCCTTCCTTCTTCTCCTCCGTCATGGTTGGAGGGCGTGTAGTAGGCCCAAGGGCCTTGTAGAATCTTCGACGATCTTCGCCCTTGAGGGGTGCAGAACTTCACCGACAATGGATCCCCGCTGTCGGCAGATGAAGAAAAGAGCACACAGGCTTCTTTGAAACAAAAATAGAACTTATCCATCAAGAACACAAAAAACTCAAGGATTCCCAACACTGAAGCCTGCGGTAGAAATCTGAAGATGGCTGCCAGTAATTGGTTTAGAGGAGAAAAACAGTTTTTAAGTGAAAATGAAACTGTTTTTTCTTTTACGGAGGATTCCCAGCCTGACGACGGAGAATATTCATGAGCATGTGAATTCATGGCAGGCACCATGCTGCAGAATAAAGGTTTTCAAACGGTTACTTTTGAGGCAGTGTCTCTCTTGATAATTATTATAATTATAATTTTTCTTTTTTAAAAGGGATTCGTACCTGTGTTGCTATGCGTTGTCTTGCTTCCAAGACAAACGTGTTGCCCTTGAGCTATCTTCACGGCGATACCATGTCTGTCTCACAACCACTAAAAGACCAACTCAATGGAACCAAAATGAACCACATAGTTTGGATTACTAACAAAGAAGAGCCTTTTTGGCTATTGAAAAACTCCATTTGCCTTTAACAACTTCTTATTATGGCTTACTTTAAAGTGCAGTACATCTTACAGGTGAATGTCTCCTAGGTGGGACTAGGTGCCGTCCTCTTGAAGATATTACATTGTCTGGAAAAACCCACCTTGTATATTAGTAGGAAATTGTATACCACAGAAACCAACTATACTCCTTGAGAGCTTGGATGTCTAGCGATTAAAATGGATGTCAATCCTTAAGTATTATCTTTTCAGGTGTAACTTCATACCTGCCTCTGATCATGCTCCCTTGGTATCATTGGCAAACAACAAAGAAACTAACCGAAGTGGCTTGATGATATTTCTATCACCCCACCCGTGTAAGTTCACAATTGTTCATAGGGAGAGGTGATAACAGGCCAATGTAGAGTTAAGTTGGTACCCTGCTGACTACCCAAGGGGAGCACAAAACAAGGGGGATATGTGCAGACGTTCCCTGCCTAAAGCTTGGGCTCGGTGGGGGGGGTTGATCATAAGGGCTGGGTGCCACCACTCCTCTGCGATGCAGGGCCTGGGGGAGGCTTGGAGAAGATTAAATGGTCATTCCCGTTCTGCCACACCCAAAAGGTTGGGACTCATCACATGGTGCATGCACATAGTGTTGTGGTGCCTTTAAGCAACCCACCTCGGTCAGAGCGCGACAAGGCACGGGAGGGGAACAGGGGAGAACAAAACAACGATCTTACTAGGCTCAGTGACATTGAGAACGCGCAAGTGCATGGGAGAGGGGGAGGGGAAAAGTGCATGGAAGTGGGGAGAAGTGGAGAATGCGGAGCAAAGGAGAAACAGATAAATAATAATGAATAAATAAATAATAAAGGCAACAAACAGTGGTAGTGCAGCAGCAATTGTCAAGTGCTGGGTTTAAGGAGGCAGACAGGGTAGGTATGATGAGTGCTGGAAGAAAAACAGCGGGGACTGTATGGGTACGGATACAGACCCCAGTGCAAGGGGTGGCTCGGAGGCAGTGCCGGAGGGTTGCAGGGTGAGCAGTTACCTGGGCCCAAAGGACAGAGGGTGGCCAGGGGCACAGTGCCAAGAGAGAATAGATCAGCAGGGGAGAGGGGGAGCGAAGGTAGAAGCAAAGAGGAAGGTCTAGAGGTGCTTCAGGAACCAGAGATGGTTCTCCTCAAGTCTTGCAGTCCTATTCTGGATTAATTGCAGAAGGCAGAGAGTAGAAGAAGGAAAGTTGAGAAAGAGGCTGTTGCAATAGTCCAGCCTAGAGAGAACCAGGGCTCTAGAGACAGTGAGCTTCTGGGGGAACGTGAGAAAAAGAAGAATACCTCTGAGGAGGTGCAGCTGGTCGTGGGCCTTCTTGGCAAGGTATGTGGTGTGCGGAGAGAAGGAGAGGGTAGAGTCGAAGATGACACCAAGGTTTTAATGCCTCACAGTAAGGCAAAAGAAAAGGGCCCAAGGAGGGCAGCCAGAGTGAAAGAGGGAAAAGGGGGGCAGGGATCCCTTTGAGAAGGATATCCGTCTTACTGGCATTAAGGCAGAGGTCATTTGAGGCACACCAATCCTGGATCACGGACAGGCAATCAGGAATGAGCGAGAGAGGAGAGGAGGCTGAGGGGAGCCGGAAGGAGAGCTCAATGTAATCCGCAAAACACTGAAGGTTAGAGGAAAAGGTAGAGATCAGGTGGGCAAAGGGGGCCAGGTAGACATTGAAGAGCCAGGGTGAGAGGTTAGAGCCCTGGGGAACACCACATGTGGTGAGAGAAGTGGTGGAGAGAAAGGACCCAAGTATAGCAAAAGCAGCATCTCAGTCAGAGAAATCAGACAAGATAGGCCAAAACAAATACACACAAATGTTTTGCTCCGCCCACGTAATCCAGTGGCTAACCTGCAGACAATGAGAACTCAAGACAGTAGAGTGGTTCTGGAGAGAAGAGAGATTGCACGTGCAAGCAGCCTGCACTACCCACACACCAATTAAGGATTGTTCCCAAGATAGCAATTGGGCCCATTGTAGATTCTGCTTGCCATCTTACTGAACACTGGGCCCGATTAAGCAACGCAAATACGGTGCACAGCTCCACAATCCCCGCAGTATAGCAACAATGCTAAACAGAAAATACCAATTGTCTCAGGTGCAGCCCGAAGGCAGGGACCTGCGTCTTTTAATAGGGGCAGGTTTTCCTCTCATGGTGTGCGCATTTGGAAAAGGAGACAGTGTGAGTTTAGAAATGGCTTGCGAAAAGCGTGACTGGGGGAGCCTAGGAGCTGCTCTGAGGAGCAGAGGAGATGAAAGAAATAAGATCAGAGGAGGTGGAGGTGAATAGGGATCAAAGAAGAATGGAGTGACCGGCGTTGTGGCGGCGCAATAGAGGTGAAGGTAAATAGAGACGCAAAGGAGGAGGTGGTGGAGAGAAGCACAGGAGAAAATAGAGGGGGGTGAACATACTGCACATTCACAGGGGTGGGGTGAGGTGGAAGCAAACATGAGCACATGGCGTAAAGCCAAGGAGGCAGAAGAGGAGCAAGCTCATAGTAGAAACACTATCAAAGACTATGCGGCTAACTTCTGGTAGTCGAGAATGACAGCAGGAGCAGTCTGGTGGGCTGCAGGGCCAGGCCCTATGGTAAAGAAGGTGGTCAGGAGCCTAGAGCTTAGCCGGAGGAACTTTCAAGCCAGCCCTGACTTGGGTGGAGATTGTGGATCATTGCTCTCTCTGTAGCTCAACCCAAACAGGAGCTGAGAGCGGCATGACCACCCATGAGCTGAATTGCATCAAGAGAACAGAAAGAGATCCCACCAACCCACTGGCAGCACAGTAGAATAAAGGACTTCCCACCAACCCACTGGCAGTGCAGTAGAATAGGGGACTTCCCACCAACCCACTGGCAGTGTAGTGGAATAGGGGACTTCCCACCAATCTACTGGCAGCGCAGTGGAATAGAGGACTTCCCATCAACCCACTGGCAGCGCAATGGAATAGAGGACTTCCCATCAACCCACTGGCATTGCAGTGGAATAGAGGACTTCCAACTTTCCCAAAGGTTGTGAGCGATGCTGGGAAGAGACCCATAGAAATGTTTGTTTACTTTTGACCTATGATCTTGGGAGTATCACAAGATATTGGCATTCAGGCCCCCATCCTTAAATTTGAGTTTGGCCACTTGTGGAACTATCCTGAATAAAGTCTTTGTTTAAACTACTCAACCACATGACAACAAAAACACACAGACACACACAATCACACTGCATGTCTTCCAGGATAGCAAAACATGTTAGTACTAGTTGTTTCAGACATGCGCATCTATAAATGAATGCTTTCAGGGGTATACAGTTGCTTTGCCTTCAAGTGTTTTTTCAATACGTTTCTTTCCCAAAAAATATTCATCAAAAAAATAAAGGGTTTAAGGGGATAAAAGAGGTATGGGGTTAAAAATACACATTTCTGACTTCCATTTACAGTACCTTTAACAGCATGTAATCGCATTACAGTGCTTGAATGGAAACATGCCACTGTTCCATGTATGTGTCCCTCAGACTCCATCTCGGAAGAAGCAGTTCCACAACAAGCCGAAGATGCAAGAAATGACTGGAGGATAACCAGCCCACTGCATCCCACATCATCAAAGTGTTCTGTGAGGATGCTCCTCAGAATACCTGGGTTCGGAATTGAGGGGAGCTGGGAGCTGTTTAGCTCCTGTTTATAGTCTAGAAATGCCTGGTTATCCTGAAACCAACAGTTACCAGGAGCTACTTTTGGCTCCCCAGGCCAACTGATGCCGAACAAACACAACTATGTGAACTGAACTCTGTGCATTTGGGACAATCTATAAATAAACATTAGGACACATCTATATGACATTTAAAACATACGGTTCATAAATAATGGATGCAATTACATGTTTGCATTTTATGTGGAAGTTAGATATGCGTAACGCTATGCACCATCTCCTCGTTCCTCAGCGGTAGCTCCTCGTGGCCAGTTACTGCTGGATACCCAGGAGCTGCTGTTAGCTCCTGCTTAGTCAATCCTAATTTCGAACCCTGGAATACCTTTACGGAAAGACTGATTTATTTTGCAAGTGGCATAAAATGCAACTGATTGGTAGACATATGTTGAGGTGAGCTCTCTGCATGCTTTGTAACACAGTAGAAGGAGTTGGAGCGGAGGAAACGCGTGCTTAGTTCACAGACTCTATTAGATGCCAGTAGAGAGGCTTAAATCTATGTGGATTACTGCCAGATTTTTACAGCTGAAAAAGCAAGCAGTAATCCATAGAGATTTATTATAATCGCAGTCACCATGTCTGCACATTGTGGCCGGGATAAGTGACCATCGCTATGCACGCATGCACACAGGGCGGTGATCTGGTATTTTCCAGCTGGTGCATTGAAAGGCGCTTCAGTGGAGTAACTTTGCTGAAAATGTTGGGGGGGACATGACATCTGAAGAAAAGTTGCCCCAGCCAAATGAATGGGGACAAAATGGTGTGCCATGAAAGTTGGGGGGGACAAACACCCCTTATCCCCCCAAAAATTACGCCGATGGCTTAAACTAGCCAGATTCCCTACATTAACTACACATCTTTCAAATAATGATTCAAGCAGTATATGCAATACTAGAAATAAAGATAAGTTTAGGTTCTCTCACATTGGGTTCCTCATATTTCTGGACTGAGGCATAATCCTCTGATAGCAGTGGGACGCATGTCAAGGGTGCAATTTATTTTATCCAAAGTAGGCATGGGCGGTACTTTACCTATGCACTTTACCTGTTCCTTATCAAAGTGAGCACTGAGCTTCTCTAAGCTAGTGGTGAACATTCTTCAAAATGGAAACATTTGGGCAGTAAAAATAAAATGGCACGGTTGGACTGGCATGCTCTTCTTCTTTTCGGAGAGCCCCACATTTTCTGTCTTTTGCATTGTTTGGGTGTTCATGTTCACTCTGGCAGAGTGCACGAAGGGTTGATGCACGGTTTTCCGGGATTCCGCGACGTTCCTCGATTAGAGGAACCAGAGCGGACCTGAGGATCGAACCTGTGTTGCTCCGTGTGGTTTTGCTTCCAAGGCGAGCACGTTGCCGCAGAGGTATCCTCCCGAGACGTTATCAATGCTGTACATTTCTCCCGCCATACATGGCAAAGCTGAGGGCATTTATAATTATTTGCATCTTGAGTTGTAAACATTGCTCCCATCTCAACATGCAAGCAATCAGTAATGCGCCAAGAGAATAACTGACATGTTATTGTACACGAAAGCATTTAAAAGGACCCCTTTCATATCACCTCAGGGTCTAAAGCAGCGTGTGCCCGTTGGTGCCTTTCCATTCCTCCAGGGCTGAAGCACGGGTCTCTGCTTATTGGCCACCACTCCCCTTCTTGCAAGTACACCACTGCTTTCTAAGAGGGGCACAGGTGGCAAGATGTCTGAAAAAAACACCTGATTCTGGTATTAAAGTTAACCGTGCCAGTGATCGCACAAAAGTGCTGCTGAATAGACGTCTCTTTGCTAATACTGCCCACACTCTGCATAGATCATCAGGTGTCAAATGGAGAAGTGCCACTGCGAAGAAACAAAGGGGAAAGGTGCAAAGTGCCATAAAAGCTAATCTCAAGCCAGAAATATATACTTATATAAATCTGGTTATTTATAACATGCTTAACACCCAGAGGTTTCTAAGCATGGACCCGGGGATTGAACCTATGTTGCTGCATCATCTTGTTTCCAAGGCGAGCACGTTGCCCCTGAGCTATCCTGCCTAACAAGGCTCCTTTGACTGACCGCCTTGAGATTTCAGAAATCCCTTACATGGGTCAAATTTATTTTTCCAGAATGTGTCACCCTTGTGTATAGGTGCGTTACAAATGCCTTAGTATATCCTATCATATCATATCATACCCAAGCAGCACTACCCAGTGCTAAAGTGGTCGAAGAGATCAAGGTAAAGTGCATGTAGTTCTTGAAATTTAGTGCTGGTTCGACTTTTAAAAATCAAAATAAAATGGTTGGTCTTGTGCCTGTGTGGCACAAATGGATTGAATGCAAATGACACAACCTTGTTGAGTGGTTGTTGAGTGGGCAGTCAAGACGCATAGTTGTAAAACATGCAACGCATATCTTATTAGCTTCAAACACAGATTTGTTACAATAACTGTTCATTTACAATATGCAGCTCAAACATTTAGGGCCACATTGATGGAATTTTCTGTGCAGAAAATAGGGACTTTGCATGCCAAACCACACGCAGGCAAAGGTGGCTGTTGGGGGCATGTCACAGGCATTCCGAGTGCAACTTGTGTATGCGGTTACTTTGCGCAAACAGTTCAATGAATACCTGGAGCGCGCATTTTTTATTCTGTGCGCAGGCTCGGGCAGTGTCGTTCTCAGCATGCAACCCTTGCGGGATAAATGCACACTTGTCCATGAATCGGTCCTTTTCTCGGTTCAATGGTTTCTTGACATGGGATAAGCAAATAAGGCTGCAGGTGGGTAAAAAGTGAGTTGTCTTATGGGAGGTCCTTCCCAAATCAGCACTGGATCTTTAAAAAAGATGATTATGGCACTAAAGTTAACTGCTTACGGGTAAAGGACTTCACTTCTGGCTTAGATGTGTTACTTGCTTCTGAGTCAAGGGTCACTTCCATTCTGTTCCTTCAGAGGTCTTCCAGGCCCGTGACCAGTATGATTCGGTAGCAAGCCAGCTCAGCAGTAGTTCAGTGGCTCGCTGGTGCTCCCGCTATGGGTTTGAGCATCGTCATATTTTCCCTACAGCCCTCTGTATAGGCCATATTATGGGCAATACTGTAGGGCCGCCCAAAGCGAGGCAGGCTAACTGCTGTTACCATCAGCAGGCTTGGAGAGGGGCAACACAGCCTCCCCCTCTTGTCTGCCCCTCTCCTTCCCCCAAGCTGGGGAGACACGCAGTCTGTGCAACACAATGTGAGCAATCACCTCACCCTTCCTCCATGCAGCAAGGTGCTAAGCACCTAAGGAAACCAACAGGCAGGCAGGGCTCAGGTTCAAAGACCTGCCCCTCCAGGGGGCCAGATAGTCGGCTATCCGGCCGGGGACTGAAACATAACAGCCCCCACTACTATACATATCAAAGACCCAGGGCTTCCCTGGGTCTTATAAATACAGATCGGCATGCTCTGAGAAAACACAAACAGTTTGTGGACCCTGAACGGGGACCCAAACACACTAGGAGGTGCACTGTTTACTCAGTGCCTTCCAAAACTTTGCTTCTTTAGCCCAAACTCTTAAAGTTCGTTGCATTTCGCGGCGTCTTTTGTTTTCATTTGAACATTGCACTGTTCAACTCGACACGATGAACGAGCAGCGAACACTGAATAAACAAACAAAGTCTCCCGGGAAGAATCGCGAAGGAAGCAAGAATACAAATTACCTGAGCGAGCGGAGGAAAGCCTGCAGTGCGGCCTGCATAGGCGGTGGCTTCAGGAGGAGGTTTATTTCAAGGTAAGCCGCCACGCCGGGCGCCAAACAGCGCAATAGAAACTTTGTTTTCCTACACGAGTAGGCAAAAGTAAACATCTGCTGTCAGCCGCTCCCCGGCAGACGCGGGACATGCGCTGCCCGACTATTTGCATAGAATTCTTGCAAAAAACAAACACAATAAGCGCGTGGGAAACACATCCTGGGAAATCACTATGTTTAAGGCTAAAGAACGTTACAACAGGTCTTTTCTGGCAGACTACATACATTATTTGCAACCAGCACAAAGAGACAATAAGCTACACCCAGAATTCCACTACATGCATTTCTGCTGAACTAAATCGAATTCATTTTCGACAACATTAGACATTTTCCCAGCACGGGAAACCCCAAGTTTCGGCATTCATAATTTAAATGTACATGATAACTGGTACAATAAAACAGTAACAGGGAGCTCAGTTTTTGACATCTGTTCAGAGTCTGCTGACACATTGCTAAAAACTTACTGGGGCTGAAACGCACCCCCCCTTTTTTAAATATATCTTCTTTCTAATCGAAACAGGTTGAAAGAAAACATGGGTCCCAAACGGAAATCACGGGATTCCACCACACCAGCACACAAACCCAAATCTCCCCGCCTACTGGCGGCCATAGAGGCAGCTGAACACTACGGTTGGGCTTGGGTGAGGGAGAATATGTACGGCCTGCCAAAGGAAGGCCTAACCATGCCACCCATCCAAGATGACGTCGCTACACCATCAAAGAGACAGAAAGTGACAGATAGCCCCAGAAAAGGTAATAAAAAACTGGCGTAATTGTGCAAGAACATGTCAGAAATGCAGCATTTATTCTGGGAAATGAGGGAGAAATAATTATCTCAAACAGGAGAGCAGGGGCCCACGAACCACAACATACCCCTAGAACCTACCATAGCGGTGACCTCCCCCACACCAGCAACAATCCAAACAATTGCGGCACCAGCCACATCACTACCACATGTGCCAGCAACGCCAACAGCTGCCCCCACAGTTGCGCCAACGGCAGCCATGGCAGACCCAACAGGCACTTTAAAAGCATGGGCAACCCCCAATACAGTTACAATAGAACAACCGGGGCAGAGCAACAGCAACCCAACAGACATAGCAATGATCTGCAATGCCCAATTAGATTTAAAAATGAAATCCTTCCAGACTGAAATACTGAATAGATATAAAAGATGTTTAGCATGGAATATTGACACCACAATCAAAGAGGCCATATGGGCCAAGGAGTTCATAGAAATCTTTTCATTAATAGAAGCCCAACGCAAAGGGAAAGATGCTTTTAGGGACCCCAAAAAGATAGAAGAGAAAGCCATAGCCAGAAACGCCCAGGTAGAACAGAACTGGGACAACTGGCTTCAAGCTTTCGCCATCTTGGCAACAATCTATGAGGAGAAATGTCCCCATGATGGCAGAAAAATATGGGCCTACATGGATAAAATAAGAGAAGTAAAAGTCGCCCAGAAAGGGAAGACCTGGCTAGCACACGACATCAGATTTAGGAGAAGAATGTCAGAGAGGCCAGCCATAGAATGGGATGAGGTCCAAAACGATTTGTACATGTTAAATGCTGAGCCCCCAGCGGAGGAAGAGGCCTCCCAGAACCCCTCCAAAAATAACCAAAATACGCAAGGTCCCAGAAATAACGATAATGAGAAACACAAAAAGGGGGTACAGCCCTTTCGTAAGAACCAGCCATGGGCGGCTAAGTCTAATACCCAAAGGCATAACAAAAACCACAGTTCAAAAGCCAACATTCCATGCAGGAATTTTGGAAAAAACCAGTGCACCTGGATAAAGGAATGCTGGTACAAACACGCTTGCACAAACTGCAACAGTGATCACGCAGCAAGCAACTGCACCAGACTACCAGCCAAAAACTCAAAAGACTAGCACCAACCACACCCTCTCAACCCCAGACCTGGAACCAGGCTTAAAGCATATCAACCCAATCAATTTTAGAGATGCTCTCTTGAACTACCCAGACAGAGAAATCAGCGAGGCAATCTGGCGGGGTTTCTCCACGGGCTTTATCATCCCATTTCAGCGCACAGGGTCACAGAACATCCCACTGAACGTAAAGTCGGCCAGGGACAACCCCCAGATAGTGGAAAGCAAAATCAAGAAATAACTGCGTTTAGGCAGGATTGCTGGACCCTGGGACCACATGCCCCTCAAAGATTACATAAAATCACCACTAGGACTGGTCCCCAAAAAAGAGCTTGGAAAAATGAGGCTAATACACCACTTATCCTATCCCAAAGGCCAATCCCTGAATGACGGCATTCCACACACGGAATCCGCAGTATCCTACACACACTTCCAGGAGGCGGTAAGACTCATAAAGGAATGCAGCAGGAACACCCTTATGGCCAAACTAGACATCGAATCCGCTTTCAGATTATTACCAGTCCACCCAGACTCCCAGCAATGGTTAGGTTTTACTTTTAACAACAAATTCTATGTAGATAGATGTCTCCCCATGGGGTGTGCAGTATCCTGTGCCCTTTTCGAACAATTCAGCTCATTTTTTCAATGGGTCTTCCAAAAACAGAGACTTGGGACCAAAGTAGTTCATTATCTTGATGATTTCATGGTAATGGGCCCAGAAAACTCAGAAGAATGCATTAGGGCTTTGGCGAAGTTAGAGGGAATGGCCGCACAATGGGGCATACCCCCAGCAAGGGAGAAAACGACTAAACCAGCCACCAATATAGTTTTCCTGGGCATAGAAATCGACTCTGTACAGGGCCTATGCAGGATACCGAAAACAAAAATTGCAGAACTACTGTAAAAAATACAAGCCCTGACAACAGAAGACAAGGGCACAGTTAAAGAAATTCAATCATTAGCAGGAAGTCTCATTTTCGCTGCTAGAATAATCCCCCAAGGGAGGGTATTTTCCAGAAGCCTGGAACTAAAAATCAAATCATACACCAAACCCCACCTGCACATCCGACTAGGTGCAGAGGTGAGACAAGATCTGGAAATTTGTGGGAATTTCCTCAGAGATTTCAACGGGACCTCACTTGGCGAACGCCTTTGAACACATGGACAAAAAGGGTCCTTTTCACTGATGCAGCCGGGTTCATGGGGTTGGAAGCCATACTAGACACAGAGTGGGTGGCAGGACACTGGCCCAACTCATGGCAGCAGGCAGAGTGGACTAAAAACATCACCCTCCTAGAAATATTCCCCATCTGGCTAACACTACACATCTGAAGCAGGCAGCTAGCTAACACGGAACTCTTGGTCTGGTGCGACAACATGGCTGTAGTGGGCTCCATAAACAGAAGGTCTACCAAATGCCCGCTAGTACTAAAAGTCCTACGAGCCATCACAGCAGTCACACTACAAGAAAACATTGAGGTCAAAGCTAAACACATTGCTGGGATGGATAATAACATTGCAGATGCTTTATCTCGCTTTCAGTGGCCAAGATTCCGGGAGCTAGTGCTGCACGCCCAGGATCAGATGACGCCGATTCCAGCAGAATGCTGGAAAATAATGGGAAACTAAACATAACGGCATCAACGCCAGCGCCAGAGAGCACAGGCCGGGATGCCCAACATAAAACAGGCACCCCAATTACGGGGACCAACAAAATAACGGCATCAATGCCAGCGCCAGAGAGCCAAGGCCGGGATGTCCAACAAGAACCAGCCACCTCAGAGATGGGTACCAACAACGCCCTAGGCTTCCTCACAGAGATAGCAGGGAAAGCACTGGCAAGCACCACCGCAGCGCAGTACAGTAAGTGCTTACAAACAGTGTTTAAAGCCACCGGCGTAAAACACATAGCGTTAATAACGATTAAAGACATAGAAATATTTTTAAAATGGGCCCATGACCAGGGTTTTAAGAGGGATTGGGCAAAAAGACATTTAGTCGCAATCTCATATTTCGCTAAAATCCGGGGGGATTCAGACCCCAGCCAAAGCGCCCTCATATCTTACACATTAAAAGGCTGGGGCAGAATAGAGAGGCCCCAGGTAGACACCCGCCGCCCCCTGGATTTCAATAAACTGGTACAAATCGCAAAACAGCTAGAAGCCATATGCTGGCATCCATAGAACAGCTTTCTTTCTGGTATATTTTGGGGCTTTCCACGTGGGAGAACTCATTGCCTCCAGCACCAAGGCTAACAACGGCATGGGTGTCATGGAAGTCGGGGTCAGACAGGAGAGCGTCAGCATAGAAATCCAACAATCCAAAACCAGGGCCAAAAGAACCATCAACATTTGTTGCATTGATGAAGCAGCAAACTGCCCTGTATGCATCACCAACCTTTATACCAAACACAGAGACCCAAGGTTGGGGGGAGGTTTCTAATCCATAAGGATTCATCGGCACTAAGCCGCTACCAGTTCAAAGGGGTGCTGATGAAAGCAATCAGCAATGCAGGGTGGGATCCCAAAAACTTCGGCACCCACTCTTTTAGAATAGGTGCCGTCACCTCAGCATGGCAAGGAGGTGTAGCTCCTCAACAACTTAAAAACTTAGGGGGTTGAAAATCAGATTGTTACAAAAGATACATTAGACCACATCTGATCTAGCCAGCCATCCTCATTTTTCTTCCCCCCCCTTTAATACAGAAACACCAGATGAAGGGAGGAACTCTCTCCAATCAGCATGGATAGTCAGCCACTCTTTTATCTTCAGGACGGGCCAATGGGCAGAAGAGACCAAAGAAAGGCCACCCTTCAGAAACACCATTTCCTCATGGTGGGGTTACAGAGGCCTACGATGGGCGGAAATCCACGAAACATTAGCAGAGCTGGTCGCATGCAGAGACCCGCCAGAATTTCTGGTCATACATTTAGGGGGCAATGACCTACTTTCCATTGGAAGGAGAAATTTATTTGAAGACGTGTGCGCCTCCCTAGCAGGCATTTCACACAATTGGAAGGGAACGGAAATATACTTCTTGGCCATCCGACCCAGGAAGAAATGGCTAGAGGCCAACTGCTACAAATCTGTAAACATTTGTAGGAGAAAGCTCAACAGGGTGTTAGAAAAATTTTGCACAGCAAGAGGACTGGGCTTCATAAAGCACCCAACCATTGCACTGGGTGACCCGGATCTTTTTCACAAAGACGGCACCCACCTATCAAGCCAAGGCATGGAACATTTATTTAGTGAAATTACAGCAACCCTAGCCTCCAGAGGCTGCCATTAAGAGATACTTTCAGGGGGAACGTGGTCAGCCGGCAACCTGCCCACGTGTGGCGGCATGGGCCAGAGGGGGATAACCCCAAGAACCGGTGCCCAAAAGTATGTTACCATCATGATATGTGATTATTGATATCTCCATAACCATATCTGTACAATAATAACCACTGCCTTTTATTGCCAACACTTGACAAACTATGTGTGAGCCAATTATTTCGGGTAAGGGGTATTGGGCCGGCAAGAATGTATGCATGCATATGGGTTCAGCAGTTATGGGCAATGCTGTAGGGCCACCCAAAGTGAGGCAGGGTAACTGCTGTTACCATCAGCAGGCCTGGAGAGAGGCAACACAGCCTCCCCCTCTTGTCTGCCCCTCTCCTTTCCCCAAGCTAGGGAGACACACAGTCTGTGCAACACGATACTGAGGAAGGGAGAGGTGTGAGCAATCACCTCACCCTTCCTCCATGCAGCAAGGTGCTAAGCACCTAAGTAAACCAACAGGCAGGCAGGGCTCAGGTTCAAAGACCTGCCCCCCCAGGGGGCCAGATAGTCGGCTATCCAGCCGGGGGCTTAAACATAACAGCCCCCACTACTATACATATCAAAGACCCAGGGCTTCCCTGGGTCTTAAAAATACAGATCTGCATGCTCTGAGAAAACACAAACAGTTTGTGGACCCTGAAGGGGGACCCAAACACACTAGGAGGTGCACTGTTTACTCAGTGCCTTCCAAAACTTTGCTTCTTTACCACAAAACCCTCCCATCCTACAAACAAGCGAGAAGAACAAAGGAAAAGAAGTGCAGGGCACTGTACGGTGCCCACAACAAGTCGTGGGACAAGAGAAGGCGGGCACGGGCCAGAGGGGGATAACCCCAAGACCCGGTGCCCAAAAGTATGTTACCATCATGATGTGTGATTATTGTTATCTCCATAACCATATCTGTACAATAAAAACCACAGCCTTTTATTGCCAACACTTGACAAACTATGTATGAGCCAATTATTTCGGGTAAGGGGTATTGGGCTGGCAAGAATGTATGCATGCATATGGGTTCAGCAGTTATGACTGCAGGGTGTTATAACCTTTTAGCCAGCCAGCCTGCAGTTTCCTTGATGATCAGTCTTTATTCACTTGGGATTGCCCCATAACTCTTCAAAAGCTCGAGAGAGGCTTCCATTGCTCAGGGGGTCCCCATCTGCACTGTTCACCTTTGCCTAACTACAGCCTAATCTTGACAAAGCCTCTCTGATTTTGGTTCTGAATAGAATTGTGCCTGCATCTGACACGTGTACACCATCTGGGGCAAAGTCATCGGGGTACCTGGCATTAATGAATGCATGTCTAACGAAGCCCAGGGCTCTACATTTCAAGAATTTCTCCATCACCTCGTTAAGGTACCTTTGATAAAGTTCGATTACGTCAATCATTCTTGCACCATGACACACTTCCCATCATATGATTTATGACCAGAACACTTCCACCCGTTCAAGCAGCCATGATATGCCTATAATTGTGTTTTTCATTTCCTGTAGCAAAAGGCCTCCTACACATGGTTGTCAGGTCATTGCCCCCAATTGGAGTACTAAAATATTCAATAATGAGGCTTCCTTAAGTAACGTTTCAATGCATTGAAGTGAACTGGCTCATTTCATGCCATGTTGACCCAACCAATGTACCCTTGTGTGTGTAAAACCAAGTCCCTGGTTTCCCTCCCTCTTGAGATCTTGCTGAGCAGCCAATGGAGACAAAGGAGTGTCCAATAACCAATACCAAATCTGTTCACCTTGCGGGGGATACAAAATAGGGGTAATGAGCAACAAGTACTAGTTGAACATTTACTGCCTACAAAATCACATAAACAATATGCATCACATTGTTTTTTTTTATTGTGTGCGTGTGATCCAATATTATCCTTAAGGGTGGGATTACGGTGTTGAGAGTCGATGGGCTACTGCCAAGCTAAATGCTGATGGAGGCCTTATTTGCTTTAGCCCTCTCCAATGACCCAATTGCATCATGGTATTCTCTGTAGTTCCCTCTTTGTATGAAGTTGTGGATATGTTCCTGCCCGCTATTTCAGCTTTCCCTACAGTTACAGCCAAGACCCTCCTAAATTGGACATTTGTTACAGGGTGTGGAGTCATGCCTCGGGTGGTGCCGCGGCGTGCACTCAACCCGCACGAGCCCGGAGACACTGGACACCCCGGCGGCATGCCCGCCCTTCCCGGTGTAGCAAGGAAGGGGGAAGCCGCTGCGGACAGCCGCGTTGCTGGCGGCCGCGGCGACGCTGCGGAAAGAGCCGCTATAGACAGCCGCGGCGAAGCCGCGAGAGAAGCCTCTGCGGACAGCCGCGGCGGGCCCGCGGAACACTCACCTGGGTTCCACTCCGGTCCGGGGAACGGGGAGCCGTGCTCGCGGTGGTGCCGGGACGCAGGAGAGCAGCGACCGGATCGCCGCCTCCGTGCTCCTTCTGATGGAGCCAGGACTTCATGTGGCTGGAGAAGGACGCCCATCGTCCGGATGCGTCCTTACACCACGCGGCCACGGCTGCATGGCCAACGTGAACCCCCACCACCTCAAGGGAAACGGGAAGGGCGACAGCCCGGGGCGGCAACCTTTAAGGGAGGCGGGACAACGTCCCAGGAACCAATGAGAAGGGGGTTAGCCCAGGCTCCCAGTGATTGGAGGGGGTTTGAAACCTCCTGTTATGATAAAAGGGCGCCAAACCAAACTAATGGGTTGCTCTCATTCCACAGGACACGGAGAAAGGAGAGAGGGGAGAACCAGAGTGGTGGGCCTATCCGGACACCTCAAGATAAGACCAGACCAGGACTAACGTCGTTATATTTTGGAAGACCAAGACACCGGTGAAGTTAACCGGGAGGACTTGATAGTAATTCCCTTAAACATAACGCTATCCTTCAACCAGTGATTAAATTATTGTTTCAGCATCCACCTGTCTCCGAGCTTAACTCCACACTGGCGACGAAGGTGGGATTCTGACAGCGCTATGGAGGCATTGATAAAGACCCTGACCGAGGGTCAACAGCAATTGCAACAGATGGTGCAGCTACAGTCACAAGAAGCAGCTGCGGATCGGCAAGCCTTTCAACAGGCCATCCAGCTGCAGGGTACTATACAGACCACTGCGCAGGACAAACAGCATGAGACCATAACCCGTCTCACGGATGCAGTAGCCAATACGAGAAACCAACCACTGGTGCCCTCGGCCCTCCTGCAGAAGTATAGGGACGGGGAGGACCCTGCCTTTTTCTTTACCAGTTTCGAACGCATAGCCAGGAACGCGCAATGGCCTCCAGACCGGTGGGGTCAATATGTCGCCCCCCTTCTATCTGGGGTGATGCAGGGCGCCTACCAGGCGGTAAACCCCAATGGCAATACGCCGTACGGAGAGATCAAGGCTGCAGTGCTAGACCGTTTAGGACTGGACGATGAAGCATACCGGATCCAGCTAAGGGAAGCCAGACTCAGGGCTGGGGAAAGCCCACGCCAGCTGTATTATAGGATAAAAGACCTAGCCGAGAAGTGGTTGCTGGCTCCAAACCCCGCTAACCAACCCCTGCTCGATAAAATCATACTGGAACAGTTCATAGAAGCCCTGCCTGGGCAAATGCAGAAATGGGTCAGGCAGCACCATCGGCCCACCCTAACCGAAGCAGTGGACATAGCGTCGGCGTATCAGAAGGCAGGTGTCAACTTCCGATTCCACCACTGGTGTAATACCCTTCTTTCTCTCTTCAACCTCCTCACCTGTGGAGTCGAAATCCTCTTCAGCGGGACTGAGAGCTCGATGCGCCGTATAATCCTTTTCCTTTTTTCTAGGTTGAGAGTGTCTCCCACAAGAGGAAGCCACAGTGAGAGCGTGTAAATGCGCCCTGACCGTGTCCCCCTCCCGGGAGAGACAGGAAGGGGGAAAAAAGCCAGAGTAGGCAAAAAACCCCTAGGACCGGTAAGTATCCTGATGGCCGCTGGACGTGATGCAGATGAATGATGGGAGAAAGCAGCAACCGGAACCAGGTGGAATTGTAATGCAGCGTAAAACGCCAAAAAGGTAAAGAAGACAAAGTAAAGGCAGAGAGCTGGAACTAAGGAAAATGGAGGTAGAGAGGAAACGAAAAACTGGGACCGGAGTTGGACCGGTATTTAGGACGGAAAGTGTAAGAGAAAAATGCTCGAGGAGCCAAAGGTAAACTGCGTGTAGCAAGACCGCGGCAGCGAGGAAAAGCAGCTGACCGTGGAAGGTTGCAACGCGCTGTGCTCAGGGAGAGGAGTGGTTAAATAGCGCTACGGCGGTGAAGACTAGACCGCATAGAGAGAACGTAGCGTCAGCGTGACGGGAATCAGGAAGTCCCTAAGCGGCAGCGGGGCCAAAGACGCCAGGTGCGGAGGCGGCGCATGACAGTATGCCCCCCGCCAAGGCCTAGGCCACCCGGTTTGCCGGGATGCAAACGGTGAAACTTCCGGAGAAGGACAGGAGCGTGGATGTGCGCAATTGGTTCCCAAGAGTCTTCAGCATGTGAATAACCTTTCCAATGCACCAGGTATTCAAGGCGCCCTTTGCGGTATCTGGAGTCCAACAACCCGGACACTTCATACTCAGGAGCATCAGGTGAGTGAGAAAGAGTGGGAAAAGGACGAGCCCTTAATGACTGTTCGGCACTCTTCAAAAGAGATGCGTGAAACACTGGGTGAATCCGCCTAAGAGAATGTGGCAGCTTAAGGCGGAAGGCCACTGGATTGATCTTGGCAGAAATGGGATAGGGACCGATAAACCTGGGGGACAGTTTAGATGGGCGAGACCATCTAGGAAGGTATTTAGTAGATAACCATACCTTGGAACCAACCTCCCAATCAGGTACAACCTGCCGGTGCCGGTCAGCTTGCCTTTTGTAAGCCTGGAGGCTATCTCTGAGATTCAACTTGGCTTTGTCTTGGATGTCCTTTATTCGGATAAGTGTCTCTTCTACCGCCGGAAGTGCAGGTTTGCAAACTGTGGAATGATGGCTCGGGGATGAAAGCCATATGAACAATAGAATGGAGACATTTTGCTTGCGGAATGACTGGCATTATTATATGCGAACTCCGCTGTCGGCAGCATATCCACCCAGTTGTCTTGTTCCATATTGGTGTAGCTGCGCAAATATTGTTCTAATGTGGCGTTTAACCGCTCTGTCTGCCCATTGGTATGGGGATGATATCCTGATGACAAAGCGCGCTGAATATTAAGAGCGGCGCATAAGGACTTCCAGAATCTGGAGACGAATTGACTTCCTCGATCTGATACAATCTTGTCGGGGAGACCATGGAGTCGAAACACATCTTTAATGAATACTAATGCCATACCATCGGCAGTTGGTATACCAGGAAGTGGAGAAAAATGAGCCATCTTGGTGAGAGAGTCGATGGACACCATTATGCATGTACATCCGTGGGACAAAGGTAAGTCCACAATGAAATCTGTAGATATATGACTCCACGGACGTTCCGGGATTGCATCTTGTTGTAGTAGACCTATGGGTTTCTTTGTGTTGTTTTTACTCTGACAGCAGACTCTGCAGGACTTGACATAATGTTTAACATCTTTAGACATATTAGGCCAATAAAAAGCTCTACTAATCAAGTCCAAGGTGCTGGTTTGTCCCCTATGGCCTGCTGTCTTGTGATCATGGCACCAGGACAATATGTCTTTTTGAAGAGGTTTAGATGGTATCCAGATCCTCTGTTTCTTCAGGAACAAACCATCCTTTTGGATCATGCCGCGAGGTTCTGGATGTAAGGAGACAGCTTCTTTTATCCGTTGAAACAGGGAAGAGATAGTGGCAACAATGCGGTTCCTGGGAAACAACTTTTCCGGGCAGGATGAGGCAACCTGGGAGGAGAAAGCCTTTCTGGACAGAGCATCTGCCAAAGTGTTTTGGCTTCCAGGAATATACGTGATGGTAAAGTCATATTGTGAGAAAAAATGCGCCCACCGGGCTTGTCTGGAATTGATGCAATCCATTGACTGTAGTACTTGTAAATTCTTATGGTCGGTCCGGATTACAAAAGGGTGGTTGCACCCTTGTAAGAGGTGTCTCCATACTTCACAGGCTTTTTTCATGGCTAGTAGTTCACGTTCTATTACTGAATAATTCCGTTGACTCGGAGTGAGAGTTTTCGATAGATATGCTATTGGGTGTTCCGCGTTGTCATGCTCTTGTAGTAGAACTGCTCCTATTGCTGCGGCAGAGGCATCTGTCTCAACAATAAAAGGTTTGCTTTGGTCTGGCTGGCACAGGATGGGAGCGCTGCAGAAGCTCTTCTTCAAGAGTTGAAAGCTTTCTTCAGCCTGTGGGCTCCAAATGAAAGGCACAGATGTCTTCTTTAACAAATTGGTAATTGGTAGGACAGTGTTGGAAAAACCTGGGACGAAACGCCTATAAAAATTAGCCAGGCCCAGGAATCTCTGAACTTCTTTGACTGAGGAAGGAGCCTGCCAATGGAGAATGGCCTCAACCTTCTTTTGATCCATTTGTACTCCTTGTGGTGAGAGGATAAACCCTAAGTACGGGATCGAGGATACCCCAAAAACACACTTTTCACGTTTGGCCAATAAATGATGTTTTTTAAGGCGCTCCAGGACCTCAGTGAGATGTAGTAGATGTTCTGACATAGACTGTGAAAAAACAAGTATGTCGTCCAGGTAAACCACAACTGAAATAAACAATAAATCAGAGAATATTCGGTCTATGAACCTTTGGAATATAGCGGGAGCATTGACCAGTCCGAAAGGCATAACGTAGTATTCGTATAGGCCGAATGGTGTCCTGAAGGCCGTCTTCCATTCATCTCCTGGACTCACTCTGAGTAGATGATATGCATTGCGCAGATCCAATTTAGAGAAGACTGTTGCTCCCTGTACAGATTCCAAAATGTCAGGAATGAGGGGCATGGGATATCTATCCTTACGAGTGACTTTATTGAGTCCCCTGTAATCGATGCATGGTCTGAGGTCCTTAGAATCCCTCTTTGGAATAAAAAACAAGGGAGCACCCGCCGGGGATTTAGAGGGTCTGATGAGACCGTTGCATAAGTTGTCATCCAGATATTTTCGTAAAGCGTCCTTTTCAGTCTTGGATAAAGTAAACATTCGTCCAAATGGGACCAGGGCATTAGGTATTAGCTCGATAGAGCAGTCCTCCGGTCTATGAGGTGGTAATGCCATTGGAGCGGATTCAGCAAACACCATAGGGTATTCTTCCAATACCGAGTCAATGGAAAGCACCCCTATACTCGTGGGGAGAACAGTGGGTGATATCTTTACCTCCTGGTAATGTGCTTCTTTAAAGCAGTGTGTCTGGCAATAGCTGGAATTAAACTGCAAAGTGTTAGACTTCCAGTCGACATGGGGATTATGTTGTCGCAACCAGGTAACCCCCAAGATAAGAGGAAAATGGGCTGCTCGAATGATGTCAAAAGTAATGACTTCTGAATGTTGAAATATAGACAGAGGAAGGGGTTCGGTTGTCTGAATAATGAGTCCTGAACTCAAAGGTGTGCCGTCTACTCCTTCTACTTTCTGACCGTGGCTGCGGTCTATCCGTGAAGCACCCACTTTGTCTACCCAAAGGGTGTCAGCAAAGTTTCCTGCGGCACCGCAATCCAAGAGAGCCAGCGTCTCTACGGGGCTGCCATTGATAGTGACCTGGACCGTTATAACCATCAGGCGGGAATCTTCAGAAGGGTTCGAGGAATCAATAGACATAGTAACGTAGGGACTGGAAGATTGCCCTCGATAACCCGTCCCCACTAGGTTCGAGGGTTTGCGTTTTCCGCCGGTTTCTTGGTTAGTTCAGTACAAGTATGCACCGTGTGGCGATCAGAGGCACAGTAGGCACATAGGCCCTGTTCCCTTCTCCTCCTTCTTTCCTCAGGTGTTAAAGAACGGCGAGTAGTGCCGATTTGCATGGGCTCATCTTGAGGTTTGGGCACTGCCGAAGGAGGTGAGGAGGTCCTTGAAAAGGAGGTACGTGCTTTTCTTCTTTCTTGCCGCCTTTCTTGCATCCTGAACTCCATCTGAAGGGCGGCCGTCATAAGATCCTGCAGGGAAGTAGGCCGAGGAAAGTGAGCTATTTCATCTTTTAATTCTTCTCGAAGTCCTCTGCGGAACAAAATAAATTGAGACTGTTCAGACCAACCCGTCTCCATGGCCAATCTCTTAAATGAGGAGATATAAGACAGCACATCAAACTGTCCTTGACGAATGTCCATCAATTCTTCACCAGCTGCCATTGAGACTTCAGGTCTCTCAAAGGTTTGTTTAACGAAAGCAATGAATGCATCGAAATTCTGAAGGACAGGGTCATTTCCGGTGACTAGAGGGGTGGCCCAAGCTAGAGCGTTCCCTGTCATATTTGACACCAGGAATCCAACCTTGGCATGATCTGAGGCGTAGGTGCGGGTTCTGAAGGAAAAATACACCCGGCAAGCGTCAAGAAATTCTTTTAGGGTCTTGGGGGAACCATCATATTTCCCTGAAGATAAAGGCATAGGGGGCAGGTCTGTGTTGGGGGGCTCCCTTACTGCCACCATTTGTTTTAACAGATTGTTTTCAGTTTTCATATTCTGCATCTCTAGAGAAAGGTTTTGTACCGCAGCGATTAGTTCCTGCACTTGCTCAGGAGTAGCCATGATTGGTGTTTGTTGGCGTTGCAAACTGTCAACTTCCGATTCCACCACTGGTGTAATACCCTTCTTTCTCTCTTCAACCTCCTCACCTGTGGAGTCGAAATCCTCTTCAGCGGGACTGAGAGCTCGATGCGCCGTATAATCCTTTTCCTTTTTTCTAGGTTGAGAGTGTCTCCCACAAGAGGAAGCCACAGTGAGAGCGTGTAAATGCGCCCTGACCGTGTCCCCCTCCCGGGAGAGACAGGAAGGGGGAAAAAAGCCAGAGTAGGCAAAAAACCCCTAGGACCGGTAAGTATCCTGATGGCCGCTGGACGTGATGCAGATGAATGATGGGAGAAAGCAGCAACCGGAACCAGGTGGAATTGTAATGCAGCGTAAAACGCCAAAAAGGTAAAGAAGACAAAGTAAAGGCAGAGAGCTGGAACTAAGGAAAATGGAGGTAGAGAGGAAACGAAAAACTGGGACCGGAGTTGGACCGGTATTTAGGACGGAAAGTGTAAGAGAAAAATGCTCGAGGAGCCAAAGGTAAACTGCGTGTAGCAAGACCGCGGCAGCGAGGAAAAGCAGCTGACCGTGGAAGGTTGCAACGCGCTGTGCTCAGGGAGAGGAGTGGTTAAATAGTGCTACGGCGGTGAAGACTAGACCGCATAGAGAGAACGTAGCGTCAGCGTGACGGGAATCAGGAAGTCCCTAAGCGGCAGCGGGGCCAAAGACGCCAGGTGCGGAGGCGGCGCATGACAGCAGGTCACTTCCGGCTACCACCCACAGGAGTATCAGCCCGCATTGCCATCCCGGTTTCCGACCCCCATGTGATTAGGGGTAGCCGAGTCCTACCCTTCAGGTGGAAACCCTCAGAGGACAAGAGACCAGGAAGCGAAGAGAAGGCCCCAATGCCGACACCTGGTTACAAGCAACCGCAGTGTTATGAGTGCAACGAGTGGGGCCACATAGCCCAGTTTTGTCCCAGGAGAAGACCGGTTGAACCCATGGACATCGGTTACCTGAACGCAATAGACGAGGAGGGCGTCCTGGGACCCTATGTGGTGGACATTCGTGTCGACGGCTGACCATCACGTGCACTCTTGGACAGCGGCAGCAGGCAGACGGCCATATCACCAACCGTGAGTAACTCTCCCTGCTTGTCTAACGTAACGGTACCTATCCGATGCATTCACGGGGACACCAAGTGTAACCCAATGAAGGATGTAGTGATTGACTTAAAAGAAACCTCCACTCCCTTGAGGGTTGCCGTCCTACCTAGTCTTCCCACCCCAGTGGTAATTGGGACTGACCTTCCCCACTTCAACCAGACCTTAAGGGACCTAAGGGAAGAGAAGTACCCGCCCGAATCCAATGTTGCGGGAACGGACCCTGTTTCCCGGGAACCCCTACCAGGGCAGAAAAGGCGGACCCGGATGGCATGGTGTCAGGCCAGTTATATGACCCGACCCATCGATTGGAAGCTTGAAGATAACGAGGACACCATAAGGGGAGAGACCCTAACCGACCCAACCCTACATGTGGCCAGGGAAAGGGCAGCCCGGGAAGGGGAACCCAACCTAGCCAGGGGCCCAGGGTTCCTTCTACGCAATGGTCTCCTATACCGGAGGTATAAGGGTGACGATGACGCCGTAAAAGAACAATTAGTGTTACTGAGTCACCGTCTTATAGTACTGCAACTGGCCCACAATCATCCCTGTGGGGGTCACATGGCCTCCCTTAAGACCCAACAAAATCTTCTAAAGAGGTTTTTCTGGCCTGGCATCTACGGGGAGGTAGCCCGACATTGCAAGAATTGTTCCACCTGCCAGCTTACCAGCGGGGTACTACCCGCCAAGGCACCACTACAGAAAATGCCCCTCATTTCGATCCCATTCCAGAGGATCGGCATGGACATAGTGGGACCCCTGGAACCAGCCAGCCGCGGTTATAAACACTTATTGGTCGTAGTCGACTACGCCACCCGCTACCCAGAGGCCTTTCCCCTAAAGGGAACATCGGCCCGGGTATTATGCGACCAACTAATCCCGTTCTTTGCCCGAGTGGGGATACCCTCCGAGATAATCACCGACCAGGGCACTGATTTCATGTCAACCCTCCTAAAACAAATATGTGGACAGCTACAGATCAAACAATTGAGAACCTCAGTATACCATCCCCAAACTGATGGGCTGGTAGAATGATATAACCAGACGATCAAAAAAATGCTAAGAAGGGTGACGGGACCAACCGGGAAAAACTGGGATCGGGCGATCCCCCTGGTGTTAATGGTGTTAAGAGACACCCCACAGTCTTCCACCGGTTTTTCTCCCTTTGAGCTCTTGTTTGGGAGACAACCTCGGACGATACTGGACCTGGTTAAGGAGGAGTGGGAATCCACGGAAGAGGTGTCCTTAACCGAGTATACAGAGGAATTAAAGGAACACCTAACCGCATTACGTACACTGGCCCAGAACAACCTTGGTCATGCCCAAACAACTCAAGAAAGAAATTACAACAAGGGGAGCCAGATGAGAACCTTCAGCCCAGGGGACCAGGTATTGGTACTCCTACCTACCAGCACCAACAAGCTCTTAGCCAGATGGAGAGGGCCCTACAAGATCATTGATGTGCTAAGCCCAGTGACCAACCGGGTACAACAACCCGATCGAACTACCCCAGAAAAGGTCTATCACATCAACCTTCTAAAAAAATGGAACAAGCCTCTTCTGGGCGCCTTTGTGAGCATCGAGGAACCCGAATCGGAAGAAATCCTGAACACCGTTCCCCATACCCTGGATGCAGTCAACTGGGGTGACACCCTTTCCCCCGAAATGAAGACGGACATTAGGAACAGGCTGTTCCCCTATGCTGACGCCTTTTCCTCCTTACCTGGACGAACCAACGTGCTTGAACATGTAATCAAAACGGACCCCGGACCACCCGTGAGGCTTAGACCGTACCGGATACCCGAAGCCAGGCGGAACACCATTAAATCCGAAGTGGATGAAATGTTACGGATGGATATCATCGAGCCATCTGTCAGCGTTTGGTCGTCCCCCATAGTGCTTGTTCCTAAACCGGACGGTTCGGTCCGTTTCTGTATGGACTACAGACAGTTAAATGCGGTGTCCCGATACGAAGCCTATCCAATGCCTCGGATGGACGAACTACTGGAGGGCCTTGGAGCAGCCCAATTCTTAAGTACTCTGGATTTAACCAAGGGCTATTGGCAGATACCCCTACGCACCAAGGATAGGGAGAAAACTGCCTTTTCCACCCCACAAGGCTTGTACCAATATAAGGTTCTACCCTTTGGACTCCATGGGGCCCCCGCCACGTTCCAGAGGCTGATGGACATCATACTAAGGCCGCATGCTGGATACGCTGCTGCTTACCTGGACAACATTGTCGTGTACAGCCAATCCTGGGGGTCGCATCTGGACCATCTGGAACTAGTAGTAGCTGATTTACAGAGGGCAGGGTTACATATCAACCCCAAGAAGACTACGATGGGAACCCACGAAACCAAATATCTGGGCCACATAGTGGGTGGGGGAGTGCTTAAACCTCAGTTGTCCAAAACCCAGGCTATACGCGATATACCGACTCCCACCAACAGGAAACAAATACGAGCATTCCTGGGGTTGATCGGTTATTACAGGAGATTCATCCCTGACTTCTCCTCGGTGGCCGCACCTTTGACAGACGCGTTAAGGCTCAAGGGAAATCCCAACCTGACCAACAACCCAAGTGCCTTGAACGCCATAGCGGACCTGAAGCGACGGATCACGTCAAACCCGGTCCTCTGCTGTCCGGACTTCCAGAAACATTTCTTTTTACAGACAGACGCCTCCAACCAGGGACTAGGAGCTGTACTGTCACAGGAGACCAGAGGGGATCTACAACCGGTGTGCTTCATCAGTCGGAAGCTGTTGCCCCACGAGGCGGCTTACTCGACCATTGAGAAGGAGTGCTTGGCCATCAAGTGGGCCGTTGACTCACTCCGGTATTATCTGCTGGGTCGCCGGTTCACCCTGTATACCGACCATGCCCCCCTCCAGTGGCTGGCTCAGCATAAGGACACTAACCAGAGGGTTCTCTGCTGGTTTCTCTCCCTTCAGCCTTTCGACTTCATCACGTTGCACAGACCTGCCAGGTTCCAGCTAGTGGCGGACTATCTGTCTAGATGCTCACCCTGGTCCGAACGGCCTGGGATCGGGGTGGGGATGTGTGGAGTCATGCCTCGGGTGGTACCGCGGCGTGCACTCAACCCGCACGAGCCCGGAGACGCTGGACACCCTGGCGGCATGCCCGCCCTTCCCGGTGTAGCAAGGAAGGGGGAAGCCGCCGCGGACAGCCGCGTTGCTGGCGGCCGCGGCGATGCTGCGGAAAGAGCCGCTATAGACAGCCGTGGCGAAGCCGCGAGAGAAGCCTCTGCGGGCAGCCGCGGCGGGCCCGCGGAACACTCACCTGGGTTCCACTCCGGTCCGGGGAACGGGGAGCCGTGCTCGCGGTGGTGCCGGGACGCAGGAGAGCAGCGACCGGATCGCCGCCTCCGTGCTCCTTCTGATGGAGCCAGGACTTCATGTGGCTGGAGAAGGACGCCCATCGTCCGGATGCGTCCTTACACCACGCGGCCACGGCTGCATGGCCAACGTGAACCCTCACCACCTCAAGGGAAACGGGAAGGGCGACAGCCCGGGGCGGCAACCTTTAAGGGAGGCGGGACAACGTCCCAGGAACCAATGAGAAGGGGGTTAGCCCAGGCTCCCAGTGATTGGAGGGGTTTGAAACCTCCTGTTATGATAAAAGGGCGCCAAACCAAACTAATGGGTTGCTCTCATTCCACAGGACACGGAGAAAGGAGAGAGGGGAGAACCAGAGTGGTGGGCCTATCCGGACACCTCAAGATAAGACCAGACCAGGACTAACGTTGTTATATTTTGGAAGACCAAGACACCGGTGAAGTTAACCGGGAGGACTTGATAGTAATTCCCTTAAACATAACGCTATCCTTCAACCAGTGATTAAATTATTGTTTCAGCATCCACCTGTCTCCGAGCTTAACTCCACACAGGGGAACCATCTAAGTGATTGAGTAGGTTCCACTGGTGATATAGTTAGATGTTTCTTTAGGCTTGTGTGGGAAAATGCATATTTTTATTCCCGCCTCTGTTCAGAAAATAACTTTAAGGCAAATTGAAACACCGGAACAGAATTTTGTTTTATGCTCAGAGATACAGGTTTTTATTATTGCTGCAACTAACTCCACATCCACATGGTCAACAATCTACCATGCAAACCACCTGTCCTCTCATTATCTCTGTGTGTCTGCTCTACTCCATTCACAAGGAGAGCACTTATACATTTTTCATTGAGTGTAATCTTACAAAGGTCTTTGGCACTGGCTAAATCCGAACTCCATCCAGGGCATCAACTTACTCTCTTGCAGCTATTCCTCGGCTATAAAACATGCTAAACGTGTTCTTTCAGTACCATGGGGAGCAGAATCCATACATAGGCAATCCATGTTGATGCAAGCTCAGGATTTCTAAAGCAAGACATGTTCACAGTTTTCTGTTTTATAGAACCTATGTCAAAGCCTTCCAAAGCCTACAATATTTAATACACAGCTCACACTTGCAATATGAAACAGGGCAGTATTTACAGTTGGTCAGTCTGTTCAAATTGATTGCCTTCCCATTGCCTGCTTGGTCACTCTTGAGCTTCCTAACTAAGATTGTTAGGACGTGGGGTGTTACACTGACATCAGTTGCTTGCAATGTCCATGCTGATATATCATCTTTTTGGCTAACAAGCAGCTTGTTTTTCCTTAAGGCGCCAAATAAGGCTATGGCAAATCCTGCTTAGAATAAAGTAGATTCCAAATTAGACCTGCAGACTGTAGCCAGATTGTCTAGTAAGTGTTTTAGAGTCTTAAAATCTAAGGTGGCCTTTTGTGCCAAGACGCTTCTGCTCAATTCTTGCACAACCTTGTTAAGGTTGTGGGTAGTCTGAATGACAGTGTGGGGTCCGTTAGCCTCTTCATCTTAGAATGAAGTGCAATGGCTGCCAGGTGGGAGCCAATCGAAGGCCTGCTCCTTCCTGGCTTGTTTTCCCAGAGGTCAAACTCTTTAACTGTGTTTTCCATATCGAGAACCATGGCTGCTCAGGCATTCGGCAGCAAATCTCTTGAATGTGGCATAGTGCCTTTCATAGCTGCTCTGTTGAATGCTGAGAGGTGTAGCTCTGTTGGTTTTGGTACCTTTCAGTCCATATCGCTAAGTCTCAGTTTTGTGCTGGGAAAGGGGTCATCCCCAGATCTACTCTAAGTGGGGCTTCTTTGAACCTTGACAGCTGAAAACGAAAAAGTGCATTAGTGGGAATATTCTTGACATCAGGTTCATGCCTAGCCCTAAACTCAATTTTCATGAAGAAACATTTTTTTACCAGCTGTTTTAGGAGACTGTTGGGAATGTGGCTGACTGCCCGTTGATTGCCTCCACCACTTCCATACTGTCTTCTTGTCACTCAGACTGTTTAGACAAATGTTGAGTGGCACTTCTAGGGGGAATCTCAGAGACTGGCAGGGCACATTTTTTTATATATATAGTTTGCCAACCCAGCTTGGGTTTTAGCTTTGATTTTCTCCTTAAATCTTGATTTTAAACCTATAGAATTATAACAGTTTGTAAGTGTATTTTTAACAGTAACAAATCCTTTTCACATTTCTAAGTAATCAAGCCTTTACACAACAATGTACTTTGAAATAGGCGATTTTCCCTCTCCAGTCAGGAAAAAGCACATTTCACTATTTCTTTAAATCCAGTTTTCATCTCCAGAAAATATACACTTTGTGCAGCTATAGTTCTTTTATTGAGTGCTGGAGTAGTTTTGCAGCATGGATACAGTTACAGGAATCTATTTAGAGTCTTTTTCTGGACAGCTGATTCTTGATACTGTTGCAAAGAAAATAGAAATGAAAACAAAGCCCTGGGTTGAATTTTCAAGGATACATTTGACAGGAGCTGTCATTCAAATGAGGCCTGGTTCCTCTGAGACACAATGAATGATCCTGGGCATTGCAGGGCCTTTTTAGTCCCCATCAGTGTGGGGCCTTTTTAGCCCCCATCAGTGTGGGGCACCTGCCAGCAGGCCCCCACTCATGTCCCACTCATGTCCCCCTGCACCCCCACCCCCCAGCAGTGCAGGGCACCTGCCAGCAGGCCCCCACTCATGTCCCCTTGCACCCCCACCCCACAGCAGTGTGGGGCACCTGCCAGCAGGCCCCCACTCATGTCCCCTTGCACCCCCACTCCCCAGCAGTGTGGGGCACCTGTCAGCAGGGCCCCACTCGTGTCCTACTCATGTCCCCTTGCACCCCCACCCCACAGCAGTGCGTGGCACCTGCCAGCAGGCCCCCACTCATGTCCCACTCATGTCCCCTTGCACCCCCACCCCCCAGCAGTGCAGGGCACCTGCCAGCAGGCCCCCACTCATGTCCCACTCATGTCCCCCTGCACCCCCACCCCCAGCAGTGCGGGGCACCAGCCAGCAGGCCCCCACTCATGTCCCACTCATGTCCCCCTGCACCCCCACCCCCCAGCAGTGCAGGGCACCTGCCAGCAGGCCCCCACTCATGTACCCCACAACATGTCATCACGATCCACAATCATGGGCCTAATGGCCACCCAAATCCCACCCCACGCCACCCCAGTCGAAACACACAACCAAGTATTACATACACCCCACATTGAAATCTCCATCACATGAAAATCCCAAATGGCAAGTATGCACATCAATACATGTCCATCACACACACACAATGGGTGCAAGTGAATGAGAAAACATGCATCGTGACATGCAGGAAACCAAGGAAAGCATACCACACAATGAAGTATCAAATAAAAATGTATTAGACACAAAAGCAAGGGAATTAAATGAAAACACACAATAATGTAAATAATAAATAAAAAGCTGCATGTCCAAAATATGAAAAAGAAGATGTGTAAAACCAGAATAAAAATCAATCCAAAAGCAAATGGGTCCAAAGAGTCTGTCCGTCAAATCAAATCCAAAGTGAAAAAAAAGAAAAATCCATTGATCGATGGTTAAAAAAAATGGCAAATGAAGTGAAATCCATTGTGGAACTATATACAAAGTACAAATCCAGGGTTCATGAGCCCAACCATTGAAAGGAAACCTACAAAAACCCTACATAATGAACAACTATATACAAAAAGGTGGGGAATTGTCCAAGTGCCCCAAATGAAAAGAAAAACAAAAGGAAACCTAACACTATATAACTATTTACAATGGCAGCGGGCTAGTCCAACAGCTCACTTTCTGATTTCCCGGGCCAGGGCATCATCGAACTCCTGCTCGATGTCCCGGAGGCGTTCCTTTTCCATGGCCCCGAGGGTTCGCAGGGACGATGACATCTGGACCTCCAGGTCCCTGCGAATGGCCTCGAGGCACTCGGCCCGCCTCAGGGCCCTATGCATGGAGTTCTCCGCCCTGACCATCGTGAGCCGTGCCTCTTCCGCCCGCTGCCGCTCCGCATCTATAGCATGGCCCAACCGCTGCCACATGGAAGACACTTCCCGTCCTGGGTCCTCCTGCCCTCTGGCCGATGCCTGCCCCTCCGATGTTGAAGGCCTCGAGCCATCATGGCTCCCACCTTGTTGCTGCTGCTGCTGTGCCTCTGCTTGTGCCTTGGCTCCTGCTGCCTGCACATCCTCCTCGGCTGGGGTGCAGTTGTTGATGTGGCCACCCCTGCTGGACGTCCGACTCCCGACTGTGGCAGGGATGTGTCCTCCAACAGCCTGGCTGCAGGGTTAGAGGCAGCTCCGCAGGGCACCCAGGTGACACATGGGTGGGAAGATGGCACGGAGGACGACTGGCGCATAGGGGGTTCAGTTGAGGAGGGGGTCGGAACAAGGTCCAGAAAACTGAGGAATCCGGCCCTGGTGAGCTGTCCCAGTGGGTCAACGCGGTCAACGAGTCATGCGAGAAGACGTGCAGTCTCCTCATGAAAAGACTGCAGGTCAGCTTGCATGGCACGTTGACGCAACGCCACCCCACCCAGGACAGGCTCAACCCGGTGCTGGATAGCCACATCTGCAGGGAGAGGAAGGCCAGTTGGTGTAAGCCGATCCCCTCCCTGAGAACGGGTCTGGACGTAGGCATCCCTGCTGGTGCGGGATGATGCAGTGACAGGATTACACACAGGCACCTCTGCGGCGGCCTGTGCTGCCTCCTGTCCCTGCCCCTGCACTGCATCACTAGCACCAGTGGAATCCCCACCTCCAGACCCTGTCTCTGTCCCTTGCATGGCCTCTTCCTCCACCAAACCCCCCACCAACCTGGATGACTCCATGCCATCTTCCTCCGTCGGGCGCTGTGGGGTCTCAGCTGCCACTTCTGCTGCCGAGGAGTCCAACTCCGACCTCCGCCTCTTGGACCTACCCTCGGCAGCTGTGGCCTGGGATGCGGCATCGAACTCCTTACTCCCTGACGAGATCATAACCTGGGAGGGCCTTGCGTCTCCGGCTGGCGGTGCGATCCCTGCCGCTGGGCTCCACAGCACCCTCTCAGCCCTCTTCATCAGTTGATGCTGCAGACAGGGAGAGATAGGAGACAGGCATCCGGGCACTGTACAATGGACTGATACACACATGACAGTTCCACATGAGTGGCAGTGTCAAACGTCAGACATGGCATCACAATCCCCAACACACATGTCTTTGAAATCACACACATGAGCTATTCCACAGCCATATCCCAACGGCCAGCACCATCCATACACATACAACAGCATGAGCAGCCAAAGATGAGCCAGACATCACATGAAACACAGGGAGTGCACTAGACATGCACACACACCACCACACTTACATGCATGTGTACACCTCCACCAACTGTCACAGTGATGAGATCGGCATCCATGTCACATCTGGCAATCAGACATCTACATATCAGTGTCACATGCATCCATGTTGCATCACTGTTGCACCCTTGTCAAATACACACACATGCACATGTACACGGTGCAGATACATGCAGCTGGAACCAACATCCATTTGTGACACCACTACCATGCCAACTTACATACACAGTCATTCAAACATGTGTGCTCACACATATGCATTTGGCCTGCATGCTTACCCACACATACACCATTCATGTGTCTCACGCATGAGAGGACTGACATGTGTTAGCCTCACGGCCCTATACATACACATCCATACATGGCCCTACAAAACCACATGTGCAAACTGAACACTACTGGCACACCACCACACGCACAGCTTCCAATCAGTATGCATGTACACTTACCGCTCGACTCCAGACGGGTCTGCCTCTCAAGGACCTGGACGTGGAGCGCTGGGCATATGCGTTTCAGGACCCTCATCTGGTGTTCCGACAGGTGGCCCCGGCGCCCCTTAGCATCCGCTGCCTTCAAGAGGCGCCGGGCCTTGTTGAGGGTCCTGGACCTGAAGTCCTCCCAGCGCTTCCTGACATGTTGGAATTTGCGGACTGCCACCCCCTCCGCGTAGATGGCAGTCACGATGCCCGTCCAGATCTTGGTCCGTCCTTCCTTGTCGGCGCGCAAACTTCCAAAGAGGGCATCATACTGCCCCAAGACCTGCTCCACCAGGACACCAACTTCGGTGGCAGTGAAGCTGGTGGCCCTCTGCCTCTCTGGCTGGGGGTTGCCAGTGGTCTCAGATGGTGGTGTGCCCAACATGGCAATCCCAGAGGCAGGTGTGGGTGGGCAACTCGGTCCTGGGGCTGGGCTGTGGAGCGATGGTATCCCAGTCGGGAGTCTTCAGTTCCAGCAGGGGTGGTCACAGCAACTGCACCCCTGGCTGATGTGCAGGCAGCAAATAGCAGGGCATGTGGGCAGCAGGCAGCAGCAGATGGCAGGTGGGAGTGTGCTCAGGACTCTGGGGGGCAGGAAAATGGCCTTCAGGGCAGGAGCGTGGTCTTCCGTGTGTTTTCACGTGGCCAGCTTGATACAGAGTGATTTGGCACGTGAAAATCTTGCATGTCAGCGTGTTAATCGAGGAAAGACCCTTAGCGCGTGAGCATGTCAGCGATTTCATTGGACCAAAGGCCCTTCGTGTGTAAGCGCTTCTGTGACGTGAGGCGCGGGGGCGTGCGCAGGTGTTTCCCCCGTGACATGGGCATAGTGGATTAGCGTGCGCGTGAAAAAATGCACATCCCCGTGTGAATGCGTGTAATCCGAGGAAAGGGCCTACGCGCGTAAGTGACGTGACACGCACGGGCGTTTAACTCAGCATGGGTTAAAGGTGAGCGGGGCCAGCAGTTCGCTGTACATGCCTTTCGTGGAGACCGACGGGTGTTGCTGCTTCGTGTTGTTTCGCGCGCCATCACAACTTCACAGCTATCAAGGACGTATCTCTTCTTTTGGCAGGGGTATTGGCTATGTGTGTTTCTCTGCATCGCGCTAGTCAGACGGTGAGTCGCGCACGCTATTTTTCCCACTGCGGGTGCCCCTGTGTATCACACCGTTTTTGATGTCATAGTAGCCTGCGTGTCCCACTTGTATGCGATTTTCGTGTTACTGGGTGCCACCACGTACTGCGGGAGGTTGATTCCATGCACGTAGGCTGCAGGGTTGCGTGCACGGTTTTCCAGCAGTTTTGGGGTGCTTGAGCATTGCGTGACCCGTCACTACATCACCGGGGTCACATACAGCCTTGCAGGTGCAGGGGGGCTGTTAACATCTTGCTTCCCACCCCCTTCACCCCGATTGCCTAGGTCAATTATGGTGTACACCTCCCATTGGCACTACTCCATTTGTGCCGGCACTACTACATCTGTGCCATGGTTGGGAGGACACCAAAGGTGAGGGGTGCCTCAGCTGGGCGTACTCCTCCTGGCGGGCGTGGTCAGGGACGTGGCCGGGGTGACCAGGGAGTAGGGGGACTCCAGGGTGTCCAGGGCAGCCGCAGCAGGGGAAGAGGCAGGGATGCGCCACTTGAGCACGATGTCGTGCCATGTGTCGGTGCAGTCATGCCACCACCCCCTGTGGTTCTGGGAGATGCAGCTTCTGCATCTGGCCCCGGCGCCCGTGTGACCCGGCAGTCCGTTCCATCGACTGCCACGGGCCCAAGGGTAGTGGTAGCTGCAAGTGCAGCTGTGGACACCGCCACCCAGGCTCAGGGTCTGCCAGCGCAGCCTGCATTGGCACTGGAGGAGCCCTTGGAAGATTTCCAACAGGCCAGGAGGGAAACCGTAGGAGCACGCAGGGCTGCCCTGACCAAGACACATGTCCCTGGGGCAGTTATGTCATCTGCTGCCCCAAACAGCCGGGTGTTGGCAAGTGCAGGGGCAGATGCACCCAACAACACCCCGGTTGGGAGTCTGCCAACCAGGACAGTTGCGGTCAATGACCCTGCCACAGCGGATGTTGCTGCGCAGGGTCCATTAGAGGGCACCCAGCTGCCACTGACAGAAGTCAGGCCTTTGGTCGTCCCTCCACCTGCCACTCTCTTGGCTCAATCCACCAAACCCACTGGCCATACTGGTCAGGGCGGCATTAGCCTGCCAGGGTCTGAGCCACATTCCAAGAGGAGGAAGGTTGCACCTGCAGCATAGGCTGGGACCTCACACACAGCCACAACCTCCTGCACGTCGAGGAAGAAGCCTTTCTGCAACCAGGAACTGGACTCCCTCGTGGGCTACGTGCGGGGCCACAGCCGTGACATGCTAGTGGGTGCCAATAGTCAGACTACGGCTGCCCAACGTGATACCCACTGGAAGCATGTTGCGGAAAATGTCAGTGCATCCGGCCATGAGGTGCGCACGGCGCAAGAGTGCAAAAAGCGTTGGAATGACATCAAACTCAGCACTAAGGCTAAGCGTGCCTCAAATTACAACTTGACTCTGGTGACTGACGGTGGGCCTGCACCAGAGGAGGAAGTCCTCACTCTGCATGAGTCACTTGTTGCGGAGTTCATTCCATCTGAATCGGTCGAAGGAGTGGGAGAGATGCCGGACTTTGATGCCCAGTCCAGTGAGTGTTGATGCGTGTTTGTTGAGGACGTGTGTGTTTTACTTGTGGGATGTGTTGTGCATGATTGCCACTACATGTGAGGTGTACATGGTTCAGATGTGCAAGTAATGCAATGCTTCCGTGATGCATGTCTGCTTTGCTGGATGGTGGACATGTGGAGCAGACGGGGACTGTCGGCATCAACACTATTGCACCCTACTCACATGCTGGTTACCAGTATGCCGCTCCAGTCCATGTCCCAGCTCACTGGCCCTTCTGCATGTAGTGTGGGGTGACCTTCCTCTCAGCCCACACACAATGTCATAGCATGACTGATGTGCATGTGTCCTCTGCCTGCATGCGGGTACTCCATGTAGGCATGCTCCCTTGCCCCTCCACCCCCCGCTCTGCACCCCAATTCTACCTTTGCACTGGTCTGCTTCAATATTGCCGTTGGGTACTTCCCTGTTAATGCGTCCTGTGACATGCTAACTTCCCGCAACCAATCTGCCAGACATATGCTGTGTGGTACAGCCTTAGTTCTTGATGCAGGGTATCTCACTTGTACTGTGCAGAGGTCAGATGCCCCGCAGGGACATGAGTGCCCATTCATGCTCCATGTGCATTGCATGCATGCCCCTATGTGTCCTTGACTGGATGATCACTGTAATACAAGTCCTTGGTGACATACATTGCATGGCATTTCATCAGCCTTCCCATGTCTACTGTGGATCAGTACTGCGTTGCACACATGTTTAGGGTCTGACAATCTGGGTGGGTCACAGGCCACAGCCTGTTTAATGGCCAATGACTCTGTCCAACTGGTGTAGTGTCCTCTTCACACGTGGGTGGCCTCCAGACGTTTCATCATGTGTCCTCCTTACTGTCCCATCATCATTTGCAGTGTTGTCACTTGACTCACATGAAGCTGTTGATGCTAGTCAACACTGCCTGTCAATGCACAGGTCTATGGTCAGCCTTTTGATAACATGCTAGGCATCCATGCTTTTGCACTTGGGTGGAGGGGTGCTTTGCTTGTAGATATGCTACCCATTGAATGCACATTGCACGTGATGCCTGAAGTTGACCTTGCACTGCCTTCACATTTTCTGACACACACCATGAAGTACTTGTACATGTAGGTAGTGAGTAACATACACATTGGCTGCACTGCATAGACCCACTTCAATGCAAACTGCCACCTTTCAACAGGTCTGATCACAGAAGCAATTCCAAGTTGACCCAGCATGCATGCCAGGTTCTATTTTGTGTGTCACATGTCTGCCTGATGTTGTCGGTGTGTGTGTGTGTCTTGTGTGCTTCTGACATGTGTAGTGACCTTTTTTCTCTCTATTTTTCAGATGATGACGCAATGGAGCCAGAGGATGGTGTTGTCATGCCAGGCACAGGGTTGGTATCACTACATCAACCCGGCACAAGTGGGGGTAATGGGGGTCGTGGGGGTCGTGGGGTGGCAGGCCACGAAAACCCCCAAGTGCTACAGGTCATCTTGTCTCTGGCTGCCTATGAGTCCAGCCCTGATGACGACTCTGACGTCCATGTCGAGTTGGATGAGCATCAGGTCCATGTGTCAGGGGTGAGTGATTCTGATGTGGACACTCCTCTGTTCGCGACACCTGCACTGAGGGGTCAGACAGTCTTGGAACCTCCGCCCGTGGTGGATCGGGACGCAGGGTCACCCTCCACACCAGTCACTGATGTGCTTGGGACATCACGTCGACGGGGGCATGTAGTCGTGCAGCCGCGGGCGGTGCCAACACGACGAGGACAACCGGTCCTTGGGTCCCACAGGGGTCAAGCCCAGCAACCCGGTTGCCGCGCGCAACCGTTCTATATTGAGTGGGAGCAAGACATGACTGCCAATTGAGAACGGCAGGGGGCAGCAATGGAGAACATCGCTGAGAGCATGGAGCGTGTGGCCCGATCCGTGCTCCCCCCTGCTAGGTAGGTGCTTCTCCAGCAGCAGGCAGCACAGTCCACGGCCCGCTCGCTCAGGCTGGGCATGGCGGCCTCAGACAGGGCACGTCAGGCTGAAATGTCATCTCTGCGTCAAGAAATTGCTGCTCACGCAGAGGCACACATGGAGGCCCTGAGGGAGGAGTATGCTTCCCTCAGATTCACTCTGGGTGTCCTTCTGATGTCCCAGAGGGAGCGGTCAGAGGAGAGGTTTGCACAGCTTGAGCGTACCATCTCGGCTGAGCTACAGGCTTGGCGGGAGGTGCAGCGGTTGTCCAGCCAGGCCTTGCTGGAGGAACTCCGTGTTACACGTGCTGCCTTGTAAGAGGAAGCACGTGTATCATGGGAGGTTCTGCATGCAGACCTACGTGTCATCACCACACAGAACCAGGCTCACTCGTCCGGCAGACTTGCTGCCGACGAGGGGCAAGCTGCGGCTAGGCGTGGCCAGGCTACTGTGCCACGTCCTCCTTTCCAGGATGAGCCAGACTCGGACGACCATCGATCTCCCACATAGGTCGGGCTGTGCAGGCGTTGAGCCCATGGAGGTTTTATTTTGTCTCAGCATCATCGCATGTGAGTGTTGAGCAGCACCCTGTACCTCCCCCCTCCTGGGTGCCCCCCCGCGTCGTATGTGGCCATTTTTGATTTTTCTTTTAGTTTAGTTAGTTAAGTTTCTGTTTGATAGTTAGTTTAATTAGGTAAAGTAGGTTTTTCGTAGTTAGTGTAATTAGTTAATATAGTTTAAAATTGCTTGTCTATTGTGCTTTCATGTGTCAGTGTGGTGCTTTGTGGCTTTTGAAAGCATCCACTGTCTGTTCCAGCTGGGCCCTTCAGGCTTGTCTTGTGTATATGCTTGCTGCTTGGGGTCCTTGACTCACAAATGCCACTCCTGCTTCCCTTATCCATGGGCTCGCAAGGATGGTTCGTGTAACAGCCTATTACACAAGGGCTTTGGACTGTCATATCTGTGGCATGTCTGCTGCTATGGAACTTGTGTTAACACCCCTAGTGGGGATGATTGGGGTGTTATTGACCACTGTTCTGCTTTTGCTAGATGGGGTGTTTCATGATTCATGTGTACATTCATTGCTATGCATTGTGTAGTATGTTTCTTATCTTTACTGTACATGTGCTTGTTGCAATTCATGCCGTAGATAGTGTGTTCCACACTTTGGCTGTGAAAGACGGACTGTGGTGTGATTTCTGATGTACGTCTCTGACATGGTCCAGTGATGTGATGCCTGAAGAGACACACACAGATGAATCTAATGCATTAATCATGTGTTTCATGCCCTTTCTGCAGGGGGATGAGCCTCCAGACCACCTTTGCCAGCAGACATGGGCCATTGGAAGTCTGGAATCTGGACACGTTTGGTGGTGCCCACATGCACATGTGTGCGCAAGCAGAGGCACAGGGATTGCAATCATATATCTGAAAACTGCTGACGTGTTTCAAGGGACTCCAGGCAAGGTGAGCAGCTAGCTAGTAGAGTAGTTTGTTACTTTGGGGCATATTTGGTGGTGTGTTTGTGTGTTATGGGCACGCACAGTTTTTTAACTGTGGCTCTCTTTGCAGCATTGAGGTGCTCCTGTTACCGGACCTGAGAGTGCGCAGGCAGGAGGCCAGCACTCACCCCAGAGATAAGTTTCTCTGTGACTTCCATTTCAGTGAATTGCTGCTATGTTTATGATGAACAAGTTTGGTATGATTGTGTATGTGTTAATGTGAGTACTACATTCTTGGCCATTCCCTACTTTCCTGTGTCAATCCTACTCCCCTCTCCTGCCCCTCATTACAGTTATCCAGTATGCCAACACCTGACCCAACTCCATATACCTGACCCTCCTTCCCCACCAGGGTCTCAGAGGCCTGTGTGAGTTTGACCTTGCAGCCACCCAGACCACGGCGGGGGTGGTTGGTTTGTGCCACTTCTGCACCTGTACACGGGAGCAGTGACAGTACACATCCAATTGTGGTGCTTCATTCTATGTTATGTACCATACATGGTACACATCCTGTTGTGACATTGTTTTACTGTGCTACCTTGGTTGTTACGTCATTGTGGTAGTACATGGCCTTTGTGAGGTACTGCTACTTCAAGTCATCTACTGGAGGCTGTTCTGGTTAGTTTTTCTGCCTGCAGGCTTTTTGCTTGGCTTCTGTGTTGGCCTGCTTTGAGTTCTCTTGGATGTAGTGTTTTTGCAAATCAAGGTGGACTCTGAGTGTGCAGGCAACTTTTTACACATAAGGTGGGAGATGGTGACAAAGGGGTAGGGTGATCCTGTGGCCAGGTGAAATTCAAGGATGTAGGCTCCATAACCCCGGTGCAGTTGTTCAGTGGGTCATGGTGATTTGTGAGGGAGGGGTGGTGCTTGGTTGGTGATAGTTGCCTTGCCCTGCAGTGTGATGGGCACCCTGACATTGTAATTGTGGTATCCTATGTACATGATGTGTTCTGCTGATCAATGCCTGTTCATGTGTTGTGTTTACCTTTCAGGTGTGAGGGGATAGTTGTGGTTTGACATGCTGGGGTGTACACATGGTGAATGTTCACATGTGATGTGTAGAGGACACTGATGGTCACTTGATTGCACATGCATATGTTGAGTGCATGTCCCTACTGACCCACACACTCGCACTATAATGCACTACATGTACAACCACCCTTCCATGTCCACGTGTACACTCTGTTTTTCTTCTGGTGCCCCCTGTGTCCCTGCAGCACATGTCCTATGAACAATTGGGGATCCTGTACATGCCTAATTTGCTTTTTGATGTGGTTTGTCACTTAGATCTGATGCCCAGGGTGTACATCACACGCAATGGCTGTTAACTGTGCTGTGCACTGAGCAGTGTGTTGCAGGAGGTGGACACGGCACACAGACTGCAGTGTTGATTTTTCAATGCACAATGTGCATGTAGACAGGCATTCATTGTTATGTTACAACTTTGACTTTTGGAATGCATTTGGGTATGACTTCTTTTGGGTGGGAGGTTGTTGATCAGTCATTTCATCTGATTCCATGTCAGGTATCATTGTCTGATGCCAATTTACATTTTTCACATGGCAATGTGTACCTTATTGGTACTGTGTTGGTGTATGGCTATTGCTTGCCATGTCATGTTGTGGTTTGGGAGGGTTTGAGTGACATACCAGTGATGGTCATGGCCTGTTTTGCAGGTGTGTGTGATTCACACCTTGCATGTGTGCCTTTTGGTCACACAGGATTGCTTGTGTTTAAGTAGCTAGGGATGCACACAGTGTGGCACTTCCATGGCAACAATCTCTGGGTGGTAAGGTTGTGACAGTTGACCGTCTCTTTGTCATCATCGATTGTCACCTGGTATGTGCCAGGCCTGTGTGCACTCCGCAGGGGTGGGAGTTTAGGTGAAAAATGTGTCCACAAGCTGGGTCTGGGCATCCTCGCCATGTGCACTATCCCCACCCATGGGCAGCGCCTGTGCCTGTGGTTGGGGATGTGGGGGCACCACCATGTCCACCGGTACGCCCTGCCGTGTTGCAACATTGTGCAGGACACATGCTGCCACAATGATCCTGCACACTACTGGGGGTGCATAGAATAGCTGCCCGCCAGAGCGGTCAAGGGAGCGGAAGTGTGACTTAAGCACTCCGAATGTGTGCTCCACTATGGCCCTGGTTGCAATATGGGCCGCGTTGTATCTTACCTGGGGTGGTGTGGTGGGGTTCCGGATTGGCGTCATCATGTGGTTGCTCAGAGGGTAGGCACTGTCCCCTGGAGAGGTGATAATGGTTCTGATTATTGGGGTTTGTGTATTTGTGTGTGCGTGTGTGACATGCATGCATGTGCAAGGGCATTTGTACTCACCTAGGAGCCATGTGTCGCCATGCTGCCCAGCTTCCAGGGCCCGGCTCAGGGCAGACATTCTGTATATGAAACTGTCATGGGTGGAGCCAGGGTAGTTTGCATAGACAGAGGTGATGATTCCCTTTGCATCGCATACCACCTGTACATTGATGGAATGCCAGTTCTTGCGGTTTCGGTAGATGTGCTCAGTGGCCCTAGGTGGATGTAGGGCCACATGGGTGCAATCTATGGCACCGAGCACTTTGGGGAAGTGTGCCACCCTGTAAAAGTCCAGGACAACGGCCTGCCTTTTTGCGGGTGTTCTGGGCATGTATATGTGCCTGCGGACTGAGGGGCGCGCTGTCATACCTGGTGTAGGCAGCATGACTGCGTGGCCTGTGAGACCCCTCCCACTATGGCAGTAGTCCGCTGAAATGACCCAGTGGCCAAAAAATGCAGCACATTGAGCACCTTCTCCAAGGGGCTCAATGCTTGGGAGCAAAGGGTGGGGGATGTAAGGTCATCTTCCCACTCCCTGACCAAGTCTAGGATGATACGGGGTGGAAACCTATACCTGCTGTAGACCTGGTCGTCAGGCATCCCAAAAAGGCTTGTCCGTGGTGAAAAAATGCGTGCCCTGGCTATTCTCCTCCTCCTGCGGTGTCCCACGATCAGTGCTGCGACAAATGGGGCATTCATCGTAGCTGTATATCCGTGTTTGTTGCTTGCGCGCACTTTTATACTGTGCACGGGGACGCTTCCGCCTGCCTTCGTGTGGCGGACGCATTCACGCCTGTGTGCGTCTTTTGCCGTGCGTGGGTTTCCCGTATTCGTATCCATGAATACGGGTTGTTCGCGTGCATGTGGGCGTTCAGTGTAGTTCCCTGCAGTACTTGCCCAGTTACGCCTTCTTTTTCACACCTTATTCCCCATTCTGCGTGTTACGCCCACTGTTCCGCCTACTTTTGTTGTGTGCGCTGCGCTATGTGCGCTTTTGCTGTGCGCGTAGCGCACGCCGTTTGATGACGTGTGTGCCCGCATGCGACATGCACCGATTTGGCGCACAACCAGTGGGAAACAAGCGCAGCGCCTTCCTTGAATCGCACGCGTGCGCGTGCACTTGCTTTCTCACGCCGGCGCCACCTTGCGCCTGCTTGCGCTGGGATTTTCGGCGCACGTTTGTTCCATGAATCGGCCCCATAATGTGCTGACCCATGGCTCATATCAGTTTATGTTTGTAAATTCATATTGAATAAGCCTTTCACACTTTCTTGTCAGGCCATTTTCTTGTACACTAGTACATTTTGGTTTTAAGAGTTTGTGATTTTCAGTGCAAGTAATTAAATTATAATTTGCATACACTTGGGTTTATTGGATACAGTCGAAGGTGTTGATAGGAAAGCACCTGGTGGCACCAAACCCAGGTTGGCTCCTTTTGCGACACAACATCAGGGAAAATCTTTTGAACATTTCATAGGACTACCTCATGATTGTCCATAAGGATGAAGGGTATGTTTTACCAATTACAAGTTGATTTGAGAACTACACAGTGCGCTTAGCCATTAAGGAGATAGAATTTGCCCTATTCGTTACAACCTATCGAGAGGCAAGCAGACACCTCTTATCTAGCTCCCAAAGCTCAGCTGCAATGCTGAATCATCATTAAGGAATCACTCAACAGAGAAGAAGGCGCACAACAAAGCTCCTCTGCTTTTTCCAACGCAGAACATAGTATTTAACTATCAATGTGCTCAATGTGTTTCAATTACTTAATATGCTTACATCCTTTCAATTACCCTGCAAAAGGAGCTCTTAATTCATCTGAAAATTAATTTGGTAATTGAGCTTGAATTTAAAAGAAAAGTTTGTAGAACATTGTGTAATGTCCAATTCTACTCTTTGTGGTCCGTATCCCTTCTGGAAACCAGTTTGTTCGATGGCGTTCCAGAGGTGTGTTTTCCTCAAAATGGATATTCTACCATTTTGCTGTCTCTATTTCTTTAGTTTTAAGCTTCACATCATTTGCAATAAAATGATTGAATGGGTTTTCTCTAAATTTAAGGGAATATTCACCAAACTCCAACTCTTATATGTCCATAACAAAAACGTAAGTTATTTCTGGGTGACTTTTTATTTGTCACAAATGTGATCTGTGAAACCATTGTTCTATATGGGATGCCTTTCACGTCAAGCTTTTTGGAGGTACATTCTGTTGTAAGTGTATCTTTTGTTTCTGGTTACAGTGCTTTGTTATCCATTTTCTATGGCACCACTGCCTCTAAAGAAGAATCCGAGGGGCATCTGCTAAATCTTTAGAGGATGCTTTCCATTTCCTGGAAAAGATATCAGGATTTCTCAAGTCCCAGTCTTTCTTTGAGAGGAGTGCGGCATCGACACAGGGCATTAGACCTTCTGTGGGGACTTGCAGTCCTTGGCTTGCTTCAAATCACAGTAGGTTTGGCAGAGCCATCACAGGTCCAATGGTGCTACACCCATGGCACACTAATGTCTTTGGAGGAATTTGAAGATGCTTCATTGCATTCAAAGATGCGTCGTTTCATTGGGGAGGGAGGATAGCTCAGGGGCAACGGGCTTGTCTTGGAAGCAAGACAACGCGGCGCAACATCTCACTCTCGCGCTTAGAAACCACTTGCTGGTGTTCAGCACGTTATAAATGAACAATAAAATAATTGGATCATATTTGTACTGCCACTATATGGGCTTTCTTTCAGGAAAGCCACCAGAGGCTAGGTGCAGCTTACTTTTCAACAGAAGACATTCTTCTCTGTCTCTTACATCTCATGTTAAATATTTGGCAACATTTTCATTTGTTCACTTATTTTCTTTAACAGTTTTTAAATCACTAATGACGTTTGGTGTAGTCGGCGTGTTACCCGCGAGTGGCGATGCAAGTTCTCTGGGTCTTCCTAACGTCTCTGACACTCCCCTGCAGACTTTCTTCCAGGCTGCAGCAGCCAGACCAGTAACCAGTGTCAAGAAATTCAGTCATATACCTCCTAATCTGACTGAGGTTCATTAGTTGCACCTTGAAGCAAGTATTATGCTTCCGAACATCCGCCTTATGCATAGAGCCCTTCATTCTAAAAATCCCATCTATCGTGTAGAAAAACCCTAAGTCGCGGGCGGTTTCCTGGGGTTAAGGAGCTGGCAATAGTTCCATCTAGAAATGCCCTCATTTAAGAAGGGTTTCACTATAAAGCAGGCCTTGGCTGGTAACGCTGCCAAAACTCTCAGTTGATCTCCAGCATAATACAAAGATTCTCCTGCTTAGGAAAGCCATCAAAACCTGGTCATGGGGGCAAGTATACAAATGAGTTTGGGCTGCTTATTGTTTCCCCTCGCTTACGCCATTTAGAGGTTGTGAGACTTGGTGTCTATTATGGTTTTGTGTAATGTTCTGTACTTTGTGTTTTATTCGACAGATATGATGTGTACATATTCGACTGCGGGTCCTCACTTGTTAAGTAAAATCCTTCATTGCCTCTTGGATGGCAGTAGTTGCCTGTCTTGGGAGAGGACTATGTGAGGCCTGTGACAGTGAGGATCAGGAAGGAAGTATCCAAGCAAGTAATCCAGGCCTCATGTTGAATTCCGCTGACATATCCAACAGAATCATGGCACCAACACTGTTGCCACCCGTTGCCTGGGAATGAGCTCAGTTCTGGTTGACTCCAATCCAACCCAAGGTAGGAGTCCTACTTATTAACTCATAGGGCCTCATTACACGGTAGGCGGTGAACCATGGCGCTATAAGCCATGGTTCATGCCGGTAAAATACCGGCACCGCCTTGGTGGAAAGGGGAATTACCGCCCCATTCCAAGGTTGGCGGGGCAATAATTCCCCTTTCCCCCATTGCCCTTCCCCATTCCCATTTCTGCCCCATAGGGCTCTATGGGAATGGGGAAGGCGCTAATTGCGGTGCCGAAAATTGCGGTACCGTAATTAGCTCCACTGGTCCCTTTGCGGGTTGGTTTTTAACGCCTGCAAAAAGCAGGCGTTAAATCCCCCAACCCGCAAAGGGACCTCGTAGTAAGGCGGTAAGGATTTACTGGTACCGGTGAAATACCGGTACCGGTAAACCCTTACCGCCTACCGTGTAATGAGGCCCATAGTGTCACTCACCTTATGCAGCATTAAAGCCAGGACTGCAGATCATTTTCACCATGTCCATATTTATCGGTTCTGCACCCCAGGAAGTCACGCAGGACAGAACCTGCGCCGTTTAGAAGGTTTATATTCCACATATTCTACGTTTTACGCTATTTGGCACAGAGATTGAGAATAGAATTAATAGTTCACCCGTTCTAGCTCATTCCTTCAGGAATATCTGAATAGGCTGGCAATATCTATTTTAAATTTCTATCATGAATTGAAAGCATTGAAATGATAACCATAATTTTGACCCAGACGTAGGTTGGATTATACATCTGTGTGTTTGTCATCTGTGGGCGAAAGTAGGCAGCAGGCAAGGGAATTTGGAATCTTCAGGGCGGTCTGTAAACTGGGCTTCCTGTGGGAGCTGACTTGAGATTCGAGGAGATGGTCTAAGCTTTTACTCATGCCATCTATTTCAGGGTTAAGTGAGGCATTATGGCAGCGAACAAGTACAAAGAACTCCCACAATTGTAACTGACAGACGTTGACTTTTGGGCATAATTCTTCAAGATGGCTGTGGCGAAGGGGAAGGAATAGGCCTTGGCCGTGATGTCACATGCCACATGCCACATCAGACTCCATCCCAGATAGGCATCTCCACCTGCCAAGTTAAAACACTCATGATGCCTCTACCCACTCTGATCTGACAGCTTCACCAACACAAAATATGGAAACAGAAGGAATAATCTAGGCGAATACATGACCTAGCACCAGGAAGAGCCAAAGGCTGCAAAGAACCTGTAGTACTCAGATTCCAACATTGAATGATCTGAACATCCAAAACACTCTCTTCGTTGAACACCAGGCTGCAGTGGCGACATTATGCATTCCACTTAAGAGTAGATCTGAACCACAAATGATTACTGAACTCCCCTACCACACTGCAACGGTCCAACAGTTTTCTCTTCCCCAAACTCCATTTTAGGTGAGTGGATGAAGGCAAAGCTTCAATCAATATATCCAATGTTCTTTTTAGTAGAAAATGGTAAATCGACACAGGGTGCTTCCAACCATACTACTACAGCACTAGGCATGCAAGGGATGCACCTGCAGTGCCAATGGCCCACAAAGGGAAGGTCGGAGAAGGTACTGCAAGTCCGCATAAAGCCCCAGTTTGACTGGCAATCCCAGAACCATCACCTAACCAAGTGTGGTCCACGGCCCACACCCCAATTGGTATTTCAGACAAGCCTGACACAACTCTGGCTAAGTAGAATGATAACATTTGGGGGAAAAGGCTCAGGCCTGAGGAAGACATACACATTGGTTAAAGGCATTTTTTTATAATTGCATCTGTTGCCTTGGAGAGGCTTCCTGAGCAAGCTCAGGCTCTTTGGGCTTACAGGGAGATCATTCATGAGTAATAACTGGAATGGTGGCTCTTCTTAGTTTTACTATGATAGAGCGTTCCCACGAAAAAATAGCAAGGTACCCTGACATGCAAGCGATAGGAAAGACTTAGATATCTGGTGCCGTTAAATGGGCCCATGGAACAGCCCGCCCTACAGGCACGTGTAAAACAGGATGTTGGGGAATGTCGAGCTACCCCAGAGAATGCATGCACATTCAGGAGGTTCTAGCAGCAGCCCTTTCTGAGTTTCCGGGGATCTTTACGGGCAAAGACAATTTATCTAGGAGGAGCCAAAAAAACAGTAAGCCACCTTTACAAGGCAGACACATGCAGCTGTTATCAAGCCTGCCGATTTAGACAGAGCTGCCACAAATGTTGTGCTGGCCACCCCACCATTAGCTGCAGCAGAGCAAAACCTGGCCAAAGTTTTTCCTGCCAAAGAAACCGTAAGGGGACTTTCCAGAAAAGACCCACCTAGAACAGACAACTTGAACTCACAGACCTCAAATGCACAGACCACCCAGCAAATCTATTTTCAGAAGGGACCCTCACCCATCCATCTGATGTCCTAGTGTCATTATTGAATGATTACCCCCAATATATTTGGCACAAATAAGCTGATGCAAGGTTTTTCAAAAGGTTTTTCCATCCCTTACATAGCATCCCTGTCCAGGGAGATGCAAAGAATCTACGCTCTGCACTTGAGATGTGACGTTTTGTGGTAGAGAAGTTTGCCAAGGAACTCAATGGTCGCCGAATTGCTGGTCCATTTCTGTCACCCCCACCCCACCCAGTTACTCTGTGATATCCCCACTTGCAGGGGTCCCTTAAAGGAAGAAGGCAAGCACCACTTGATTCACCAACTCTCACACCTCAGGGGGAACTCTGTTAATGATTGGTTAGATGTGGACCACTGTCACTTAGGCATCATTTGATGGGGCAATAACAATGATACATCGAGCAGTCACTGGAGTATTGCTTGCCAAGGCTGGCATTGACTCAGCCTTTACGTTTCTCCTGGTAAACTCAGATTCAACTTGCTGATTTTTTAAATTCAGGAGCCAGATCTACGTTGACAGATGCATGCCCATAGACTACTCAGTTTATCTGTGGAAAGACTATTGGGACGATTTTCTCTTTATCTGCAAAGGATGCTCCCAGGACTGTATGGTTTCTATATCTGCATTTAAGAAACTGTCCGACACGTTGGGCCTCCTCTTGGCTCAAGAGAAAGTTTGAAGGTCCTTAGAGTCATTGACAGTTTTAGGGATTGAACTAGACACTTATGCAGCATCCCAGAGGACAAGGTACAGCCTTTCACAGACAGCATCGACCAGGTGCTGGTCAAGAGCACAGCTACTGTAGAAGCAATACAGGGATTTCTGGGCAAGGTAAACCTTGCAGCTAGGTTTATGCCAGAAGTCCGGATCTTTGTGAGAAGTATTTTAAGAACCCCTCGAAAGGTCTCAGAAAAACAGCACTTTGTGTGACTCATTGCTTGCATTAAGGAGGACCTGAGAACGTGGCAGCTCTTTTGCAGCCAGTTCAATGGGATACTATATGCAAGCCCTTCGGTCTTCAAGCCAACAGTTTCAGCTGTTCACAGATGCATCTGGGAAAGAAGGCTTTAGTGCGATACTTGGGGCGTCTTGGTGTGCATCCTGCTGGCCCAACAAGTGGCAAAAATGGGGTTACATAAAAACATTTCTACCCTGGAGCTATTCCCCATAGAAGTGCCACTCCACATTTGTCCAAACCGCCTGAGTGACAAGAAGACAGTATGGAAGTGGTGCAGGCAATCAACAGGCAGTCAGCCACATGCCCAACAGTCTTTAGCCTCTTAAGACAGCTGGTAAAAAGATGTTTCATGGAAATTGAGTTTAGGGCTATGTCAAGAATATTGCTGCTAATGCACTTTTTCGTTTTCATCTGTCAAGGTTCAAAGAAGCCCCACTTGGAGCAGATCTGGCGATGACCCCTTTCCCAGCACAAATCTGGGACATGGCGATATGGACCGAAAGGTACCAAAGCCAACAGAGCAACCCCTCTCAGCATCCAACAGAGCAGCTATGTAAGGCACTATGACACATTCAAGAGATGAGCTCCTGAGTGCCCCAGCAGCCATGGTTCTAGATATGGAAAGCGCAGTTATAGAGTTTGATCTCTGGGAAAAAAGCCAGGAAGGAGCAGGCCTTTGACTGGTTCCCACCTGGCGGCCATCGCACTTTAATATAAGCGGCAGGGGCTACGGGCAGCTTCAAAAAGGTTTGGACAAGAATTGAACAGTAGCGACTGGACACAAAAGGCCACCTTAGCTTTTAAGACTCTAAAACACTTAATAGACAACATGGCTGCAGTCTCCAGGTCATATTTGGAAACTATTTATTCTAAGCAGGGTATGCCTTAGGTTTATTTGGCGCCTTCACGAAAAGTGAGCTGGTTGCTAGCAAAAAAGATGCTATATCAGCACGGACTTCAGGGGTCGAGTCCTAAAAAGTGGGGGGACTCATCAACAAACACCATTGAATGTGTCGTCGCCAGCAATTAGCATATCAAGGCGAAATGTTCACATTTCATGAAATTGGCTTTGCATAACCACCCACATTGCACAGGACGAATGGCGTTTGCAATACATAAAGTCAACACACACACAAAACCAAGGCAGGATATTTTCTTCTAATAGTGTTTTTGGAAACGTTAAAAGGTGTGCATGTTTAAACTCCAAGAACCAATACAAATGTTTTCCCTGGTACTTCCAGTACCGAAATGGGATATTTCACCTTAGTTGTTTGTTATTTTTCATCAAGTTATATAGTGCAGTGGTGAAGTGTCTGCCCTGCAAACCTGATGACTGCGGTTCTGAGGTAGGCTCTAATTCATAAATTCAAAGAGGAGATCCAATGTTTCTCTTTTAGCTAGGGGGGACCGAGTCCACCCTCTGACTAAAGTGGATGGACTCCGCCCCCCGCGTGTACCCTCGACTTGAGCCCTGCGGACATTGCAAGCAACTGATGTCAGTGTGATAACACAAGTCCTAACAATCATCAAGAGTGACCAAGTAGGCAAGGGGAAGGCAATTAATTTGAACAAACTTTCCTGACTGGAAAAACTGCCCCGTTTCTTATTCCAAGCCTACAGTACGGAACCCCTCTTCCCTCTTCCCTTTCGATAGCAGCAGCAGAAGCTCGGAAGCTGCAGCAATGCCCTGCGCCACCACAACAAACATCTAAGTGGGGTTGGGGAGGGGAGTTGGAAATGGTCAAAAAAATTATAAATGAGGGGACGGATGGTTGTGGGAGGATGGCGGCCAGGGGAACCAGCCGTCAGGCAGCTTGGAAGGTGACCTGAAATTGTAGGTTTCAGCCCACGTTTCTGGGCACCTGATTGGCAGGTTCCTCCGTGCTGGCTGCTAATGCAGATTAAGACCTCGAGTGTAATGGGAGCCGCTCCTGAGCTTTGGAAGAGTTATGGGGCAATCGCAAGTGAATAAAGAATGATCATTAAGGAAACTGCTAATTGGCTGGCTAAAATGGTAACCCCCTTCCGTCATAATACAGCCTGTACAGCCGGCTGTAGGGAAAATACAACGATGCTCAAACCCATAGAAGGAGAACTGGGGAGCCACTGATCAACTGCTGAGCTGGCCTGCTACCAAAGCATGATTGGTCACAAGCCTGGAAGACCGCTGAAGGAACAGAATGGAAGTGACCCTTCGCTCGGAAGCAAATAACACAAGTAAGTAAGAAGTGAAGTCCTTCACCCGGAAGGAGTTAAATTCTGTGGCATAAATGTCTTTTCTTAAAGGATCCAGGGTGGATTTGGGAGGGATTTGTGTTATAAGACAACTCACTTTGTTCCAACCTGCAGCCTTATTTGCTTATCCCAAGAAACCATTGAATCGGGTAAATGTTTGAGCTGCATATTGTAAATTAACAGTAATAGTAATAAATCTATGTTTTGAAGCTAATAAGATATGCCTTGTATGTTTTAAGACTATGTGCCTTGACTGCCCACTCAACAACTAATCAACAATATAGACTGTGAGACAAGGTTGTGCAATTCAAAGAGATCGTCAAGAAGCTTTTATTGCAGAACCTTTATTCCTTTTTTCTTCGCCGTGGCACTGCTCCATTTGACACCGCCTGATGATCTATGCGTAATGTGGGCAGTATTAGTAATTAGTACCCGGCACGCGCTGCACACCGGGAATACAACATGTGGATTGGCTCTTTTCCGAGCCATACCACATGGTATTCCCATGTACGCCGTGCGTGCCGGGTACTCTGTTCCCGGCGAGGGGCGTGGCAACCCCTTAGCCAAGGAGGAGGCTCGAAACAGGGCAATCCCTTCTCCGAGCCTCTCCATGGCTGGAGGCTGCCTTTGCCCCCCACCAGGGACTCAGGTAAGTTTTTTTTCCTCCACCCCCTTCTCCCACATCCTCCCAACCCAACTTACCTTCTTTTTTCTTCTTTTCTTGGAGCGAACGCGCTGGAAACACTTCTGTTCCCTGCGCGTCCGCTCCCGGTGGCTGCCATCAAAAGGGAAAACAGACTGCGTTTTCCCTTTCCTAGCGGCCATTCTTTTCTATTATTATTTTTTTTTTCTGTTTCGTACTAATGCCTATACGACCCTCAGTGGCGGGCCAATACTGCCCACGGTAATGCCCCGGGGCTTCGTTAAGGCCCTCGCTATGCTCGGGCCTGTAACTATGGCCCCGGGGGCATTACCTCGGGCGGTATTGGCCCGCTGCCGAGGGTCTTGTTGCCACAAGAGATGTCTATCCAGCAGCACTTTTGTGCGATCACTGGCACTGTTAACTTTAATACCCGAATCAGGTGTTTTTTCCAGACATCTTTCCATCTGTGCCCCTCTTAGGAAGCAGTGGTGTACTTGCAAGAAGGGGAGTGGTGGCCAATAAGCAGAGTCCCGTGCTTCGGCACTGGAGGAATGGAAAGGCACCAACGGGCACACGCTGCTTGAGACCTTGAGGTGATATGAAACAGCCTCTTTCAAAACTAGCGTCTCTTCGCAAGGACGAAGGGTAAATATTACAGAATTTTGACAATTTGGAAGGACGTTGTAACGAAGGGAAAATAGTGCAGAACGTCCATTTGACAGGATGAAGGGTAAATAATGCAACATTTCTACTATTTGCCAGGATAAAGACTGAATAATGCAAATGTTCTACTGTTTACCAGGGCGCCATCAAAGAAATTCTGCACTATTTAGCCTTCGGCCCTTCGTCCTTGCAAATGGTGTAAATTCTGCAATTTTTACCATTTGTCCTGGCGGGTAGAATTTCTGCACTATTTACCCTTCATCCCATTGTCCTTGCAAGTAGTAACCTTCGTCCTGGCAAATAGTACACATTGGGCCTCATTACACGGTAGGCGGTAAGGGTTTACCGGTACCGGTATTTTACCGGTACCGGTAAATCCTTACCGCCTTACTACGAGGTCCCTTTGCGGGTTGGGGAATTTAACGCCTGCTTTTTGCAGGCATTAAAAAGCAACCCGCAAAGGGACCAGTGGAGCTAATTACGGTACCGCAATTTGCGGTACCGTAATTAGTGCCTTCCCCATTCCCATAGAGCCCTATGGGGCAAAAATGTGATTGGGGAATGGCAACAGTGGAAGGGGGAATTACCGCCCCGCCAACCTTGGAATGGGACAGTAATTCCCCTTTCCACCAAGGCAGTGCAGTATTTTACCGGCATGAACCATGGCGCTAGTAGCAGCATGGTTCTCCGCCTACCGTGTAATGAGGCCCATTGTTTGCACTATTTACCCTTCGTCCTTGCAAATTGACCTTACCTTACTTGCTATACACCAACAAATCATTGATTGAACCCTGTTACATACTGACTTAATTTCCTTGGTCACTTCTTGTTCAATATTCTTTTTGATAACTTCTTTCACGAGCAGTGTAGCCGTGTGGATCACCCGATATTTATAAGGCGTTAATTTACGCTTCTACCCCATGAATGCCACTGTTTCTTTGGTGGCAATTTGGTTGGCATCTATTCAGTGACAATCAGCACAGCGACTTTTGAGTTGGCGATTACTTACATCGACCAATCATTTCTAGTAGCCTCACTATATCTGTTTGACTTGTGAGATCCACCATGCATTTTCTGAATAGATATCCTTGGTGCCTATTTCAAATACTGACGGCTAATCGTCTGATTTTTTTGGGGGCCAACCGCTGAATCTTTATTGAATACCATTTCTGACCCCTACACCTGTGTGGTAAAAGGGTACCGTGTTGGGTGACAAGCTTTGTATAAATGTCCATTTACCAGGGTTGTTAGAATTGCTGTGTTCATAGGTTCATTCTTAGAATGAACCTATGAGGTATCTATTCTGGAATGTGGAGCTTATGTTGCTGTTGTTTCTTAAAGAGTGTCAGTTGAGCCTTGGTTGTGGGAGAGGCTGGGGGTCTTTAGTATATGTGCTCAAGACATTTCAGTTACAATAAGGATTGTTGTAACCTACCTGGTGCGGCCCCCTCATTTAACATTGGCGACGAGGATGGGATGGAGGAACAGGATTGGAAATCGTGCCGCAATCTAAAGACCCCCAATGGAGGAAGTTGCTGCCAATCCCTCTCAGTCTCCGCCTGCTGACCGTGGAGCCGATTGGGAGAAGTTATCCAGCCTCCGGTTCCGTGTGAAGCAACTGGGGAGAGCCATCTCCGTGCTGCCAGCTAATCGTGAAGCTGCCGATCGCGGACCGGATTGGGAGTGGCAGTTGAGCTCTCTGCTCTGCGCGAGGCGATTGGGGAAAGCTATACCTGCGCAGCCAGCTGGGTGTAGAGCTGATCGGGGGGAGCGGTTTGGTTTTTGGTCCCATGAGGAGTGGCAGGCCTCGAGGAAACTGTACCGTGCCCGCTCCGGACCAGCTGGAGTTTCCCCACAACAAACGGGTCCCCGGAGAGAGCTTTCTTGCCCACTCCCTTGAAGAGGAAGAGCTCGGTCCGGAACATCCGCGCCTCAGTGTAAGGTGCGGGGAGAGAGCCCTGCTGGTTCCGCTGTGTTTCTCCGTCAAAACGGAGCACACGTCGGAGCACACAGGGGAAACTCCGCCCCACATGTCCTGATCACGTGAGGCGACATGCAGCCAGTACCAGGAAGTACTGTTTGTCTCTCCGGAGAGACGAATCGGGAGGCATTGCCGACACGCCCAGGGCCCGTTTGGGAAGGTGGTGTCGGTGCAAACGGGGGTTTACAAGGAGCACATTTTGACAGCGCCACCAGTCCAGGAATGATGGTATGTTGTAAATGGCACAGGTGAGAGCGTGCATGACGAAAGAAAAAGGAATCTGGTGAAGTGCATCACAGGAGCATAGGTGATGCACTGCTACGGGCAATTGAACTGTCTGTGACATATTGACTAATTTTTACCGTGTTCTGGGAATTGAAGGAAGCAGAAATTGTTTATCTGTAACTGTGACGGCATCTTGTACTTCACACTTACATACTGCATCCAGTTTTCCCTTTGGAATTGTAATATGGCACTTTCTGGGGTTCCTGGTCCACAGGTGTTTATGCCCTCCCCAGGTCCGCCCAGGATCAAGTGGACTCCCTGGAAAAAAGGTTTCCTACACTACGTCAATGCCACATGTGGCAACGGTATGTCAGTGGAACGCAAGGTGGCAATGATAATGCATTTTCTGGGATATGAAGGTCAGAGGATATATGACACTCTCCCAGAAATATCTGAACTGGATGTAGAAGGGGGTTCTAATGACTTTGATGAAGCATTGGCTAAGTTGGACAAGCACTTTGACACCAAAACAAGCATGGTGCATTACTGCTTTAAGGCATTTGTCACTAAATTGCAAGTTTGGTGGAGGTCTAGATGAACATATTAGGGATCAGTTTATGCTCCATTGTTCTAATGACAAGATTCGTAAAGAAATTTGGTTAAAAGATTATCCAAATTTGGAAGAGGTTATAAGCATTGCAAAAAGGATTGAGCATACGTTACAGTGTGTGGCAAAATTGTCTGGTAAAGAAAGTAAACCTGCTCAAATTACTGAGGTATTAAAGGTGGGAGATAAGAGAAATATTGTGCCAAAAGAGAAAAAGAAATACAAAGCTAGAACGAGTAGGCGGTATGAGAGTATTCAAAACAAGGGTGGAGGTGGTGATCAAGGCAGTAGGCGTATTCAGAAAGACGCCACGCAAGTAAATGTAAAAAGGGAAGATGGATTGTGCTTTCGTTGTGTGAGTGCACGCCACTTATCTACATCTCCCATATGTCCTGGGAGGCGCGCAAATTGTAGCATTTGTAAGAAAAGGGGCCATTTCGAAAACTGTTGTAAAAATTATAGAATTGCTGGTGGGAAAGGAACTCTTCTTATTGAAGAATATGATGGTGCATCGTCTGAAGAAGGCGATGTGTCACAGAATGAAATTGTTACCGTGCACATGGTACGGTTCACGGGGTCGGATGAGAGCGAACATCCCTTGGCATGGATAGAAGTGAATGGTCATCAAGTAAAAATGCTGGCAGACCCCTGCTCAAAGATTACTTTGATGTCCAGGGTGGTATTTGAGAATGTGATAGGAGGTTCGATGAAACACCTGTTTCCCTCTGACAAGATTCCTGGTGGATACAATGGTGACAAAATTGATATTTTAGGATGTTGCAATGCTGAATGTAAGTTTAAAGGAAGAGTAACCTATGGAAAAATATATGTCACCAAAAGAGGGGAAACTTTGCTGGGATGGAGGAAGCAGAGGGGATTGTGCATTAAGTTAGATCCTAATAGTGAGGAACAAGTTCTCAATATGGGCAATGTACCAGGGTCTGATAGAAACAACAATAAAGGTCATGAGGTGATTTTGAAATATCCAGAGGTCTTCAGCAAAGGTGTAGGATGTCTTAAAGGGATGGTGCATAAAATTGTTGTAAAAGAGGGAAGTAGACCAGTTGCAGCCAAACTCAGACCTTTGCCACTGCCTATGTGAAAAGCTGTGCGGGAGCAGTTAGTGAAGCTAGAAAGAGAAGGCATCATTGAACCTGCCAAGGCAGTAGAATGGATTTCTCCATTGGTGGTTGTGAAGAAAGGCAATGGTGATTTGAGAGTGTGCATTGATTTGAGGGAGCTTAATCGGTGTGTTGTGGCTGATCGCCATCCACTCCCGAACATGGGAGAACTACTGAGTAGCACTGGGGATGCAAAATTCTTTGCAAAACTGGATATGGCTAGTGCGTATCATCAGATCAATTTAGACATTGAATCTCACAAATTATCTGCATTTATTACATACGAAGGGATTTACCAATTTCGGCGGATACCTTTTGGATTAATATCAGCATCCTCCGTATTTCAGAAGGTTATGGACAAGTTGTTGAGGGATGTCAGTGGAGTGTGGTGTTTCCAAGACGATGTTCTCATATGTGGAAAGGATGAGGAAGAGGTGAGGAAGAGACTTGAGGTGGTGCTGGGAGTATTCAAAAGGAGAGGTATAACGTTGCGTGGAGAAAAGTGTGTTTTAATTACCCGAGTTGTTGAGTATCTGTGTCATGAAATATCAGAACAGGGTCTAAAACCAAAAAGAGATTTAGTAAATTCCATTTTGAAAACTCAACCACCTAAGAATAAAGCTGAATTGAGGTCATTCCTGGGTACCATTGAATTTTATCATCGGTTTGTTGAGAACTATACTGACTGTGTAATGAATTTGAGAGCGTTGTTGAAGAAGGGTGTTGATTTTGAATGGAACAGGGATTGTGAAAGTGAATTTGAGGAAATAAAAAGAAAAATTGATATGGCCAAACCCTTAGCAATGTTTGATACAAGAAAGAAAACCATTATTTCTGTTGATGCCAGCGACACAGGTGTAGGGGTTGTGATGTTGCAACCGGATGTAGATGGTTCAGAACAGGTCGTGATGCACGCTTCTCGCATGTTGAAGGGGGCGGAACTCAATTATTCTGTGTTGGAAAAAGAAGCTTTGGCGTGCCATTGGGGCATAGAGAAGTTAAAGAATTTTGTGTGGAGTCAGGATTTTACATTAAGAACTGATCATAAGCCACTCAAATCAATTTTTGAGAGTAAAGGACTTGACAAAGTATCAAGGAGAGTAACGTGTTGGGTGACAAGATTGCACTGCCACAAATTTAATATAGAGGTTGTTGCTGGAAAGGAGAATGTACAAGCTGATCATGCTTCTAGGGTAAAATTGGAAGACTGCGAAAGTGAGGGATGTTGCAAAACTTGTGGTGAAAATGATATGGTTTTTGTCACAGTGGAAGGTATTATACAAAAGCAAGAATGGATTTGTGTCTTGGAATCCGATGAAATGTGGAAACGCATTATAAATTTTGTAAAAGGAGAATGGCCTGAGAAGAGATTGTTGTGCAGTGAGGAAAGATCATTATGGGAGGTGAGGATGGAACTATCAGTGGGGAATGGATTGTTGTATCAGTGGGACAAATTGGCCGTTCCTGGATGTTTGAGGGAAAGGTTAATAAGATCTGCTCATCAAGGACATATAGGTGTGTATAAGACCAAAGAGGTGATAAAAGCGGATTACTGGTGGCCAGGGATCGATCATGAAATTGAAAAAGTAGTTGGTGCATGTACTGATTGTGTTAAATCAGGAAAGAATTTAGTGGCGGTGTCTCAGCTGATGGGTAAGACCAAAGCACCCGATGGAGTGTGGCAGGATCTGGCAATGGACGTTTTGGGTCCGGTTGACATGGGTACGGGTCGAGGTAGATTTATCTTGGTCTTAGTTGACAGTTTTTCAAGGTGGACTGAATTTAAGATTTTGAGAGAAGTGACATGTCAGCGGATCATAGAATTCTTGGAGGGTGTGTTTGAGAGAGAAGGTCTTCCCAGGAGCATTCTCACTGATAATGGTCCGCAGTTTGTAGGGAAGTTGTTCTTGGAATATCTTGAGAAATGTGGGATTGCGCATAAAAGAACTCCCCTATACTATCCCCAAGGTAATGGTATGGTTGAAAGGGCCAATCGATGCATCGTTGAAGCTATCAGAGGAGCAGATGCATGTGGTCTAGACAGGAGAGTGGCTGTGAGAGAAAGACTATATGCGTTGCGAATGGCCCCAGGTCTTGAGACAGGTGTGAGTTTGTTTGAACTTATGAGAGGTCGAAGGGCGAACACGGTGGTGTCTCCAGCCTGGTTAGGTAGGGCAAAGGAGAATGATGTTGTTGTAGATGCAGTGAGAAAGAGGATGGATTCGTGTAAGGACAAATGGGTGAAAAAGGTCAATGAAAACCATCCAAGAAGAAGAACTGAGGTTGAGATTGGAGAATGGGTTCGGATAAGAAAGGCTGTGGTTTCTAAGAAAGGAGAACCTCTTTATTCAGACCCAGTTAAGGTTGTGAGAGGTTTCCGAAATGCTATGGGTTTGGAGAGCGGGCAAATTTGGAATATATCTAGAGTTGCGAAGATAAAGAGTTAGAGTTACATGGTGTTTCGGTATTATTTTCATCATCATTCTGTATATATTTTGTTTTTCTATATGTGTATTTCTTCAAATAAAGATTTTTTTTTTTGAAGGGAGGGGGTGTGTTGTATAAATGTCCATTTACCAGGGTTGTTAGAATTGCTGTGTTCATAGGTTCATTCTTAGAATGAACCTATGAGGTATCTATTCTGGAATGTGGAGCTTATGTTGCTGTTGTTTCTTAAAGAGTGTCAGTTGAGCCTTGGTTGTGGGAGAGGCTGGGGGTCTTTAGTATATGTGCTCAAGACATTTCAGTTACAATAAGGATTGTTGTAAACTACCTGGTGCGGCCCTCTCATTTAACACCTATTTCAAATACTGACAGCTAATCGTCTGATTTTTTGGGGTGCCAACCACTTAATCTTTATTGAATACCATTTCTGACCCAGATCACTTATTTTGGCAACCATTTTTGTCAGCCTTCTATCAGGCTTCAATTACTTAATTTAGCAGTGGCCACACTATTTCCTTTTCCTTTCTTTTTATATTCATCCGACTTTCTCTACGAATACATCTTTGCCATAATTAGCCCCCCCCCCCAAAACCTGTTAATTAATTTGAATATTTCTCCAGCAAACCATTTGTTTGGCAAGTTCACTTTGCCAAACGTGTCCTGGGCCAGATATTTTTGAGCCTCGTGTTTATAATTAGACCTCGGTACATAAGTGACAACAAAGCTGACTTAATGGCGGCCATCATGCATCTCCCTATCACGAGGCAGATGACACCCAACTCAAAGCTTGATCCTGACGTCAACTTCTGCAAAGGTCAAGCAGCTATTTAGCTTAAATATGCAACCAAGATCACTTTGCCTGCATATATTGCTTATATATACATACATTTGAACCTATATCTTTGTCCATTGGCTTTCTCCCAATACGTTTTTCTTTACATATGCACTCTTTCTTTCTCCTTTTCAGTAATTTCCAGAACATATCCTGCAAACTTGATGAAATAGGACCGGCACTTACTTGATGGTATGTTATAGTCTGGTATGGTATTGTTTATTTATAAAGCCCCTATACACAGGCAAGTGTTTCAAAGCGCTCAAGGTGGGTGGAAACATGGAGAAAAAACAACAGTCGCTCAGAGCCCTTGAAATTCGGAGACGATAAAAGTCTGCACAGGCAGAGTAAGTGCGTAAAATACATTTAACAGTTTGGGATACAGCAAATAGGCCTTACGGCGATTCTGCAGTTTTACCAGTGCAATTAAGGGGGTGAAGACAAGGGAGAACAGACAGACAGACAAGTGCACAGACGTTCACAGGGATGGGGAGGTCCAAGTGCACCCGGTCGGTGGGGATTGGGGTAAGTGCAGAGAGAGCAACTTCTCAAGTTATTTCTCAAGTGCAGAGAGTGTGGGTGGGGTGTGGGGCCCTGAGGAAAGTGCGAAAGAGGACTGAAACTCTGAGGTACACCAGGCAGCCAGTCAGCAAGCTGCAAGGAAGAGGAGGGAGAGAGGGAAAGGTGCAGAAAACTAGGTTAGCAGGGTAGAGGGAGGGAGAAGGAAGAGGAGAAGAGGAATGTCTTTAGGAGTTTCCGAAACTTAAGAAGATCAGGTTCAAGATGGAGGGTGGCAGGGAGGCTATTCCAGAGGGAGGGACCTGTTGAGGATAAGGATCTCCCTCCAAATCTCTGCTTGGAGAACTGTCTCACTCGCAGAAGGTTGGAGGTAGATGAGCAGAGGGCTTGTGAGGGACAGTATTTAGGTAGGAAGCGTTGCAGGAAGGTAGGTTCCTGTCCCCAGAAAGCCTTGTGAACAATGCAGTGGGTCTTGAACTTGATCCTTGCAGCCACGTGGAGCCAGTGAAGGGATTTCAGCACCAGAGAGATGCGGTCCCTGGGCTTGCGGCCAAGGATAAGTCTTGCGCATCTGTTCTGGATGAGTTGCAGAGGGTGCAAGACAGAAGTGGGGGTACACTTTCGCTCACCCCACTTCTGTCAAAGGGGACCCCACTCCAAAAAGACTCAGACGGTTGGTCAAGTCATCCATTTATTCAATTTCAGCATTCGCGAATTAGCATGACTTCCTGCACATTCAAAAGACTGCGCAGGAGTGAGCTGATAAGCATTAGGTCTGCATGATTTATAAACATTTTCAAATATCATTGGTTCCAATCTCTAGGACGGGCACAAAGAAGGAGTTTACATAAGCATAGCAGTTAGTCACGTAATCTTCCTCCCCCCCATCCCTCCTTCGTGCAGAAGAGTTCCTCGTAAACACACTCCTGGTGTGAGCTGATAAGCCTAAAACTGCACAGTCGTTACGCCCTTCTCTGCATCTCAGGGGCACTCTTTGGGAATTCACTTCTGCTGTTCATGCCTATTTTGTGTCTGTCGTGTCAGGCCTTTACTACCCTCTGCCCTTCCCTTCTTCTTGAAATTTGACATCTGATTAACAAGAAAACAAACTTTGCAACACTGCCTAGTCGCATGCAATCACCCTTTTCTGCACTGAGGCTCTACAGGATACATCTTGCTACAACATGGGCAAAACCTTACTAATTTTTGTAACCCCAATTTGCCCCTTTTGCTCATGTTGAGCAAGATTATACATCAATCTTATTCAAATCCTCCATTTCCTTCAACCACATTATCCGCAAATGCTCCTTTTCCTGATGAGAGGGTGTATCCTGTACTTTGCGGGCTGTCCTGCTACAGCAATCCATACAACCTCCAATAAGCATTAGAGAACATTGTATGCACAGGCCGCAAACCAGGGCTAATCCTATCACTACCAGTATTGGGGTTAGCAACTTCCAGTCAAGATCTTTCAGTAACTTCACCCACCAACTATCTCCAACCCCCTCCTCATAGTGGATTGTCTCGGCTATTTTATGTAACCTGGATATCCCGGACAACACTCCCTCACTTGCATCGGGAATATACATGCAACATTGGGAACCCACCATAGTACAAAACTCTGCCCCTTTTTGCTGTCAACACATCCAACACGTACCTATTCTGTAATGCAACTAACCGTATGGCCTTCATCTCATATGTAATATTAGTGAGTATGTCAGCTGTTTCACTAATCATGGTCTCCACTGCCCTACTTAGTCTGTGTACCTCTTGGGAGTTCAGGAATATTCCTACAGGGAGTGTCATTGCCTTTACTATGTCAATTAATATATCCAGATCAGTGTCTGATTGGTCAAGCCCTTTCCTTATCTCTCTCTTATACCTGTGTTTAGCATACATTTCTTTTGGGGTAAAGACCATAGCAGCAGGAATTATCCTGGCAAAATAACATGTTCCCGAAAAGTTCCTGGGAAGCCATAGATAAAGGCGTTTACCTATGGTACGCTTATGTTTTATTACAGACATAAGCGTACCCTTCAATCTCACCTATACCCCTACTATACATAGAAACATTTTATATTATACTACATCCCAAAATAGTTTCTCCTTTCATTCCCTTGAAACAAATGTTCTTCCTTGAGTACTCTTTGGTTACCATCAAGGGGGTTGGAGGTAATTTCCCCCTACCCTTGCCTGACCTACAAGGTCTCTTAAAGAGTAGGTTACTCCCTCCTGTTTCATATTATGAACTATACCTGCTGATATGTCTGACCATTCCATTGTAAAGCACCTGGAAGTATTTGGCATATACTTGTCTAGTGAGAGAACCCTCATCCAAAGCAAAATACACCTGTCAACTTCTGGTACCGCAAAAGCATACATATCTATTCCATCTCCTGCATGGCGGGGAACATGACTGCATATCCAACAATTTGTCAAATTCAACGCCTTCTGTGTTGCATTCATTAAGCGTATATATGCATTCCTACTATACTCTTCATCTTCATGACCATCATGCTCATGCCTGTCTCTAGTATATACATAATTGATATTGGTATCATTTGAGGAGTTTGCCACGGGAAACATATTCTTAAATTCATACATTGAAGGGTGTTGCAGATACCATAAAAAATACACCAAGCTCTGTTACCACCAAGACACCTGCCATACATAAAACAGTCTTTTCCTTCCTTGTACACCCATATTTGTCCACCTTCATCCATCCTTGTGGGTGGGCTGGCAGAGCTAAATCCTGCAGTTCCATCTCACTTATCATTGCTTCTGCCACCTTACCTGAGCTTATACTCACACTTGCAGGTTAAGTTTCGTGGCTTGGCTGGGTCCTAGCGCCTAGTGTTCTACCCTAGTGAGCAGCCTCTCACTCTTACAGCTTACGTTTCCAACCCTATTTAAAGTTCCAGTGTCTTTGTACCCTAAACGTACAGGGCGCACCAGCGGTCCTTTCACCGATCTGTCCCACACCTCGTTGTGCCTTGTCCAGGAGGGACGCCGGAGGCCCTTCAAGCAACTGCTTGTTGTCTTCAGCAAGGCTGTGCACTGCTCTGACCGACAAAAGAGTCTGTGTCTCTCTAACAATCAAAGTTCAATTCACAGTCCTTACTCGTTGCCTGGCACATATACTTTCCACAAACTCAGGTTGTACCTGAGGACATCCATTGGGAGAGGGGTCTGGGATGATTCCAACAGGCTCGTTTGTACCCCGGTTGATTGCAATGGTTCTATAGCAGCAGCTTTCTTCACATGACTTGCATGGTACCAGTGTGGTTTGCCGTCAACTTTCAGTGCTGTCTGCGTTGTCAGCAACACCTGGTAGGGTCCTTTCCAGCGCGGATGCAGGCCTCTAGTTCTGTCAAAGGCTTTAATTACAACCCAGTCCCCCGGTATCACATCATGGCCTGGCCCAATTGGTGGTACTGGGGCCGCATTTTTCACCTGCGTATGTATAGAAAGAAGCCTGTTAGTCAATGCAATACAATATTGTTGCAACGCTGGCCAGGTTTGTTCAGACAATCATTTTGGGTGTTCAGTCCATGGGTGCGTTTGGGCGCAGCTCTCATGCTCAGAAATGCCAGGGGCAAGGCATCAGGTCACTTCAAACCTGTTTCTGCACATACATTTACAAATTTGTTCTTAAATATTTTATGTATTCAATAATTCCTTGTGACTGGGGGTGAAACATGGCATGGAATCTTTGATCAATCCCCAGTGCCTTGCATACCTTTACCACCACCTTGGCCGTGAAATGCGACCCATTTTCTGGCCATAGATAGGTGCGGACCATATACAGCGGTACCCAAAGGTTCAATATACACTTTGCAGTGGAGGCACCCCTCCTGAATAACCACATTTCATTACCAAGCAGTAAGCAAACTTGTTTACAGGTTCCAGATGTATAAAATCCATATACACCACTTCAAAGGGTTGTGTGGGCAGTTTACAGTGCCCTGCTGGGGCCGGCACACCCTTTCCAACATTTTACAGTACACAGATTTTGCCCTGCTTTGCCCATTGCCTGCAATAGGGACCAATTATTTTGTTCTCCCAGACAGTTTTTAGCACACTTTCAGTGTTCTAGCATTTACATGTGTTGGTCCATGTGCCACGCTTACTACAACAAGGAGGTATGCATCTGGTAACAACCAACTCCTTGTGTTCACATTTGCCCATGCCCCACTCTCCAGTTGTCTTATATTTTCATCCGAGTGCCAGGTTTTCCTTTCTTCCTCTGTTGCATCTTCCTGGATTCTTACTACCTGCTCCCCCACATCAAATTCCCCTCCTTCAGTTTCACACATATATTGTCCAAGTGCCGCTGCCACCGCCCTCATACATGGCGGTAATCCTTGGGCAACTGCATTCAATCCAGTTGAGAAGTAGGCACATGGCCTTTTCCTCCCACCTTGTTCTTGGGTTAATACAGACACAGAACACCCATTCACCTCATCCATAAATAAATAAAACATTTTCTCATAATATGATGTCCCTATATCTGGTGCGTTACACAAGGCGTTCTTCAACGCCACGTACCCCTCTTCCATCTCTTTGTTCCATTCGAAGGGTACGTTGTGTTTCTCATCCTTCCATGTTTTTAACAGTGGTTTAGCTATTACTGAGAACTCTGGTATCCTAGTGCCTACAATATGACAACATTCCCAACACCTTTCATGTTCTGGGAATCGGCATAGCCTGAATCAACGCTACTCGGTCTTTTGACAAAACATAGCCCAAATAGTCAACTCGTCGCTGTACATATTGCATTTTTGCTAAAGGCACTTTGTGATTATGTTTTACCAGGTGAAACAGTACCATAACATTTGCTTCCCATATATCATCTATGTACTGGACCGAGGATGTCCCTGTTGGTAGCATTTACCCACTCAGCAGTTCTTCCTCACATCACCAAGCTGCACTTCAGCAGAACCAGCAAAATGGCTTCGCTGGCTCCTGTAAGCACCATTGCCTCACCCCAAAACTGTGTTCTGCAATGACAAAAAAAACGGCTGCACCACCTGGCCAAGCGCATATTGGGCAGGATGGAACAAGGGGGGCAGATTGAAAAGGCTTGCCAGGGTGTCCTTACATGTACAAAAGAAGGGGAGCGGAAAAAAAAACAGCGCCGCTCCACTGCAAGCCCAAAATTCCCATTGAAAAAGGGAATATTTCACAGTCAAAATAATGCCGCTCTGATGCCATTTGTCCCAGTCCTTCATCACACCACCTTTATAAAAACCCTGTCATGCCCAGCCATATTCGCACTGTGCTCCATCAGAAAAGAGCCTTACTCCTGAAAGACAGACTGTGCCAGTCAAACCTGAGAAGATCAACAAAGGCTTTCCTTCAGCTACATGAGAAACGCTTAAATTGTGCTACAAAATGTAAAAAATCACTGCTTGAAAGAAAGTCATAGCTTTCTGTGCACATGTCAATTTCATGAAGACATTTGCCTTGTACAGACTGTTGTGTAAAATAAGCTCACTACAGCAACAACAAAACTGACCAGATTTCACTACTTGGTCAAAGCATAGCTGACAGCACTCCAGCAAAGGCCTAGTTTAAGAAAATCCCACCAAATAAATCCCATTAAAAGAAAGGGGGGCAGGTTGTGGTACCTTAGCATCCTGAGACCAGACCAGCTTGTCCACTACCTGTACCCTCCAGTGTCCTGAATTGCCCAGCCGCCTCTACAACAAGAGAGTCCGCCACCCGGCGACCCGAGCGGTGCAGTGACCAAACCCAGCTGACTGCTCCAAAATTCCTATCCCCAAGCGTAGACTGTGAGCATCCCACACCCCACAACACACAGTTTACCCCATCCTGATCTGTGTGTTCCTGTTCCACTTCTCCAAACAATCCCATCCCCATCCCGGCAAACCACTGAAACTGGTAGAATTCTCTGCGCACCCTGCCGCTGAATCTCCCAGCGCCAAGGCCACTTTCATATTTTCCTTTTGTTCTGCATAAATCATAAGTCATTAGCAATATTTTGACCAAACAAATCAATTCTCCCCAAAGAAAAAGGGACAGACCGCACGAAGGGCCACAACTGATATTCACGGGTGGTGCCCCTGCCCTCCCAGCTACCAAATCCAATCCAAGTAAAACCCGTTCTTCACCTTAAAACTGACCCTCTCTTCTTTACTACTACACCCTCCCCCAAACGAAACCTCACTCCACCTTCCAAATCTCCCTCAAACCACCAGCTAGAGATCTATTTCCACCTCTATACCATCCCTGGGATATACATCTATCCCCCTGCCCAAAAAATGCATTAAGAATTTAAGTATTTCACCCGTTTTCCTCAAATTCGTTTGTGTCATTTTTAAACGGGAATTAGGTAAATTGCAAGTTTTCCAACGTGTCATTTGACTGCAGCTTGTTCTAAACTTTCTACTTGTTTTCAAATTGTATGCCTTTTGCTGATCCTTGCCTTGTGGTTGCCAGTGATACAACATACTTGCTATTGTGACAAAACATATTTATATCATAATTTTGACCACACATTAAGTAATTATTTGTAAAATTCGAGTGCCATTTTAGACCTTTGCAAAGGGTTTTGCCTCTTATTGTATGAGGGAAGGTCGGATTCTGATTCTGTTTAGTGCCTCCGATTCCTGACTACCTGCTGCTTCTTTCTATCCACTCAGAATTTGATTACTTGGGTTGAGGGAACATTGCAGGGGTGAACCTTAACTTGGGTGCTATCCAGAACAGGACTGCAAGACTTCATCCAGAACAGGACTGCAAGACTTGTCCTTGGCCTCAAGCCCATGGACCGTATCTCTCCAGGACTGAAATCGATTCACTGGCTCCCTGTGGCTGCGAGGATTAAGTTCAAAACCCTCTGCATTGTCCACAAGGCCTTCTGGGGCCTGGGGCCAAATTACCTTCAACTCTCCCTTCCTAAATATCTTCCTTCTCGAGCACTTCGCTCTTCCGCCTCCAACTCCCTCCGGGTCAGCCGCTTCTCCAAGCAATGAGTTGGGGGGAGATCTCTCTCCGCAGCAGGGGCCTCCCTCTGGAACAGCCTTCCTGCCTCCCTGAAACTTGAGGAGAACCATCTCCGGTTCCGGAAGCACCTCAAAATCTTCCTCTTTGCTTCTGCTTTCTCTCTCCCTCTCCCCTGCTAAATCACTGAAACTGTACTGAATCAGCAACTGGGCCACTCACCAATCTCGGTCCCTGGCCCAGCCACTCTCCCCTGCACTGCCTTCCTGGCAACCCCTGCACTGCGGGACTGTCTCTGTATCCCTACAGCCCCCCTTCCCAGCACTTGTCTGCACTTATCTTGCACTTGCCACCAGCTGGCCCTTATTATTTATCCTATACTGCACTTTCCCCTCTCCCTTTCCCCCTTGCACTTTTCCGTCCCCCCTACCCATGCACTTGCGCGATCTGAATGACACCTGGCCTAGTAGGATCGTTGTCTGTCTCCCCTATTTCCCCCTTCCCTGCCTCATCGCGCCTTGAAACACTTGTGTATAGGCGCGTTACAAATGCCATATCATATCATAATCATATCATATCTATCCTAATTCAAAAAGTGCTCCTATTCACTTGTGCTTCATATATGTTCCAGGAGAAGGTCAATTAAGTGCATTGCTTCCATTTTCATTGTAAATATCACCCCATTGGTGATTGCTGCCCCACATAAAAACTGCATGATTTCTTTGAATTATTATTATTTTTTTATAAATAAATATTGTTTTTTTTTCAGCAACCAGCATGGTTCATGGTCCATTGCGACCCGGGGTATTTGAAAAAGGGGTGTAATACGAGTTGTGTACCATCTCAAATTGAATCTGCATAAAAATAAAGAGAAAGGCATCTCAGTTGTGCGCTACATACTAGGCTAAGACCAAGGTTTCACACATTTGAGACAAGGTACACATTTGAGAAATCCTGTCACTGTACCCGGTGGCTTCTTATGACTGAACCGCATTGGGACTTTACCTTGGATCCACTTGTATGTAACTGATAAACGTCATTGTATCATTAGCCTACTCACATATCACGGTACCTGTACAATACCTATCATGCCTGTACATAACTTTCTGTACTTTCACCTTCATATGCCTGTAAACATACCTCACTGCAATGTACTTTCATTTATAGCATGTATGTAAACTACCTTTCTATAACAAGTATATTCTGACATGCGCCCAGATGCCTTTGGCTAGGCGCACTATATAAATAAACAAAATACAAATACAAAATAAAAGGTGTGTTACCTGATTGAAATCCTTAAACTTAACAACAAATTCCCCATGACTTTTGTTTCACTTGTAACTTCTACATCTGGACCGGTCCTTTACATCAAACATACATCCTTCCTTTCAGTCTTCACAGCAGACCTCATCATTAATACTTACCATAAAACTGATACTCTTGTCCCAACGGCCTTACCAACCGTTTCTCCTACCTGCACTCACCTCTTGTGGGGTCTTCGCCTCGAAGTCTGCTGGACCCAAAGGGCGGCAGCCTGCTGTCCTGTCGTCCGCCGGGGCTGGCGGAGGAATGGTAACGCGTTTGTGCAGTCAATGGTGCTTCTTCATTCATTGGGGCCCCGATACCATTACTCCTCCAGCCTCTCCCTGGAAGGCCTCACCCAGTGAAGGGCTGCCACACATTTGGGTCCCTTCGTGGTCGCCAGTAAATGGGGGTATACTTTCGCTCACCCCACTTCTGTCAAAGTGGACCCCACTCCAAAAAGACTCAGACGGTTGGTCAAGTCTTCCATTTATTCAATTTCAACATTTGCGAATGGGCATGACTTCCTGCACCTTCAAAAGACTGCGCAGGAGTGAGCTGATAAGCATTAGGTCTGCATGGTTTATATACATTTTCAAATATCATTGGTTCCAATCTCTAGGACATGCACAAAGAAGGACTTTACATAAGCATAGCAGTTAGTCACGTAATCTCCCCCCCCCCCCATCCCTCCTTCGTGCAGAAGACTTCCTCGTAAACACACTCCTGGGGTGAGCTGATAAGCCTAAAACTGCACAGTTGTTACGCCCTTCTCTGCATCTCAGGGGCACTCTTCGTGAATTCACTTCTGCTGTTCATGCCTATTTTGTATCTGTCGTGTCAGGCCTTTACCACCCCCTGCCCTTCCCTTCTTCTTGGAATTTGACATCTGATTAACAAGAAAACAAATTTTGCAACACTGCCTAGTCGCACGCAATCACCCTTTTCTGCTCTGAGGCTCTACAGGATTCATCTTGCTACAACATGGGCAAAACCTTACTAATTTCTGTATCCCCAGAAGAAGAAGGTTGACGAAGAGAACCAGGGTTCTGGAGACAGTTGCCTCAATACAAGTTTGGCGGTAGCCTTGCCGGTAAAACCGGCAGGCTGCCGCCAAACTTGCGATTTTTTCCGGCATCCGTGAATGGGCAATTACCGGGTCATTACAGCCCCGCCAGACTCGGTAATAGCCCATTCGCGGGCGCCGGTAAACAATGCTCCCCAGTCCCATTTGAGCCCCATAGGGATCAATGAGAATGGGGAGGTCGGATGCACCGGCACCATTCAGAATGGTGCCGGTGCATCGGACATGCTCTGCTTGCGGGTGCCGGTAGACCCGCCAGGTGAGACCTGGCGGGCAGGAAGGCACCCGCGAGCAGAACTCGCAGTTTGCCGGTCCGGTAACATCGGTACCAGCAAGCTTACTGGTACTGTTGTTACCAGACCAGCAAATTTTGAGTCGCTGGGGGAAAGTGAGAAAGGATAGAGTACCTCTGAGGAGGTGCTAACTGATAGTTAGACATTTTAGAGATGTCTGAAATGTGAGAGGAGAATGAGAGAGTGGAGTCAAAAATGACCCCAAGGTTTCATGCCGCTCAGGTGGGTGCGAGTGCAGGGCGAAGTGAGGCCGGCCAGAGTGAAAGTGGGAAAGCAGGAGCAGGGGTCCCAATGCAAACGATCTCAGTCTTACAGGCGTTGAGGCAGAGGTCGTTTGCAGCACACCATGACTGAATAACGGACAGACATTCAGATATGAGAGAGGAGGAAGAGGCAGCTGAGGGTAGCCTGAAAGAGAGTTGCGTGTCATCTGTGTAACACTGGAAGTTAGAGGAGAAGGTGGCAATCACACATGCCAGGGCAGCCATAAAGACGTTGAAGAACCAGGGAGATAGGTTAGATCTCTGGGGAATGCCACAGGTTGAGAGAGCTATAGGCGAGAGAAAGGCTCAGAGTTCCACCTCTGATGGTCTGCCGGAGAGAAAGGAGGTTAACCACGCCAGAGCCTGACCTGTGATTCCCAGGGTGTCACATGGACGTGGGATCAGGATGTTGTGGTTAACCATGTCAGCCGAGGCGAAGTCAAGGAGAATGAGGACAGAGGGGTTGGTAGTGTCAATATTTGAGAGCAGGTGTTCACGAGTGTTCAGAAGAGCAGTTTCCATGCATCTGGATGCTCTAAAGCCAGACTGATGATCATGAAAGCAACCAATAGATTCAGTGTGGAGGGTCAGCTGAAAGATAGCCAAATTCTCCAGGAGTTTTCTCAGGAAAGGAGTGATGGAGATAGGGCGGTAGTTTGCCGGAATGGAGGGGTTAGCTGAGGGTTTTTTGAGCAGAGGGTGCACAAGGGAGTGCTAAAGGGCAGTTGGGAAAACTCCAGTGGAAAAGGAGAGATTGCAGAGATCAGCCAAGGCTGGGGCGAGGGAGTCAATATTGTCTGTAATGGTTTTAGAGTGGCAGGTGTCCACCTGTTTGGATGAAGCCTTCATAGATTGGACTTGTCTGGTGACCTCATCGGGTGTGACGGGTGGGTGAGAGAGAGGAGAGGGTAAGTGGAGGGGTGTCGAGAGAGTCTCCAGTATTGGTGTATGCTGTGGTGTGGAAGAGAGGGTGGAGAGGATGTCTTGGGTATTTGTGGTGAAGTGTGCAGTCAAGGCCGAGCAAAAGTCCTGGGAGGGTGTGACCGAAGAAGAGGCTTCTGCAGGATTGGCCAATTCCTTGCAGACTTTGAAAAGTTTGTCTGTGTTGTTTGAAGCCGCGGAGATGCAGGCTTGAATAAAGACTCTTTTCTTGGAGCGGATGTAGAGTCGATATAGCTTTTGAAGGAGGCGGCAGGCCAGTTTGTCAGATGGTTCGCACGATGCGTTCCATTTCCGCTCAGTTGCTCTAAACTTGCGTTTAAGGGCATCCAGGTCAGAGATGTATCAAGAGTTGCACTTTTTAGAAGGCTTCAGTCGGACCCTCATGACAGGGGCAATAGTGTCAAGATTGTTGGAGATAGACAGATTGAGGTTAGCAAGGGCAGTGTCAGGGTGGGAGTCAGCCGAAGGAGTGGGTGGAGGAGAGTAGGGGTAGGCAAAGGCAGCCACTGTCACTTTTTTCATGGGTTTGGTGACTTTGAAGCTGGGTGGCTGTGCCGGGTGTGTTGTTGCAAGACGAGAGGAGAGCTTCAGATGTGCTGAGAGAAGAGAGTGGTCAGTCCAAGAGAGGGGGGTAGTGAGAGGGATCAAGAGAGGGATGTCAGTAGAGATCAGAGCATTCAAGGTGTGGCCAGTGGTGTGTGTGGATCCAGAGGGTAGGATAGAGAGGGAGAGAGAGTCGCAGAGGTTGCGGAAAGAACCGATGGAGCCAGGAGAGTCCAGATGGATGTTCAGATCTCCCATCAGGAGGAGTTGAGAATAGGCGGAGAGTAGGGAGCAGGCCAGGTCAGCTCATTCCGAGAGGAAGAGAGTGGACTGACCTGGTGGCCGATAGAAGGTGTCAATAATGAGAGAGGATTTGGGGAGAGTGAGAGTCTGCAAACTAGGCGCTCAAAGGAGGAATAGGCCTGACTAGGGATGATGGACTCGGGTATCCATTCTGGGAAGATAAGCACCATTCCCCTCCTGTCTTCTTAGGCCTGGGCACAGAGAGGATTTTGTCGCCTTCAGGGAGGAGTGTGTCAAAGCTTGTGCTGGAGCAATCCTTGAACCATATCTCTGTGATGGCAAGCACATCGAGATCCATGAGTTCGAGGTGGTTGCAGATGTCAGACGAGTATATGACTGCCGAGCGAGTGTTGAGAGTGGCAATGTGGAGCAGCTTTCCGTCTTTGAGGGTCTTCATCGGGGGGCACAGGGAACAGTGGACCCCCCGAGGGTGGCAAGAGGGCCAGGGGTGTAGTAGAGGATGGCTTCGGAGCCAAGGCCGACAAAGAGGCTGGGACAGTATGGCAAGGCAGGGGTGCCTGTGCAAAAGAGGAGGAAGGCATAGAAGGAAAGGGGGCCTGTGCAGAAGGGAAGGGCACAGAAGGCAAGGGAGCCTGTGCAGAGGGGGAGGGCACAAAAGGCAAAGGAGCCTGGTCAGGGGAAGAGGTGAGGTTAGAGAGGCGAGGGACGAGCCTGTCGAAGAGAAGGTTGGGTTGAGGGCCCTGAACCATAATGGTTCCATTGAGATAAAGATTAATGATGACTCTGGAAATGGTGAAGAGGTCAAGGAGAACCTCCCAGCGAGTGCCACCATTATTGGAGAAGAGAGAAAGCTGACCATGTAGCGAGTCCGTAGGTCGGGGGCGTTAACGAAGAAGAGGATGTCAGTGATAGTCTCTCTGGCGGAAGCCGTGAAATATGTGTCTGCAATAGGAAGGCCTGGGTTGAAGCCCAGTATGTCCTTCTTACGTTTCTTCCGGCCACATTTAATGATCAGAGAGGGATTCGAGACAGTGAAGCAGTTGGAGAGGATAGGAGAGATTGATAGGGACATGGTGACTGACGTGGAGGGGGGAGACGCTTACCAGTCAGAAGCATGATGCACTCAGGAGGAAGGGGGTCGGGTGAGGTGGGGGGCACAAGGGAGGAGACAGAGGGTAGTGAGCCAGCTAGTGATGAGACAACAGCCACAAGGCACACCTAGATTCGATTTTTAGCAGTACAGGTGGAAACACATGCAGCAATTGGGCATAACTAGATGTGACGTTTAGCAGGACAGGTGGAAACACATGCAGCATTGGGCACAACTAGATGTGATTTTTAGCAGGACAGGTGGAAACACAGGCAGCAACAGGGCACAACTAGATGTGATTTTTAGAAGGACAAGTGGAAACATATGCAGCACAGGGCACAACTACATGTGATTTTTAGTAGGACAGTTGGAAACACATGCAGCAATTGGGCACAACTAGATTCGATTTTTAGAAGGACAGGTGGAAACACATGCAGCAACAGGGCACAACTAGATGTGATTTTTAGCAGGACAGTTGGAAACCGATGCAGCAATTAGGCACAACTAGATTCGATTTTTAGCAGGACAGGTGAAAATACATTAGCAACTGGTCACAGCTAGATTAGTGGGAGTTCAGATGAAATGAAGTTAGTGGTGGGACAGTCTCAAATGTGAAGGAAAGGATCGATGAAGTTAGTTAAGTGAGCTGACATTCAGAGAAATGTTAGCTGCTCCATTGATTAAAGTGTGCCGATACAGGTGTGTGATTTCTTTCCTGTCTTTTCCTCAAGAGTTTCGGCCATTCTTTAATCCTCCTCTCACCGCCATTTCAAAGCTACATTTTTTTTTACTGTTTGATATAATAATTTATACATATATTATGTAATTGCAGGGCAAGACATACTATAATTACTAATTTTAATACGTTTCTTGCAGATGATAGCATGTTAGTTTTTCCTATATCTCCCCCACTGTTCCTCTTTACCTATTACTATTTTTTTTTCTAAACTGCAGTAGAACTTTCCTGCCTCCTGAAGAAGCTGTACTCAAGAGAAACATGTGTCGAAGACTCAAAATGAAGTATAATCACGTATAAAAAGTACTTTTAACTCTAAGAATGAAAAAAAGAAAATTTAAATCACCAAGAACTGACCTCGGAGGGATTGATTCAATGTAGTGCTTACCAAGCCCAAAGTTTAACACTTTCTTTACCTTCTATACAAAAAAAGCATTTGCAGTTTTGTCTTTGGATGTGTTTAATTGACGGCAAATGGTACACCATTTTTTAAAACTTAACATGAGCACTTTTGAAACCCTTCAAAGCCCACTGCCCCTACATATAACTGCAGACTTGTGTGGTATTAAACAATGATTCCCACATCACTGGAATGGATTATGTTTAGGTGGGCGAGCTTGTGCAAGCAGTGGTTCTATGTGTTTTTAACGAATAAATAAATAATGAATTAAATTTTACTGAACCCAAAACAACGAAATAAATACTCATTTTTTGGGGTTTTTATGAGTGGGGTCTCCCGTTTCCCCGTATTTAAAACCCCACCCGAACCCCCTCCCCGCCAGATTTAACCTTACCCCACCCCCACATACATATATTTTTAATTCTGTATTTTCAGTTTGTTTTTTATTCGTTAAAATTGTATTCTTTATTTTCTATTTGTTAAAATCACTTGCTACCACAAGCAGCATTCTAAAGAGGGGCACTGAGAAGCTGTGGAAGAGGCACAGCCATGATAAGCAGAGATGGCACAGGGAGTAGGCATCTCTGCTGGGCCTGCTGGGGACCATGAGCCTGCTGCTACAAGCCCAGTCATTAGCACTGATGAGGGATGCTTACAGAAGATGATGGCTATCGGTCGGGCTAGCCTAAGCATTGAAGGGACATGAAGCCTCGCTGTTGCAGGGGCCATCTACAGGATTACAAGACAAGGCAGAGGCTTCTCCAGTAAAAGAAAAAAGCAGATATGTGAAGGAGAGATTTTGATATCAGTACGTCAACATAGAACAACAATATTCTAGACCTGCCAGCATTCTCAATGACTAATACACACGTTCTTTTTGACCGTTATGGGCCCAGGAATTGGAGAGTCTTCCCTTTCATGTATCAGTGAGGAATCGTATGGTAAAAGAATGGAAAGGTGTGTGCAAGGCTGACTTATCATGCTTCCTTTTTATAGGTGTCATTTGGAGTTGTTTTTATATGGAATTTCCACCCATTGCCAAGGTGCATTATCTAGCCTGTAATTTGTCTGCCCAACGTCAGTGCCTTCTGGGGATGCAGCGCCTCAAGATGGCATTGGAAAGAGAATTAAAGACACAGTCAAAAAAGCATTCTTGGTCATGAATGTTTCCCTACGCACTGGCGCATAGGCGTCATGTATGACTCGATCTATAAGCCGGAAGTTTCACTACCCGTTTGCACTGGTGCAAAAGCAAGGGGAGTATGCCCCATAGTTCTAAATCCTGCCATAAGTCTGATTTTTATCAGAAATTCAATTTGATCGCTGTTGTTCCAGTGCTGCCTCTTCATTGTCTGCAACAGCAGTGGGAAGGCAGATTTGTAGGTCTTGGGGGCTCAAACCATACCAACCATACCAAAAGTATCTATGTCGATCTAGAAAAATAGGCGCCCCTCGATCACAATGTTATGTATCATGTTGGCTGAAGACCAACCGTCTCATGCATTTAGTACTAAAGATATATAACCATAAGCTTGACCAAAGTGCGGCCATTTTAAGGTGACTGAAATCGCCATTTTGTTTTCTTTAACGTTTTGCTTTTTGCTTTCTGTTAAACTGCTTCGCTTAAAGAATATTCTGCTTTGCTAGTGCACAATGCAAGGCTGAGGGAGACATGTTGAAACACAACGTAGCAATCAGATAGAAATGCCCAGTCTCCTCCCGCGCTTATCCTTGAAAGAGAGCAGCGAGGCATCCTAATCAGCTCACAGGTGCCAGCAAGTCTCGAAAACACGTTAGTAATACTAGAAGCGAACATTAAATGGCATGAATTATGCTCTTCTTTGCGGTCCCCCTTCCCTGAGCCCTGTAGAGTCATGGAGAGTGAGTCGACCCGTAGGATCCAAATAGAAACTAGGAGATAGGAAGGTCTGGAATGTGTCTCTTCCCCCGTATGCAGCTTGCTAAAGAGAACAGAAGCATTATGTTCTCTTCAACAAAGACTTATGTCTGCGGCCTTGCAAAGTTTGCAATTGTTGCTAGAACAAATGTTTAAGATGTCATATTCGTCACCAATGTCAATCATTGTGCCTAATTCAAAGGAAAAGTACAAGGGGCAGTATTGGATGTGACACTACTGATTACAAGATGCTTGTTTTGTATATATGTAACTGATGTATGTTTTTCGCTCTCTTGCGTCTCCCGAGATCTGATAGACACACGTCGCGGGACGTGAGACCAGTTGGCCAACTGAATTTACTTTGCTTTGCAATAAACCCTAGATATTTGGGAATACAACCTTGTGTCTGGCGTATCAGTTAGTGTGTGGTGATTGTGCCTTGTTTCCTCACGCAAGGCTTCCTCAGGTGCCCCTTCAAGATGGCGCCCGAATAGGGACCCTCCCCCACTTGTTCCATCGTGTACGTTGTAAAAAACGGAAGGCAGAGAGAACGGCGAGGACGGGGCGATCGAGCCGGGTTCAGGAGGTGTTCGAGGCGCCCCTGCGAAAAGGTGAGAGACTCCTTTGCAGATCTGCACACAGCTGATCCCTGATCGACGTGTCCGGCCAGAGAACAAGGAGGCGAGGGTCCCGAAATGAGGCAGAGTGAGCCAAGATACGCAGACACAACGTCATTGGTTGCATCAGTATGCGGACGAATTGTGTCTTGAAAAGACAAATTGATTAATCAGGTGCGTCGTGCCCCGATTCGTAAGTAATCCTGATATTGGTTGAGAGTTGATTTTGAAAAATCAAACACCCAGTTTAAGGTTGATTAGCCAAGGGTAAGGTTAAAGCATGCCTGGGGTATTGTCCACGGCAGCAGGTTTTTTCCGCTGCAGCGGACAATCTTTGGAAACTGGCCAGGTTGCGCCACCGGTGGGAATGCCTGTGTATGAGATGTATGTGAAGTATGGTGTGGGAGAAATAATGTTTTGTGAGATTTGGCATAGACAAACCAGAAAACAGGAAGATTTTCAGTGGCCGGAACATGTGAGTTTTGAGATGGCGAGGATAGATAATTTGGAAAAGGTATTAATGAAGAAGAAAACATGCCCTGCAGCATTTTATATTCTTAGGGATTGGAGGAGAGAAGCCATGCTCCGTTTCAAAAGTAGAGAGAAACATGTGTGCAGGCATAAATCGAAATCTGAAAGAAAGGAAGAGAAAGAGGAGGAGGAGTGGAGTAATAGTTTGAGAAGATCACATAGAAGCGTTCAGTAGAGTATAGAAAAAATATATCCACAACGAGAATTGCATGCATCAGATGAATTGATAGAAAAAATATTGACTGACACAAAGCAAAGCCCAAGCCGAGAGACTCAAAAGATTGTGTCAGTAGCTTTTACTCTACCCCCTCCTGTTGCTCAGCCCCTCCCAGCTGTTCAGACCCTAGCAGAGCCACAGACTGCACACACAGCGCCTCTGGTTAGCCAATCAGCATCGCAACAGATACAGATACAGCCTGTTCCCATGGCCCCATCTGCACCTCCCTCAGCAGAGATCATTTCTGTTCCATCTGACCCCCCTGTAACTGAACTTGAATCTGGTGAAAAGAAAGAAGGGGTTGGACAGAGTGGATGTACGAGGGTGACTCGTAGCGCAATTAGTAAGGAGAGAAAGCAAGAGGTGCGAGACCAGGCTGAAATGTATATAGATGGGAATAATGAAACGGCAGCGATGGCCTCGATATTTCACTTTAGGAGGAGCAAATAAAGACAGTTATTGTTGGAATGCATGGTTGAATATTTGGTGGCAAGATGGAAACAGATACTTGGGAAGATACCACCACAACGACTGCTAGATTTGAATGCTTTGGCCCGTTGTAGAGGGAATGATGAAGAGATGAGGGAACATGTAGATCGGCTTTTTGAACTAAAAGGTGAACTTGACGATGAACATACTGAAATGTTTGCCACACCTGGGTACAGGAGTAGGGATATTAGGAGAGATAGAACTGAAGCGGTAGAGCCATATATACAGCGGTGATATCTGCTGTCGTCAAGACAGACAGGCGACAGACTAAGAGTGTGTATGCGAGAGGCGTTGAAATGGATTTCGGATCCTAGTATTCCCACAATGGAGATACACGAGATATTTGACAAATATACCTTGCCCATGAAAAGAAAAGCATTGCAGATAATGGCTGAACATTTGATAAACAAAGATATAAATGAAAATAAAGACAGCCCCCCCCGAAATAATAGCAGTATATTAGAGGGCATTTGAACGCGGAACAGGGGAAACAGCCCTATCACTTGATTTGGGAATATTTTTACAGATGAGAGAGGGGGGAGGAATAGTAAGCGCGGCATTTCCTATGAGGGAAGTACCTCCTACCTTTGGGCCAAAAGTAGAGATTCCTGCATCAGGCACAATAGTGGCGCAGGTAACGCCAGCCCATTATACCGCCCAATATGTACATGTTCCTTTTTCCAGACAGTAAGTGAACAACATAAAGCAGACGATTCCTGATATAAGAAAGAATCCTGCAGGGTTCTATAAAGAAATAGAGTCCTGTTTACAGTCATCCGTACTCACTATGAGTGATATAGATTTAATATTCCCGGTAATACTGCCAACAGATATATGGAAGCAAATAAGAAAGGTGGACGATGCAACGGCCTATGGTGCCACATGGGCAGATTTAGTACTGGAAGATAGGAACAAAGAAGTGGGAGGGAAACCAGGGCCAAATATGGTGGCACTATCAGCGTTAATAATACAGAAATTGAAAGAAATTGTTCCAGAGAAAAGAATTCAATGGGATAAATTGACGGCATGTGTTCAGGGCAAGGATGAACTGGCCACGGATTATTTCAATAGATTTGAGGAGTTTTTTTACAGATTTTAGTGGCCAGGATGTAAGTACGGAGGCGGGAAAAAGGTTATTTGTTGATAAATATGTCAGAGGGTTAATGCTCCCCATACAAAACTTAATAATGACATCAGAGAGTGCATGGCAAGCAAAAACGTTGAGTGAAGTATTGCATATGGCTCAATATTATGAGAATAGAGTGAATGCCGAGAAAGAAAAAGAGGCGAAGGGTAGAACAAACTTAAAGACAATGGTGCTACTCCAGCAGGTAGCGGGACACAATAGATGGAGAGGAAACGCCCAGGGCAGAGGTAATTCGAACATGCATGGAGGGCCCCTGGGATTGAATCAATGTGCATATTGTAGAGAAGAATGTCACTGGCGAGCGCAATGTCCACACCTGCAGAATAGAAATGGGTACGGTCAGAGAAGACAGCATAGATGGCATCCAGGAGCAAATGGGCATAACAGGAATAATATGCAGCAACACCAAAATAGTCAAGGGAATGGTGCCCAAACCCCAAGTCAAACCTCTCCTCAGAATCAGAGCCAGCAGAATATGCAAAATGGAAATAGAGGGAGGGGCGGGAACATTTTTGATACTCATTCCAATGTGTACTATAATAATAGTAGCAACTACACATCGGATGATGTGTTATTTCCCCAATAGGACATCCCAAGAAAGGGGTTGGAACCAGTGACTATTCCCGTGAATTAGAAAGGACCCTACGTAGAAATGAAAGTCAGGAATAGTGAGCACAGCTTTCTTGTGGATACGGGGGCGCAGAAGTGTTCAATAGACCATCACTTGGTTCCGGAGATACCACTGTCAGGGTATAAAAATATTTCAGTAGGGTTCGCATGTACCCCAGTAATTAATCCAGAGTCTCAAATAGTACCAGTAATATTAGCTCCATTCACTGAATACTGTCCATTTCTCTTAACAGTAAACTGCAAGGAAAATTTGTTAGGCTTAAACCTGTTGAAAAAACTCAGTGCAGTTATACACTGTACACCGGATGGAGTATTTCTGACTATTTCGCCACAGAATGTACTACTATCAGAATTTTTGTCCAAACCTTTGCCAGGGGAATTGAGTGAAGTGCCAACTTGTATATGGGCAACAAATGATAATGATGTGGGATGTTTGAAAATAGAACCAGTGAAAATTACGTTAAAAGAAGGAGTAACGTTGCCGCGTATTCCACAGTATAAAATTTCAGCAGAAGGAGAAAAAGGATTGAAAAGTATTGTGTCTGATTTGGTAAAATTGGGGGTGATTGAAGAAATTACAGGCAGCACTTGTAACAGCCACATTCTTCCAGTATATAAGAAAGGATGTAATGAGGTACCATATCGTTTCATAATTGATCCGCGTGCACTAAACAAGGCAGTAGATCCTTAGTTTCCATTGGTCCCACATGTTACCACAATTTTGACAATGATTCCAGTTTCAGCAGAATACTTTAGTGTTATTGATTCGAAGAATGCTTTCTTCAGCATTTCAGTACACCACGGAAGTAGATATCTGCCTTCACATTAGGAGGGCGATTGTTCACCTTCACGCGCATTCCTCAAGGATACACAGAAAGTCCAAGCATCTATAGCAGAGCATTGAAAGAACAGTTAGATATGCTAGAGTTACCAACAGGATGTGTATTGATACAATATATAGAAGACTTGTTGATTGCTGCAGATACAGAAGAAATTTGAGTACTGTTTTGTTGTTAACACATTTGGCAGCGCATGGCCACAAAGCGAGCTTAAAAAAGTTCCAATATTCTCTAAAGGAGGTAACTTATTTAGGCTACCTACTTTCGAAAGAAGGGAGAAGACTGACGCCAGAGAGAATAGAAGGCATTTTTGGTATGCCTATTTCAAAAACACAGAAAGGAGTGAGAGCTATCATAGGCATGGCTTCCTATTGTCGGCAATGGATTGGCAATTTCGCCTTAATTGTAAAGCCAATGGTGGAGTTGACAAAGAAGGATGTTGTGATGCCTTTGCAGTGGAATGAAGATTGTCAGAAAGCATTTGACTTGCTCAAAACTGCATTATGTTCTGCTCCAGTTTTGGGCACACCAGATTATGAGAACATTTTTAGATTGTTTGTGCATGAGAATGACGGCTGCGCGTTGGCAGTTTTGACACAGGAACAAGGTGGAAGAAATAGGCCGTGCAGCTATTTTTCTTCTACGCTGGTCCCTGTAGCGCACGCATTATCACTATGTTTGCGAGCTATTGCAGCGGCTGCTGCGACAGTGAAACAAACAGAAGGAATGGTATTGGGGCACACCTTAATTTTGATGGTGCCACATGCTATAGACATTCTATTAAATAGAACGCAGACACAACACCTCACATCTGCTAGATTGACTAGATATGAAATTGTCCTATTCGCACCACACATCCAAATTATGAGTTGTAGCACCTTGAATCCTGCTGAATTAATGCCACTGCCCACGGAAGAACTTGATGGAAATGAAACACCTCCCCATGAATGTTTAATGGTTACAGAGGAAGAAACGAAGGGGAGAATTGATTTAACAGATACCCCACAAAAAGAGCCAGATGGAGAGTGTTTTGTGACGGCTCTTGTTTTAAATTGCCGGATGGCACATTAACTGCCGCTTATGCTATCACCACATTGAAAAGTATTGTGGAGAGTAAAAGAATCCCCTACAACTCTGCACAAGCAGCAGATATAATTGCCTTGACCAAAGCCTGTGAGATTTCAGAGAACTTGAGTGTGAATATATATACTGACAGTCAGTACGCCTTTGGCGTGGTTCATAACTTCGGCCGACTATGGGTTGAGAGAGGTTTCCTAACATCACATGGGGCTAAAAAACAACATGGCCCTTTGATTGTGTGATTATTGTCTGCACTTACATTTTCAAAGCACCTGGCAATCTTGAAATACGAGGCGCATAAAAAAGTAACATGAAAAGTGGGAGAGGGAAACGCATTTGCAGACAGGATTGCGAAGCAAACTGCCACTGACTTGAATACCAAAATGTTGACAGTACAGTCGGAGGAAGTGCCCTGCATGATAGCAAATGGAATTGCCACTGTCAAAGAGATGCCGCAGAAGCCACTGCTGATGAGATCCAAGGGTGGGCTGAGTGCTCTGCAGAATTAGATCTAGAGGGTTGTTGGGTGGACAAGAAGAGTAGGAACTGGATGTTGCCCAATTCCTATGTAACTGCGATGGTCACGATGGCCCACAGCTCCAGTCACATTTGTGCCAAAAAAATAGTCCAGCATCTAGCCACGGTATGGGAAAATGCACACATAAAGAAAAATGCTGAGAGGTTGGTGCAGAACTGCATCACGTGTCTACAACACAATGTGGGGAAGGGAACGGTGACTCCAACAGGCAGTTTTGGCCCTCCATCTATGCCGTTTGAGGTAATCCATTTTGATTTCATAGACATTGAGAGATGTCAAAACTTGAAGTATGTCCTAGTGGTCATATGTGCATTTAGCAAATGGGTGGAAGCATATCCACTGAAAGACTGCACTGCCATGAGCATGTGAAAGTAATGTTAAAGGAATATTTCTCCCGTTTTGGCTTACCCCGTGTCATATGGTCAGATAACGGTCCACATTTTGTGGGCGCAGTAATATTACAGATTTGCGCAGGTCTCCAGATCGATAAGCGATTCCATTGTTCAAGACATCCGATGTCGGCCGGTCTTATTGAACGCCACAATGGAATCTTGAAATCTAAGATTAGCAAGATATGCGCAGGAAGCAAGCTAAGTTGGGTAGATGCGTTACCATTAGCACTACTGTGCATGCGAACATCTGTGCAGGCAAGAACTGGTCTCTCCCCATATGAAATAGTCATGGGGAGATGGGCAAATGTTTGGTGTGCACCTCAGCCGAAAAGGCTTAGGGAAATTGAATACCCTGTGCTCAGCATTTATTGTAATCTCCTGATTCAAAAATTGTGTTTGATTCATCAGCAGGTGCAGGAGGCATTACCGATCAGATACACTGGCCCGGGACACGCACTGGAACCAGAAAACTGGGTGCTAATTAAAAGCTTTGAGCAGAAAACATCGTTAGCACCCAGGTGGCGTGGTCCCTATCAAATACTTCTGACAATGCAGATGGCCATTCGAGTGGATGGGCGCAAGGCGTGGATACACACAACCCACACCAAGAAGGTCCTGTCACCATCTGAAAAACTGTTTGATCGAGGTGACCAGAAAGAAAAAGCAGTTCTTGAAACAAAGGACACGGTTGCCAGTTCCTTGCCACAAAATCTGCCTGATCCTGAAAGAAAGCCTGAAAAGATTGCTGTAAAAGAAGAAGGGCAAAGAGTGCCCCAATGTTGGCCAGCAGAATCTGCATCACTGCTGGACGACACGAAACGTGTACCACTTTGGCGCCCACCAGCATCCGCCATTGTGCCGCAGCCTGAAACGAAACCTGCATCATCACTGTGGCGCCCACCAGCATCTGCCATTGCGCCACAGGCTGACTCCGAGCTTGAGTCTGGAAGTGCACCAGCACTATTCATCGACCACACGGTACCAGGAGCAAGGCGGTACAATCTACGACGCCGAAAGAAGGAGTGATCAAATCTTCATTTTGTTGATCTTTTGCTGCCTCTGTTTCCTCTTCACGGATGAAATAGGAACTGGAGGCCTAGAGGAGAGTGGCGTGAGGGTTGTGCAAATCAGACAGCCCAACAACGACACTCCTTGGTGCTAACATAAATCCATGTGTCCTGAACCCGAGCGGACAAGCGGGGCACACATGGTACAAAAAGGCAATTGATAACTGCGCCAGAGTTCTTTAAGCGGTGTGCTAATGCATAGAGATCTTGCCCAACGTATAAGCAATCCAGGCTGCTGAGAACTGGCAGAGTAGACAGCTGACATTTATCGAACTCATTGACATTCGGGCGAGTGCCGCAAGGAGAAATATCCACGACGGAAATCGCTGAGGAAGACGGAGCGTGAGAGAAAATGCCAGAACCAGCTTTTGCACCCTCCTGCACCACTGCTGATAAGGCTAATAATGAATCAAACATAGAAACTGAAAAATTGCACAAAAAGGGTCATCAGAAAAATTGTATGCTGATTTTAACAGTAATCATGTGCATAATGAGTATAATAGCCCCAGTAACGACAGCATTAGTATTGTGGTATATAGAGGAAATGCACCCCTTAGAAATCCTCTTGCCCATTAGAACCATTTCCACCACTGAAAGTCCTGTCACGTAATTACTTACACTCTGTCCCCAATGGAAGAAAGACATAGAGAGGGGTATGGGAATAACACTTTGCTACAAATAATGAACATGACACATTCAATTTTGAAAAAGAATAACTGTTGGGTGTGTGCTCATCAGCCACAACATGGTGGTAAAGGAATAGGTTGGTACGTGCAACCACTGACATTAAGTTCTGCATGCAGTGCATCTCTGAGTACATTATATTATGGAAAATGGAATAAGAGTGAAACGGGTCAGTTAGATAGCACGAACATGAATGAATTTGAGGAGATTATCATGAGACCCATTGGTTGCTCTATTTTTCATAGAGCACGAATGATAATACCAAAAACTACGCCCAACCCAAGGCCGCAAGATAGATTGTCTCCACCAGAAAAATCATCTGTGATTATATTTCGCATAAGATCAGAAGGAAATAAAGATGCAGTGCCCCCCTCTTACACAGTAAACTACAGCCCACGTTCTGTTCCTTTTTGTTCACAAAGGAAAGGCTCCTATTTAGTTGGGACATTCACTAGATGCATGAATACAGCGATTCTTAATAGGTAAGTAGAACCAGTGTATGTAGGTGACCCTGTGTATTTTATATGTGGAGAAAAAGCATATCCCTGCTTACCTAGAAACTGGGGAGGTGCATGTTATTTAGGACTTTTGTTCCCAGGAGTGTTTTTCTTAGAAACAGCAGATGTAGCCAAACTATCTAGATCCAGGCCATGAAGAAATACTGAAGGGGGATTAATGGCAGTAGATGTAGCAAAATCATTTATACCATTTTCGGCCCAAGCAATAAACTCCTATAATATTCGACGATTATCCAGAATCTTAGAAAAAACAATAAACGGAACAACAGATATATTATACAACATGACATTAGAGGAGAAAGGAATTAGATTGACACTTCAAAACCGAATGGCTCTTGACGTAATCCTAGTTGATCGTGGCAGTGTTTGCAAAATCGTGGGATCGGCATGCTGCGTATTTGTAAACGACTCCTCTCCCACGATTTTCGAAGCAATAAGAAAATTACATGTTTTGAGCTCTGAACTCCCTACCCAAGAAGGGGGTTGGGATATAAGTTCCTGGTTTTGGGACTTATTATAGTCATGGGGATGGAAACTATTTGCGATCCTAATAACAATACTAGGAATATTCATGACATGCTGTTGCTGCATATATTGTCTACCTGTAATATGCACCGAAATGAATGAAGGATGCGTACAGATTCTAGGGAAAAAGAGCACCTTTAAGCCAAGTACCCATGGTAATGAGGAAACAAAAACAATTAAAGAATTCATGTCAATCAATATAGATGGTGCGCAAGATTCAGAATCAGAGTCAGATACTTGGTCAGAAGAGGATGCTATGTACGGATGAGACATTTGGCATACGGCCAAAAGAAGGGTTTGTCGATCTAGAAAAATAGGCACCCCTCGATCACGATGTTATGTATCATGTTGGCCGAAGACCAACCGTCTCATGCATTTGGTACTAAAGATATATAACCATAAGCTTGACCAAAGTGCAGCTATTTTAAGGTCACTAAAATTGCCATTTTGTTTTCTTTAACGTTTTACTTTTTGCTTTCTGTTAAACTGCTTCACTGAAAGAATATTCTGCTTTGCTAGTGCACAATGCAAGGCCGAGGGAGACATTTTGAAACATAATGTAGCAACCAGATAGAAATGCCCGGTCTCCTCGCGCGCGCTATCCTTGAAAGCGAGCAGCAAGGCATCCTAATCAGCTCACAGGTGCCAGCAAGTCTCGAAAACACGGTAGTAATACTAGAAGCGAACATTAAAAGGCATGAATTATGCTCTTCTTTGCAGCCCCCCTTCCCTGAGTCCTGTAGAGTCCTGGAGAGCGAGTCGACCCGTAGGATCCAAATAGAAACTAGGAGATAGGAAGGTCTGGAATGTGTCTCTTCCCCCTCATGCAGCTTGCTAAAGAGAACAGAAGCATTATGTTCTCTTTTACAAAGATTATGTCTGCGGCCTTGCAAAGTTTGCAATTGTTGCTAGACCAAATGTTTAAGATGTCATATTCATCACCAATGTCAATCATCGTGCCCAATTCAAAGGAAAAGTACAAGGGGAGGTATTGGATGTGACACTACTGATTACAAGATGCTTGTTTTGTATATATGTAACTGATGTATGTTTTTCGCTCTCTTGCGTCTCCCGAGGTCTGATAGACACACGTCGCGGGGCGTGAGACCAGTTGGCCAACTGAATTTACTTTGCTTTGCAATAAACCCTAGATTTTTGGGAATACAACCTTGTGTCTGGCGTATCAGTTCGTGTGTAGTGATTGTGCCTTGTTTCCTCACGCGAGGGTCCCTCAGGGGCCCCTTCATCTACTTCAATTCATTGAACTTTGCTTTTGATGGTTTTTAGCTGTATGGTCCTCGTGTGGAAGAGTTAATGAAGATATCCACCAAATACAGGGAAACAATTCTCCCTATCAATTCTACAAGAAGGGATTCCTACTAGATGTGTCTTTTGAGGAACGGCTCAAGGTCATGGAGCCCTCTCAATAGATCCTTGCCACAGCCCCAACAGCCAACTCAGCCTCATCTGCCTAAGGTTCAACAATAAGGCATGAAACAATCCAGCCCTGCATCACTTCCTTTTAGAAGTAAACTGTGCTTCATCATCACAATTCATTCAGGACCAATGTCCACTCCAATTGTTCAGGAAGAGTTGCAATACAGAAATGACCAAAACATTTCCATAACACAGTTGCATCTCATCTCCTATACCCTATTGCTCAGTGAAACAGGAAGAATAGATTAAAGGAATTCCAAAGTTGTTTTTCACAGTTGTATTTATTTATTTTTTATTTATTGCTTTTCGTTAGTGAAACAAAACTTTACAATTAGTTACATGCACATATAAATATAGTTTATTTTTTTTAACAAGAAACAAATTCCTTCATAATTTAATACAAACACACATTTCCATAAATAGGACGTTTTCCAATTTCAATACCCTATAGGAAAAATACCCTATTTAAACTTAAAACCTCACAATAACAACATTAAGATAATTGGCATATTTAGAAAAATTTCGTAATTGCAAGTATAAACCCTATTGATCTCCCTTACAACATTTTTATTACAGATTATCCACTTCAACCCAGGCCAAGTTATTCACAAATTTTGAAAACAATTCTATTAGTTGGGGTATTAACGCTGGGCAATATAACACCATATGTTTTCAATCCTCCTTCTCTAAAGGATTCTTGCAAAATCTACAGTACGTTAATTCAATCAGACATTTGTTATGAACACATCCTATTTCGTTGGTTTCTAAAACATTAAAACAAAATTTCATAAAAGTATTTCGATATCCTAAATCCAGAAGGTTTAATACATATGGTTGCCCAACCCAAGCTCTTTTATGATTTATATTCAGCTGTGTGTACAATGAATACTTTCCAACCTCTTCCCGTGTAGAAATCCAATCATTCAAAACCAGGGTCCGTTGTATCAGTTGCTCCTTCCAAGTATGGTTTGAAAACCTACTCCATCCTGTTTATAGTTCAGAAGCCCTGTTCGGCTGGTAATGGAATTATAAAAGACTCATAGGTATTAAGATGACTAATGGATATAATGTGATGGTTGTGAAGAACCTGAGGGCATCCTCCCATCTACTCCCCTTGGATCTTCCTCTCAGGTGGCCAGGGAAAGGCCATCACTTTTGGATCCTGACCCTGAGGGCGAATATGTGAGGGAGGATCACCAGGGTGGAGGGAGCTTGGGGAGTCGGGAGAGGATGTTTTCAGGTGAGACATGGTATCCCCCTTTACCATGGTTCATAGTCATTTTTCGAAAACAAAAATGTCGAAAGTCATTTTTTCGAGAAAAAAAAATTCGAAAAAAAAAGTCGAATTTCTTTTTCAATACGAAATGCGGGGATCCCCCCTAACCCCCCTTTTTTTCTATTTTTTTTATTTTACCCCTTTTTTTATTCCTGGACCCCAAAATAAATATATAATTTTTAAAAAAAGAATTCGACTTTTTTTTTCAATATTATTTTTCGAAAAAATGACTTTCGACATTTTTGATTTTGAAAAACTGACTGCACACCCTTTACCATATTACAATGAGTTCTACCCGCCCCCTGCCTCTGTAGGGTATTGTAAGTCTTTTTTCCCTTCCGCATACACCCACTGTCCCATAATCCTATGCTTGTAAGACTGGGACGAGGAAGAGGCAACTAGGAGTAATGCACACTTCTAGTCAATTTCACCCCTATGGTACTGAGACGAAGAAGATGGAGGTTCAGGCATGTCCAGTTCATTGTTACAATTGTGGTCAGGCAAAGTACTCGCACCTGCAACACATTGAAAAGCCACAGGTGCTTAAAAGGAAGGCACAGCAGACTGTAAACAGGAACCTTGCTGGAAACAAGGTGGCAGCTGCGAGGCCAGGAGCAGGCTGGGGCAGGACTGGCAGAGGGGACACCGTGTGTTGCCAGGGGGTGTGAGAGGTGCCACAACCCGAGCCGGCCATGCGAGGAGCAGAGCCCCAGCAATTACCTGAGCCGCATGTTCCCAACTGGAGCTGGGGAACATGGAAACCTCCCAAATAGTGCAGGATGCTGCAAGTAGGTTTCCAATGCACATCCGGGAGTGAAGAGGAAGACGGCGAACCGAAGGAAGACGCCCGGATGAGCAGACCAGCCCCGGTGAGTGTGAGAAACGGAATACTCGTACCGGGGTGCTCCAGCCGTGGGAATTGGACATTTAAAGTTAGCGATCAAACAAAAGCTTATAAGAATCGGGTTTGGAACCCGAATGAAAGAATAGTGAATCATGAACAAGTTGCCAAGTGTTTTGTGAATTCCAACGGCATATATTGAATACCGAACTGAAGAGAAGAGATGGAAACAATGTGAAGTTACAGCACGAGTGGAAAGCGAATGATGTGCTATTGTGAAAGTAGTGAAACCTACTAAGAAACATTGATGAACAAAATGCAAGCCTGTAATGAATACTTGTGAACTAACTGAAAAGCAAGTGTGAAAGTCAAGTTTCTGAACTTGAATGAGCAAAGTGAAAGCAAGGTGATGGAAGAGGATATACACAACAGAATAAAGTGAATACAAGTTGTGACGAAACCAAAAGACTGCCTAGGAGAAACCACAGCACATGTTAAGTACTGACACTGGTACAAGGTGGAAAAATGTGTGTTGGTCAAGGAAAACTAAGACCATCACAATGTGTTAAGGGTTTTCGGTGGCGTGACCTGTCATAGGTGGACGCTCTTCTCCGACAACTGTGCCTAGACTGAGTAGCTCGACTTGGGAAAGAGCCAAGAGAAGCCAAGTGACAAAAGCTGTGTGATATAGTGCTTAAGTGAAGGAAAGCATATGTGCTGTTAGAGGGTTTAACAGGATTTTAAAGTGAAACTGGAAGTATTGTTAAAAGTCAAGAGACTTAAACTGTGTTGAACTTTGGGAAGGGAACCCAGGGAGATATCCTGGAACCCCAAGCCTTTTTGTGGAACTATTTGAACTTGGGGAAGGGAAAGTTGAAACAGGACAGAACTTTAACACTGTTTCTTTTGGTGCTGACATCCCTACACATTGTATATCTATAGTTGTGAGGGCAAGTATAGGTTTTGGACACCAACAGACTTTACTGACACATGCTGTTTTTAGTTTCTTTAGGTAGGGAAATGCCGCCTTAGTATAGAGTAAGTTAGGCCTTACTCCATCTTAACATATACAATAAAGTCCCTTTTGTGAAGAAAAGCCAATCTGTTGTCCATGTCTTGCTTCATGATGCCTTCACAAGGTGCACTCTCAGTATCTTTACGAAATGTATCTTGTGTTGAGTTTGTAAAATTACCCTTGATGTCACATCATTGTAAACCATCATATCACCTACAATTGGATGCGAAACCGTAGTTTACTTACTGAAAAGTAGATATAATCATTCCTAGAACACAACAAGATGTTGTTTCAGATGCTCAAATTTACTCTGTACAGCATTATTTTTTGTTGCAACAGTACCTCATACAAACAACTTCAATGTATGGTTATGGGAGCATAATATGACCCTACTTATGTCAACCTCTTCATGGGTCAGGATGAATAAGAACATACTTGGGCACATAAAGCATATGCCACTAGTAACAACATCATATAGTGGGCCAGATATATCGATATCCTTTGCATTTGGAAAGGTGATTTTACAAGCTTGGAAAACGGACTCCTTTTTAAACGTTGATTAATATAATGTCCATTTGAAAATGAACACAAGTAGACAGGATTGCATTTCTTGACTTAGAATTGTATGTGCATGACAGTCGCTACACACAAAGCTCCATGAGAAACCCAGAGCCACTATTTCTATGTTCCATGCTGACAGCTGCGATTAGCATCGCAGCACATCCAGTATAACATATGACGCTTTTCTCTGTCTTTAAAGAAACGTCAGTGACGTCAGAGAATTTGACAAACATGCTCATAATCCTACTGCTAGATTTGCCAAAAGAGGTTGCAAAGGACACATCATTAACTAAATTGCTCGATGAGCTAGAAAACTTGGCATAGAAAGTATTCTCACAAACAAAAAGAAAACCAGCAAGCAAGAGAAAATGTGTTTTATCACAGACTACATGTCTGATAGTAAAAAACTCCTAGATCCTAAACATATTGGGAAATTATCCTTGCAGACAGAGACCTCCGACCTCATCTGCCTACTAAAACAAGTATCACACACAAAAAGGACAAGTATCAGAAACATAGTCAGCAAATGTTTCCAAGGCATGAAATAGACAGTGGCCCTCATTACGAGTTCGGCGGTAACCATGCCGCTATTGGCGGCATGGCTGCCGCCAAAATCGCGTTAGGGTCCGGGTCCTCAGAATGAGGATTTACCGGGCCATTATGAGTTCGGAAGGCCCGGTAATTCCTCCAAGGACCCAGACACGGTCCTTCCCCATTCCCATTTCAGCCCCCATAGGGCTGAATGGGAATGGGAGAGGGAGCTAACAATGGGCTATTACGAGATGGCCCGTTGTTTGCTCCCTCTTCCCCTCGCGAGACCCGGTAAACACGCCTGGTTTTCCCAGGAGTGCTTACCGTGTTCCACGAGGAGAACTCGTTATGCGGCGGTACAGAGTGAACGGCGCCGGCACCTTTTACGGCGCCGTTCACTCCGTACCGCCAGGGTCGTAATGAGGCCCAGTGTAGTAATTTGCTGTGTAATTCTGTAGGTTTGCTACTTGAATTGACACTTGTGTAACATAGCTATTTGAATTACCCTGTTCAATGAAAGCACAACTCACCCTACAATCCTCTTTTGCCCTCTTTTCTCTGTTCACTGTAAGTTCAATGGGGCTATCAGAGAGAGTGCAGCAGTAATAATCTCCTCCAATCTCAAACTTGCCAATAACCTGTGTGGGAATGCTAAACAAGTAAAGTTATTTTTAAAAAGAAATAATTGCAAACCAGAAGTAATCAGGATGATAATTTTATTAAGCTATTTCCTGTTTGACAAAGACCAGTATGTGCAAACTTTATTATTTTTTTTAAAGACATAACTGCAATTCCATCCCTAAGAATTAAAGTTGTTACATAACGCATGATTACAATAGTTCTACTGTAAAAGAATGCACTGTCTCCATGTTTTTCAGTTACGTTTTAGTTAGTGTATCTAAATCTCATAGTGTCAACTATATTTAATTTTGTTGGTGAAGATGCATGATATGATGAGTGAACACTTTTGAAAATGTACATGATCACACAGCTACATTCTTTTGATAGAAAATCTAGTTCTGTGATCTGCTGGTTGCAAACATCTGTGCAACTGGTGCTCATCCCTTGAGCTGATCCCAAACTCCTTAACATTCTATCTTTCATACTGTGGCTTTATGCCTGCTACCCTGAAAGTCAGATGGCCACAAAGCACAATATTCCACCTAGTTTGCCCAGTTCTCTGCTTGCTATGCCATCCATTCTGCTTCGTATCTATCTGTCTTTCCTCTTACATAATGGATAACCAAAGCTAACTAGATGTTTACTCAAGTTAGTGATCAATAGTTCCATCCAGTCTGTACATCTACAGATTGACTACAATACAATATACTGTAGTTAGCCTTCACAGCTCGTTTTGCTGTTCGATTGATTGCATTATATATTAGCACCTGCACAAAAGAGCTGGCTAATCCAATACAGAGGCCAAAAATGCAAGGTGCATATGCAAGTAGCTGCCCGCATTTCATGCCGGCCCGCTACGCCTCTGCCCAGCCTTCATGCTGTCCTCGGAGGTTCTGCCCCAGGCTAAATCTCCACTGGAGTGCTAAAATCCGACCGCACCCCTCTCTCCCCGGCCACTCACCTATGCACCTCCTGGCTCACTTTCACATCCTGAAAATTGTTATTTCCAATCATGGATATATGTGTAATTTCTTTTTAAGGGAAGCCGGAATTGCACAAAGCCTGGTTACCTTAAAAACAAAGCAAAAAATGTTCTAAGCACCACAGATGCCGGCTCCAAGTGCTAATAGCGATGAATACAACTTTCATGGGTACACATGGCTGAATGCTCTTCTTGGGCTTACATGGCTCGGGCTTGAGGCCTACCCTCTCTCAAAAGTGGTATTTAACACTATAATGAAAACAGTTTATATTGATTTATATTGATATTGATTATGACATGCCATCTTGCCCACCTGATGTTGACAATTACCCTGCCTGCCAAATCACCATAGTATCAGGCTATGACTTTCCTTTAACATTTTTGTTTTTGATTTATGAAACTTCTGAACTTCTCCGTACACAGCTAATTATGGGTTGAGCATTCGATATACGCAACACTGCCTGTTACAACGTTGACTGCACACAGCTGCACACAGCCTTTTTAGCATGTCTATTTATATGTGTCCATTCATGCGGCTAACGTTTACATTTTACAGACACTCACCTCATTAAAGTCCTACTTCAGTGGTGCACAAATATGCTGTATTGTTGCTCATTGTATGTCTTGGGTACAAATAATTTCTGGTGACATTAAAAATATCAGTGCAACATTGCCTATCAAATAGGTTTGCTTACTGATCAAGTAACCTTTAATTATCAAACTCTGCTAATCCATTTTTGAAAACAAATGTTTGCCTTTGTTTCTGATCATCAACAAAACTAAGAAAGAGAATAAATGGCTACAAACTAAACCAGCAGATGTCTACAGATGAGGCTATTGTAACATATGCCAATATGCATTCAATAATATTAAAGCTGTATCAAAACATATTGGCTCCATATACACCATCAAGGAACACCCCTCCACTAAAAATGTTAACCAGCCAACAATGCCCTTGAATACGTTAGAATGATGGTCTTTCCTCAGGAGCCCACCATACTCTCTGGCACCTCTCTCAACCATTGTGTGGGTAAGACACAACACTGTCTACTGTGTACATCCACGACAGGGCTGCAGGTAAAATAATTAAAAGTGTAGTAACAAGGAAGTTGGGCTACTGCTGAAATACCATCAAGCATCCTATACCGGTCCGGGTTTGCAGCAATGTAGCACATTCCCTGTCACCCTCATACAATTGTATATGCATTGTGCATGCTCAACATTACTGACTGCACACTAGCGAGGTCCCAAAATCCAGCCATGCTGTGGACTGCCCTCCCATTCCCTCATTCACCACTCCTCGCATTCTCATTTAATTACCCATCCACATATGCTTATTCAATAATCTGTTCACACAGATCACACTGTGGTGGATAAAATAAGACCCCTTCCCAAAGCCTCCTCTTGGAATCAGCCTCAGGTTGCAGCAAATAAGACGATCAGACACAGACTGGAGATAAATCAAGCTTCTTGTATTAGATAGCAAATACACAGCATGCAGAGACATTACCAGTGGAGAAGCAGAGCATACAGAAGGACATGTGTCCTGGCAGTCAGCACACGCTCTCTCTGTCCCCCCCTACCTAGAGTGCCGCGGTTATATAGCATATCATAGGCAAACACTAATATGTTTCAGTACTTTAACAATGGGGGTGTACCTTGGCACGATATTGCAGACCATTTGGCACGAACTGTCGACATTGTACTTGTGACCTTGTGACATAGCCCTGCAAGGACATCGTGTTGTATTATGAATAAGCGGCAGTCACAGAAACCCTACTGTTATCTCCCATATATGGGGCAACTGCTATACTCATAGAGAATAAGCAGAATGGAAGGTCTGACCTGTCTTCTGCCCTAGGAGGGGTTTGGGCCTGTCCAGGGTGCTGTGTGTAGAGGAAGCAAAGGAGGTGACATGGAGGGTCTGAGGCCTAACTGTATGGGAGAGCCTAATGTAGCATAGCATTGCATTTGATAACACAGCATATCCTTGCATAGCATAGCATAGCATAGCATTGCACAACATATCATAGTGATCCTGCATAACAGCATAGCAATCCTGCCACATCAACCCCCTGGTTGGTTGTCCCTGAACAGGGCGTAGATCACAGGGAGCAGGATTGGTGCATAATCTCAATCATAGATACCCAGGTATATGGGTGACATACATATAGGGTGGAGAGGCACAGGGATTGGTACTAAAAGGATGTTGTTCCTAGAGACAGAGATTCTAGGCCTAAAAGGTCCTAATTCAAAAATTCAGCCCATTCAGTGTTGGACATTTGACGCAACACATTGATTAATTACTGTTCTTTGGGAGGTGTCTTTAGAGGCGTCCTCCGCAATCTGAGATGTCACTATTTCAAGTGGCAGCAGTCTGGCCTCGGTGTGAAAGTGTGAGACCCCTGTCTAGAACAGCATGACAGAAGGCAACAAATAAAAACAACTGTCCTTGCAAAGGTGGCAATTATAACAACAATTATTAAAATACCATGTAGAATGGAAGAGCCGATGAACCAAAACTGTTTGAAAGCAGTGAAAGAGATCAGTGCGTGTGGAACAAATGCGGTCGGTCTCTTGGGAGGTAACGTATCGGTATAGCTGAGGTAGAAGAATCCCCGGGGAAAGGTGTGGATCATATTGGGACAAGATGAGTCATTCATCGGGAGGTCATTACACCCTTCAGCAAGATTGAACGGGACGAGGATGAACTGAATCCCCCCACTGGTGTACATAGGAGTGTGGACGTATACCAATCAGAAGCATTCATTAGGTGTGCGTAGGCCCAAGAGAAGTTGAGGAAGGTGTTGGTGTCTGCGTGTAGGATGGTGGAAGTAGGGTGAGCAGCAACATGATGCAAATACTTCACATATACTCATGCAACAGCAGCACTATTCCTAGCTTTAACAGTCCAACCCAAAGGAGATTAGGGGCTTATGCCAAAAAAGTTCCAAAGAGTGTCAGTCATTACAGGACTCAGTAGACAGGAGAGACGACAATGCAAAAGTTAAGAACCACTTCCAGGATGACGATGACAGATGCGTAGAGCTGGAAGAAATCAGCTGCAGCGCTGGGCACACTCACTGGGCCTCCAAAAAAACCTTTGGCTGGAGGACTTATGCACCGACACTCCAAGTGCGCAGCGTTATTGTGGCTGCTTGGTGACAAAAACATTTGAGAGCAATGGGCCAACCGCACGACACAAGGGTAGCAAAAACGCTTGAAAGCGATGGGCCACCCATATGAGAAAAGGATAGCAAAAGTTTAGGAGCTATGCTTCACCTGCTGATGTCAGGTGAGATAGTGGCAGCACTCTGCAAATTGGATCTTGGGACAGGTAGCAGAACTTCGTTGTCGCGGAGTGCTGGATGCGGAGTCACCAGTGTTTTAGCTGCTGGGACCCCAGTGGGCCGCTGAAGAGGGGTCTATTTATCCTGTACCCCTGCAGATTGCAGCTTTGCTGTGTCTTTGGTGACCTCTTGCTGTTTTTCGTTGTCGAGTGGAGGTGCTGCTTTCACCCACTGGCTGGCGTGGACTGCAGTGTGAGTTGTCAGCAGGACCTGGAACGGAACTTTCCAGCGAGGATGCAGTATTATTTTCGCTGATAGCTTTTCAGGACCACCCAGTCCCCCAGCAGGAGGCTGTGGCACAGAGTTTCAGGCGGTCGAGTCAGATCCTATTGGATTTGCTGGAAGTGAGAACTGACAACGAGCATTAGTCTTTTGCAATATGACACAACAAGATCATCATCGAGTTGTAAGTCACAGAGTTCAGGGGAAGGTTGCACAGTAACTGGCCTCATCACGGGTTTCTCAGAGGAGAGAGGCCTCTGTCAGAGTTTATGGAACTGAATGGCCAGGATGGAAAGAGATGCTAGGGGTCCTCAAATGGTAGGAGAAACAGCTGCACATAAACATGAGCCTGAGGGCCATGGAGAGTGCTGGGAGCAAGTTGAGTGTGGCCCTTGCACTTCACAATGGCCAACTCGGTACGTAGCCAAATTGCAATAAGCAGGGCTTCCACATAGGGTGCATTGAGAATGGGAGTACCTTGTGCAGTTAAGTAACCACTCTTTTTCCAGAGGGTCCTGTAGTCATGTGAGATACCAAAACCGTAACGTGAATTAGTGTGTATATAGTGACTGTGCGTTGTATATTATCAAATAATAATAGCGCAGTCCTAGTCGTGTCTGTCAAAATAAAAGGGCCTATACTAATAAACCTATTGCCAATCCTTACTTCTAAATACAAATACTGTGGGAAACAATGTTATGCAAAAGAAAAGTGTTCAAGAAATGATATGTCAGTATATTGAAGCCGTTGGCTTGCCTTACCCACGTTTTCAGCATTGAACAAGGTGACACTCTCAAGCTTGGCAAACTCTCTGGGCCTCATTACGACCCTGGTGGCACGGGGTTAACGGCGCCGTAAAAGGTGCCGGCGCCGTTTACCCCGTACCGCCTCATTACGAGGTCACCTCGCGGGACCCAGGAAGTAACGCCTGGTCAAACCAGGCGTGCTTACCGGGTCCCGCGAGGGGAAGAGGGAGCAAACAACGGGCCAACTCGTAATGGCCTGTTGTTTGCTCCCTCTCCCATTCTCATTCAGCCCCATAGGGGCTGAAATGGGAATGGGGAAGGACCGGGTCGGGGTCCTTGGAGGGAGGAATTACCGGGCCTTCCGAACTAGGAATGGCCCGGTAATTCCTCATTCTGTGGACCCGGACGCGATTTTGGCGGCAGCCATGCCGCCAATGGCGGCATGGCTACCGCCGAGGTCGTAATGAGGCCCTCTGGCTTCTCTAGCACGAGGATGCAGTTCCAAACCTCAACATCAGGACCGTCTATGCCAAAGTCTCTTTGCCATGCAAAGTCTCTTATCTCAGAGGGCCTGATACAACATTACAAACATTAAAGTTCCTTTCTTCTTAGGATTTCACGCATACAACTTCTCGGGTGATTCACTGTTCACCCCGGGTCCCCCTATGCCGGGCTCACACACACTTTAACACAAAACCTTCAATTGGTCTCCCTCCACTGGGCTCGGACCAAATGTATCTACTTTATCAAAATCGAAGATTTTCGACAGTGCGTGGGATTTTACTTGACCCGTCTCAGGACCACTTGGATTGACAATTACTCGTTCCCTTCTTTATATAACCTTTTCCTACTTTCACTTTATCAATTCTCAGCTGGATACCTTACAGATACTTTCGACTGAACACCCACACGGTGCCAGACCACTTTGTTAAAGGTATTGTATCTTGCTTTTAAAGTTCAATCACTCATTAGCAGTTCAAATTTAATTGCATGTCTCATCACATGTGGTTTATTTAATAATGTTCATGCCAGCGTTCGTTATACAATGTTGCTGCTTGCAACCTTGGCTTCAACACAGACCGGACTTGTATCGGTCGCCCCAACTCACCGGCTGTGCTGATTTCACTGACACTGCTTTGCTCTTGGAGCCAAGGACGGTATCACAGTGGCAACTGCTTCTCCCCGATTTCATTATTGACGCAGGAGGGCCCTGGGTATCTCTGATACACAATGCAGGATTCTTTGGCCTGGTTTCCTGGTCTTACACTTTCTAATGTTGAGGTTTTGTGAAAATATTGGTTCCTTGTCGAAAAGGTCAAAGGAACTTCCCTCCTTGCCATCCCCTTCTATTTTGTCGTCCTTCCTCTCTCTCATTCAGCTGCCGTCTCGAAACTGCTGTTTCCTCATGTGCTTTGCCTCGCTCACAGTGTGCTCTTAGGCTCCGCCTTTGGGGAAGCTTAATGGAAGTCAGGTGTGTGTGATGGTCAGTAATTGCCTGACCTCGCCTGACCATTGTATGGGGCCATGTCAGGTATACTGCTTGGGTGTTAGTCTGTTTTCTCTCACAGCGGGCTGTCCGTGAGAAAGTGTTCCTGTTGTAAAGGGAGGGGGTCAGGGGGTGTAAAGTTCCTAAATATCGTATCTGTTAGAATGGGGTATAGGTGTTATAGGGAAGGGGATATTGCATCTCACCCTCCGGCATCCCACTCCCACAACCCGAAGACCCCTCACCCAGGTGATCCTCCTGCACTGGTCCATCCCCAGGAACTGGATCCAAAAGCGATGGCTGTGTACTGGTCACCTGGATGACAGATCCCCGGGGACTAGTGGATGAGACACCTTCTGGTTTCTCACAACTCCCTGTTGAATCTCTAAGACAAGACCAAGTAACAGAGAGCATGAGGTCTACATTGGGCAGGGGGATATCCTTGAGGTCTGTTCTTGGTGGTGATACAATGTCAACCGCTGCAAGGCAGTCGTGGGGGTGACCATCATCAGGTGTAGGCAGAAAGGAGGAAGGGTTGAGTGGGGTGCATCTGATGAGAGTGATGTTGGTGGCAGAGAGGAACAGTTTTTCTTATTTGGTGAGACATGCAGCAGATAGATGTTGTGTTTTACCCCTAAATTGGAGTGATAATACAGAGAGTGGTACTGCTACGTTTATGTGGTGTGCTAGAAAGATGTTGTCACCTTTTGTACGAAGAAGAGCAGTGGCGGCTACCACTCTGAGACATTCAGGAAACGCAGAGGCTACAGGGTCTAACTGTGGCTATAGTGCATTCTAGGTCCTCATGCTTCTATGTGGGTACATCTAAGGCATACCGTTCTTTCTCATCACAGAACAGGGTAAATGATTTAAAGTCACCAGGAAGGGCGAGGAGCAATGGAGTGGGCAGTCTTGATCTTGATTAATGCTCTGGAAGCTTCAGGAGACCATGTGAGCTTGTCAGGCTGGAAGTCATGTAGCGTCACTGCATAGGTGCAACCGTGCAGGCAAAATCAAGGATACAGGGGCAACACAAATTACTCATCCCTAAAAAGGAGCGCAGCTGCCTTTTAGTGGTAGGCATGGAACAATGTAAGATGCAGGAAACTCGAGGAGGGGCAAGGCACCATGGGAAATGTTGTGTCCTAGGTAGCGGACTGTAGGTAGGCAGAGCTGCAATTTTGCTTTGTTCACTTTGTGACCTTTTGCTGCCAGGGACGTGAGGAGCACTTTGGAGTCGGTGAGGGAGACCTGAAGGGAAGGTAATACTAACAGTAGGTCATCCACGTATTGGATCATAGTGGAGCCCTAATGAAGGTGACATCCTGGAAGTCCTTCTGCAGAATCTGGGAGAAGAGAGATGTGGAATCAATAAAGCCCATTGGCAGGGACCTGTAGGTGAGCTGATGTCCCTTGTTAGTGAAGGCAAAGAGATACTGAGAATCCTGGTGGATGGGGACAGAGAAGAAGGCAGAGGCAATATCCTAGCAAATGAAAAATTTGGGGGTGCTGCGGGATGTATGAGAGAATGAGCACCTCAGCTTGAAGTGATATTCTAAACAGAGGCGCCCATGGGAGAGGCACCTCTGGATTAAGAGTCGTTAAGAGTGAAGCAGAGAGAATGTGTCCCACCTCATTGGCATGTGCCGCCCACAGGGCCACTGGCACTGAGTCAATAGGAGTTGTACCTGTGTAACTTGTGCGGGTATGAGCAGTGAAGGAGGCTTTTTGTAGGAGGCTCCGGGTGAGTGGGCTGTTGGAGGACAAACAAACATTCAGCTTGTCTAGATTGTGGAACCTCTAGGTAAATACCATCAGGAGAACAATAAATTGCCCAGTGCATCTTGCATAGCAGATCAATACCTAACAGATTTGCAGGTGAGCAAGGGCTTAACAGAAACGCATGGTGTTCAGTGATGGGACCAATGGAAACAGACAATTTGTTTGATACCGGGTGTGGGATAGTAGTGCCAGATATGCCAACATCATTGACAATTTCCTTTGAGACATCCACATTTGCAAATTCAGCCACTCACAGCGTGGAGCGCCTGGCACCAGTGCAAATCAAACAGTTCACTCTCTTCCCTTGGATGTCACATTTGAGATAGGGACCAGGTGGGTCCAGTGGTAGCAAAGCAGCAAACAGCATGGCATGATCCCTCTGGTAATGTCATTTTGGACCATAGGAGATATGAATGTCCTGGCAGCTCCGGTTAGGAGAAGGAGGAGGTGGAAGGGGAGGTGGTGTGAGTTTAGTGTAGCAATTAGAACTGCTAGGAGGAATGAAATCATTGCGAAGAGTCACAGGACCATATTGCCGTGGTCTGGAAGGTTTGGTAGGCCATTGCTGGATGAGATGGCCCGTCTGCTTACAATATCTGCAGAAAGGTTGCTCTGGCAGGGATTGCTGGGCAGGCAAAAATGGGTGTGCAAAATTCTGTTGTGGCTGGTGGCCCTGGTCAAAAGGTGGTGGAGGATTCTGTTGGGCATAGGGCTGGTGTGAGCTACCCGGGCATCCCCAGCCGCCAGAGGCAGTCTGTTGTTGAGCATGCTAGACCTGAATAGCCATGAGGCAGGTAGCCCCATCTTGCTCCTGGCATTTGAGTTTGCTTGCAGTGCTTTTTCAATGGTTTCAGCCTGCCACCCATTTTACACATTCTGTATATTGTTTGAAATTTCAGGAAGGAGATCATTCACAAAATGAGAAAGTAATGCAGGTGTAGCTTGTTCCCCAGCATTTCCAATACCGGAATATTTAGTGAAACAGTCAGTTAATCTAGACAGGCAGTCAGAGGGAGGTTCTGACTAATTTTGTTTACTTGTGCCGATCTTTGACCAGTCAGCTTTGACAGGGTATTTCTCTTTGATGAGGGTGGTAAATGCTCTAATATAGCAGTTATAGCCTCACCTTCTGCTAGTGTGTCAGGCCAGTGCAGTTTGTCCACAATTTGTTTGTATAGAGAGTCTTTGAGCCCAGCCGCTAGGAGCTGTTTAAGGTCCCCAATTGTGGGATCATAACATGTTCGGGACCTGTGTGGCTCCGTACCTCACACTGGCTGGCCTGACTGAAAGTCAGCAGCCATTGCCAGAGTGCTGGACTGAGTGGTGCAGCGTGCAGGCCCCGCTGTCAGGCAGGCTGACTTCTGTGGCCGCAGTCAGGGAGAGTTGCTTTCCGGCTTTGCTGTGCGACAGACGGGAACTAGGAAGTTGCTCAGTCAGCTTCATGGTTTCTGTATAGAGCGTGTGCAGAGCCGCAAGGTGGGAATGGGTTAACTCAAGTGAGTCGGAAGCCAAAACGACAGAGTGCCAACCGCCATTACTACAGGGGTACGATTTTATTTTTTTTTATTGGGTGAGTGTTTCTGTATTTGTATGCAGGTCACTTGTGCAACTAGGCACACATTCTGTGGGGGGGCTAACCCTTCAAATGTTGTGAGAGGGGCTAACTGAGAGACTGTGAGATGGACCAACAATTGTATGTGGGTGAATCTAACCTCTACCTATTCAAATGAGACTATTCTAGTGCAGCTTCAATGTTAAAGGTTGTTAACTCTCCCCATGTCTGAAACACACACATAAGAACTGTTGTGAGAATGAGCTGTCTCCTTTCCCTTATGCCCTGCTAATCACTCCCTTGACATGCAAATATTAACCTCCATCATGATTGCAAGTGCCTACAAATGTATGCATACAGATGCAGGTGCTAACAATGAAAAACTTTAAATTAGTAATTGCCAGGCCTCTACTAAAAATGCAGCCCCAAGCACTGGTTATTGTCTGTGTCAGTGCCAGGTCCTGTCCTGCCAAGGCTCTGTATTTCAGCCAGGTCAAGTCAACATAGCCCAACATTTTGGTAGGGTGGAAGGGGGATAAAGCCTCCTCTGCTCAATGGCCTTTGCACAATGGCCTTGCTCAATGGCCTTTGCACCACTGTTTGTATGTGTATGTACATATGCATGTGTGTTGTGTGCAGACAGTGTATGTCAATGGAGGTGAGTGAGTGAGTGAGTGAGTGAGTGAGTGAGTGAGTGACTGAGTGAGTGAGTGAGTGAGTGAGTGAGTGAGTGAGTGAGTGAGTGAGTGAGTGAGTGAGTGAGTGAGTGAGTGAGTGAGTGAGTGAGTGAGTGAGTGAGTGAGTGCGAGCATATGTGTGTTGACTGTTGGGTCTCTGAATGAATGATGCCTTATTTGTGTGTTGAGGGTGGAATGAAATTTGTGAATGTTATGTTGTTGTGTGATTGGGTGAATGGCAGGCCCGGCTGAAGAAGTGTGGGGACTCATTTCATCATGATGGTTGGGGTCCCCCTGTTTAGAGCGAAAACAGTCTGAGGCACCCGTGAGGTGCATACATTACAATAGGTAAAAATATAAGGTTTATAGCCGCCGATTGTCACGCGACGGTCAGCCAGCAGGGAGATTAAACACTATGCCCACCGAAGAGCTCTAAGCCCTTTGAAACCCATATTAGAAGGCAATGAGGTGATAACACTTTTGTATAACCAGCGGGAAGAGAAAACGTAGCTTGTAATTCAAGTGCTGCAAAGCGCACATTTTCAGTCCCAGAATAAAAATAGAGAAATGAATACATTGCTGTGTTACAAGACTGCTGAGTGGTGACTGGAAACACAGGGGCAGGTACTGGGGCCCCCATTGAGGCACTTGGCAGACGTGACATTTGGTTATGGGCATTGAGAAGGCGTGCATTAAATACCACTATTTTTCGCAATATAAAGAAGCCAACTACATCGGCGGTCTTCCAAAGACCATTTAAGCAACAACCCCCAAATGCCACATCTGCCCAGGGAGACATGAAACAAGCAGAGGTTAGCAAGGAATCAGTCCGGACTCAAGAAGACCTAGATGCACTGGTAAACCTCTCGACCTACTCAGATGAGGTTGAGGTGGCCAGCTGCGACACGTTAGAGGGGACCCACAAACGGGGTCTAGAATGTGAGGACAAGCACAATGACGATAAACAGAGCTCTCTAATCGAAGAGGAAGGGACTTCACCTATAGAAGAGGATGAGCCTAAAACAAGAGCCTCATTGAAAGTCAGAGTTACGGCTAAGGAACGGATCATTGAAAGAGGATCTCCAAGAAAAGGATGGAAATCCAAGGTCCATTTAACACTGGACAGGGAAGTCCAGGTACCTGGAAACGCCCTTAAGGACCCAGACCAACAAGCAAGAGATGAATACAAGACACTGGAACAAAAAAGGAAGGATCTAATGGGGAGGCGAGAAGTGGCATCAACATCAGGAACAAGATCAGTAACTAAAGAGAGAACGAGAACCTTAAAATCACGAGAAGGATGGATAAACAAGACACAAACAACACATACAGATTCACTCAAGAGAGGGTGCTGAAAATGTATGATAAACTGATCTTGAACAGAGCTGTCATGAGGCTCATCCTCAGCTTCTCAGAACTCAGAGTAGTCCAATAGAGGGACCTGCACTTGATAGAGTTCCCAGAGGAACATCGGCTCGATAGAATCGTGATTTACTTTTCTGAACTTAAAATAAAGGACCTTTTGGACAAAGAAGGTCATAGACTACTTACAATGGGGTTTTGGCTAAAGGAATTGGACGCCAATGACTTAAACCTGAGAAACAAACAAGAAGGTGACAACTGTTGGACTAAAAAACAAGAGGAAGAAGACTTAACCTTCATTAAGATTTCTACTGGTCAAAATAACATCAATGAGGAAGAAACCGGTATGGAGGTAAGGAGACGGAAAACCCAGTCCCCCATGTGGGATACGCAAGAGAAGTCAGGAGGAAGTAAAGTCCACTTTAGTCAATCTGGAAAAAAACAACAGGAACCTGACCAGGAAGACTGGAGTTGGCTAGCGGATAAGCTGGCCTCTTAGTCATAATGTTCACAGCATTTACAGGCCATCCCCTATGAAGAATTGGTATTTGGCTCTTGGAATACCATGGGATTTTCACACCTTTTTTGGAAAGGCTATCTGGCCGTAGAAGAATATGAAGTATTGTGTCTCCAGGAAACCCGGTTGTGGGAGGTGCCAAACCTGGAGGGATTTGAAATCTACTTAAACCCTCCTCTGAAAGGGGCTGCCGGGCGCCCTATGGTAGGGATGATTATGGCCATCAAGAGATCCTATGGATGGACGATGTGCTCCATGAAGAATCCAACTTCTTTAGCTCAGTTTGTGACATTAAAAAACAAACATCAGAGTGTGCAATAACCTGGGTGGCTCATAGTCTGTAACCTCTACTGGAACTCGGCTTCATCAATGGCGATAAACTTTCCTAAAACGGTCATGAACCACATTGACGAGGCAAGGGTTGCTTACAGCAAGCTACATTTATTGGTATGTGGTGACCTGAATATTGAATGCTTTAACATGAAACAAGAACTAATAAATAGCCTACCAATAAATCCCACAGCAAAGGTATCGAGAGGGTTTCGCTGGAGGGAGGAACTAAAAAGAAGAAACATCAACATAATCAACAGTCATCTAAAGGGTGACATCCCTCCAACAACAACCTGGAAGAGAGGAGAGCAGACCAAGATATTGGACTATGTATTCGCCACTGAGAATCTTCGGGGAAAGCTGGGAACTATGAAGGTTATAAGCACCACACACAGCGACCATAATCTTATACAGATAAAAGGGTGCCAATGGTCTGAGGGACAGGTCTTATCCACACAACCTCAGATGATCTCGAATATGGAATTAATGCCAGGACATAACCGTTTAAGGACCACTTGTACTGCGCTGGAGGTTTTAACAGTGTCCTTAAAAACTGGCTCAATCCCAGACGAAGCAGGCAACACCTTATCAATGCTGCAATATTCACTATCAATTGAAGTTAAAAAAGGACCATGAACAAGAAGAGGGCATTCAACAAAGCATGTATTCAACCAGGAAGTGGCAGTCATGAAGAAAGCACTAAAGAAACTATGTCGGGCACATAGAAAACTCCTTACACCTGCAACTGGTGAGGCAGTAAGACTGGGTAAGCAATCCCTTAAAAACTGGTTAAAACATCATAGATGCCGGCTTTTCCAACTGGACGTTGAGAGAATGTTAAAGCTGGTAGCCACAAAAAACACAGATGAAATGTGGAAGATGTTTAATGCTTTAACAGCCCCTCAGGACGCCCTGCTTGCTAGCTCAGTAGTATCAAATGTATGGGAGAATCATTACGGCACACTGTTTACGAGCGAGGTCATCCCTGTTCCAAGGCATGTGAAAACAAGTAACATCGCATGGTCCTTTAAATTCGACAAGGCAGAAATCGTAATGCTGATAAAAAAAAATCAAGTACTTCAGGGGCTGCAGGGCCAGACGGCCTCACTTAACGCCAGACCCCGACCAATGGGCAGACTTTATGGTGAACTTATTTGAGAAAATTAAGACCACAAAGATGATTCCTCAATCGTGGACAAAATCTATAGTAGTGCCAATTTATAAGAATGGCGATATGGCGGATGCCACCAACTATAGGCCTATCGCCCTTCTTGGTGTAGTAGGCAAACTGTTTTAAGCAATCCTCTTGAAAGAACTGAACAACTGGAGCTCAACGGCGAAGCATCAAGATCCTTGGCAGTCTGGATTAAAAAAGGGCACAGGCACAGCCCTGAACCTATTTTTGATAAACCTTTTCAAGTGTAGGGTTAAAGCTACCAAGAACAAAAAAATTCACATTGCATCAATAAACTTGACACATGCCTTTGATTCAATAGACAGAACGATACTTTGGACAAAATTGCAAATCTGGTGATGCCCGACTGACCTAAGAGAAGTTTTGGAACTACTCCATGCTTCGACCACAATCAGAGTTAGACTCGATAAGAAAGGCACTTTGTCCAGTGAAATACAAACAACAAAATGAATAAAGCAAGGATGCAGATTGGCACCAGCAATATTTAATGCAACATTTCCGATATTGAAGAGGTGTTTACCAGCGTGAGATGTTTTCCACTGTGCATCTCGGAAACAGATGTTGGTAGATTCCTCCACGCAGATGACCTTTCGTTACTGGACCAAACGGAGATAGGGCTGCAGCGACATCTAGACGCACTGGCGGCCTACGTCGACTCCAATGCACTAAAAATAAACCCAAAACAATCTAAGGTCTTGACGCTAGGTGATGCCAGGGGGATACAACGCTCTAAAAGAGTCTGGTACCTGAAAGGGGAGAAACTCCCAAAAGTTGCATTAATGGTGTACCTTGGATCTTCCCTGAACAAGAGCATTAACAACTCCTTTGGCCTGATTGCAGTTAAATCTAAAGCGAGGAACCTCGCTACTCAGTCCAGAATCATCAAACAAAGGTATTGTAAGTTTTCTTTAATTCCAGTAATCGAGTTCTACAAACTCAAGATCACGCCTATTCTCACATATGGTGCTGAAACGCAACTCACACTTGCAGGGTCAGTCTGGCAACAAGTTGATGGTATCTTCTAGCGGCGAGTACTTAACTTGCCCAACTAACTCCCTGTCGATGTGATAAGGAGAGAGCCAGGTTTAACATCATTATATGCAGTTATGGTGTGGAAAACACTATCAATCCTACCTAAATGCTTAAGTCCTCCTGGGGAAGGTGGCTTCGAAGTATTAAAAAAGTCCTTGAAGGAAAATCATGAAAGGACTCTGGTTGAGTGGAGGAGCACATCTGCTGAAATCCTACAAAATCTCGCACTTTTGGAAGAAACGTTATTAGTGAATCGAGGGCACGTTAAACAAAAAAGGATTTGATTTAGAACTGGAGGGACAAAAGGTAATGACTTCAGAAGACGAGGTGTCTAAAGACAGTTACATGAAGAAATTTCCATCACCTGTTTTGAGACAGGAGTTCACGAGATTCTGTTTTAACCTGTGCCTTAAAAAGGAAGTATCTGAAAGACGTAAACCTGTAAGCTACCGCAATTATACCTGTAGATTCTGCCCCAAACCACTTGAAACTTTAGTTCACCTCACGATACAATGCTCGGCTTTGGACGAGTTAAGAACGAAACACTTGGGAACATTTCTTGATGAATTTCCTGTGATGACTCTCAAAGATGAGTTGGACTTCCCGATTCAAGGGAAGAGCACAACTGTGATACTAGCATAGCTAGCCTTTTTAAAGAAAGCTTTTGGAAAGCCTACAGATGAAGGAAAGATTCACATGAACATTGGCGGTGAACAAATAGAGAAAGACTAATCCTGGACATCCTTCTATCCCCCCTAGGGGGTCCTTTTTTTTTTAGACACTTCTGTTCTATTTTTCCTTTAACCCCCTTTTATTTTTTATTTTTTTCCTGATTTAACTTTTCTTGTTTATTTTACTTCATCAATTACATTAAATTTAAAATGTTTTAGGGAGAGTTGTAAAGAATCTCAGTTCAGCATAAAAAGTTTAAATTGTAAACTAAAAATATGCTTAAAATAAAAAATCTAAAATAATTTTGGTGAATCCAGTCTAGCCATGATGCTTAGTGTGACATAACATTTTATTCTGGACAGCTGAGCTATGAAGCACGTATGTATACATATAATACTTTATTTTACTTGGCTAGAATTGGCATTTGGGGCAGCCAGTATAGCTCTTCCTTACTGTGACATGACTTTTTTCTGGGCATCTTCATAAAACAAGCATGGTATATGTTATTACTGGGCTAGGATGGCATTTTGGGGCAGTCAGTCTAGCCCTTTCTGTCATGACCTACAGAACGTGCCCCTTTTGGACTTCCTGGTCCTTGTCTCAGTGGGGCTTACACTCCCTGGTACTACCAACATGGCCGTCCAGCGTGAAACACCTTCCTCGCTCCACACGTTGGACACAGCGTGTTCTATTAATAGACCACGCCCCCCGCGGCTCTGCGCATCTCAATGCTATTGCGAAGTAATGACCAGACGTGTGCTCCATAGCTTGCGGTATTGTTTTCCCATCCGCAAGAAGGCATCGACCAAGAAATCCAGCAAAGACCAGACTCAGGTGAGAAGAGGGGAACTCCTTCACACTTTCTTACGGTGTCACTGTCTGTCATTACATTTTGTACTGGCATCATCAGTCAGAAACTCTTGTGGGCATGAAGGTCTGAGTTGGAGGGACATCATCGGGCACTGCTTAATCTCTTCAAAGACCTAAGCACGGCAGCTCGCTCATGGATTGTCAAAATTGGAGGCCCGCTCTAGATAGAGGGAGCTCAGGTTTTTGCTGTTGTCAATGCAATTAATTCTGTGTGTCTTAGAATTGAATTTTAAAAACATGTCACCAGTCCTTATGAATGTTGTAACAGAGTGTTGGCAAGGCACTCTTTTGGTGTAGTGGTTTAGTCTTATCCCTCAGAGCTACCCTCTGCCCTTCCTCCACCCCATCCCTTTCCTTCAGTTGGCATGTACCCCCAAACATCTTCAGCAAAGTTACTCCAATGCATCCTCACAGTAACATCAGCCTTTAAACTTTGATTCATTCATCCATCTTCAAAATCTTTTTTTATTTTTTATTAAAATGTTATGGTTTGAAAGTCAAACCTTTCATCCTATACATCAGTACATCCATCATGCGTAATCTTTCGTTAAATCATCACAGCTACTAACTAACTATTCAAGTCTTTCATGTGAGGTTATGTCTTTTTCATTGTATTCATTGTCACTGTTATTTACCATCCAAGTTGGGCATTTTTCATGATCTTATTGCAGAATGAAACTACAGCGAAGATCATTTTTTTGTCTTTGCCCGATAGAATTTCAGCCCATCTGTCTACTGGGGACAGTTGTGTTTGGTTATTGGTAAACCATCCTCTGCATAAGTTTCTTTTTTCTTGTAAAGTGGGGCAAAATCTTGTATTCATCCTTCGGGCACATACCTTTAGGCCTGGGCATCAAATCTCACATCGGTGTTCAATCCTGCACCTCTCTCACATCCTCTCTCCACTCTGTTTTCCACTTCATAAATCCGCCTACTCTCTAAAGGCGCCTGTGAAGAGTGAAAGTGTTTTCACCATACAACAGCCAAAACTATAGGCTTTGACATTGACAATGATTCCGTTTGCTAGGCCCTCTGGACTGTGCCACTAGAATAAGAGCAAAATGATGTCGCTGCACATCAGACGTTTCATGGCCGTTTGCAAGAATGCACAAATAATTGCACGTTGATTCAAGCGCGCCAGGGGAGCCCTGGGGGCAAGTCTTTGAAACTCGCTTTCATATTAAGCAGAATTTCCGAGTGACGGGATCGAGAGAAGGAGCCGTTAAGAGGAGGGCGCATCTTTTGGCACTGGCACGCTTGTTTTTCGAGCTGCCGCTGCTGCTCTCAGCATTCCAGGGCTGTCAGCGGCAACATGAATCTTCTGGCACTTAGAGCCGGGCGCTGCCAAGAGCCCGTTTGACTGACAGCAGCATTCTATTTATTGATTAAGTATTAGCCTTTGCAGGCTGGAGGCCAGGGTGTCCCTGGTCGCTGTAGGACACTCTCCTACAGTTTGAGCTCTCCGTGCCCATGATGTTATGCCATGTAAATGTTCTTATACCACGCACTGTTGCCACCTGCGTGGTTTCTTGGTGCTCTGGCGGATCTGTAAAGCAACAGGGCAGGGGATAAGTTAGCAGGAATGAGCGGGAGAAAAGAGCAAGAGAGGTGTAATGTGCTGTTGTCAGCTTCAGTTCGGTTGACTCTGTTTGCTGGGTGTAGGTGTGTTTTTTGGTTGGTAGCCGCCATGTGTTGTTGGGCAAGGCAATGTGTGGTTTGTTTTGCTGTGTTGTAGTGAACTACGTGCGGTTTGTTGTGCTGTAGAGTATACCAAAGACAAATTATGGCAAGAGCATAGAATGTTCTAGAGCACAGGCTTGAAGGAACATATCACCGGACGTTTAGTGACATGGAAAACAAGCATTGGCAATGCCAAGAGCATTGTGTAGGCATGGGAAATGCATTTTCCAGGCACTGACGTGGTAGTATTCAACTGGCCATCAATGGTAGCAGCTTCAAAATGGTGCGAGTACCTTGGCTTATAATAGCAGTGCCCAGAAAATGCATAATACTTATACAAAAGTCAAAACTGTTGGCTTTGGCAGTGATTGTTTTGAAAAGGACTTCAGTGAAGGACACTCATAGTGCTTATAAATTGAGTGGCTGAAGGCAGACATTTTTATTATATGTGTAGCTAGTTTACAGCTCCAATTAAGTCATTAACTCTAAGAAGAATGCTTTGAAAAAACACTGGCTGACACTTTGAGTGCAGAGTTTGTTGTTAAGGCTTGATAAAGGTAGCTTGAAGAGATCTCGGGAGATTGCTCTTTGGGCAGAGAGAGGCAGAATGTGGATGGAAATGGCCATAGGCATTCAGATGCCATGGGCAGTCAATGGGTGGATAAATAACCAAACAACACCTTCTGCTTTGTGTCCCTCCTCAGACGCCATACCCCCCTAGGTGTACTTTAATGCAATAGCTAATAAACGTAATAGCCAAAACTAAAAGTGGAGACCTTCACTTGTGTAACATTGTATTGCTTCTTTTGCACTGAAGAATTGAACAAACATGTTTCCTGCAAACATTTTTCACAAATACGTTTGCACGGCTGCACAACTGGAGCAAAGTGATTTTTGCATTACTTTTCTGCTTGTTTTATGTGGGCATAACACGTTAATTCTGTTCTATTTTTACAAATGTGAAAGAGGGACTACGTTTAAGACAGAACCTCGCCTATATCCGTTACTATTATTGTAATGTTGGGATGTTTTAAGTGATTGTCACAGGTGCCAAAGAGAAGCAAGACTGTAAACGTAAAATCTTGAATCTGTGCAATTTGTTCCAAACAAAATGATCTGAATACACAAATATCTGCTGAGAAGCATCTAAAAGTATAACACCCCATCTACCCTCCTACAACTGTCTTTCCAGGGGACTATCCCAGCTCCCACTCATCCCTGGGCTCGCCCTCTATGTTCTGGAGTTACCACCATTTCTTTTTAAGATCATCCTAGTGCACACCTTTGTCACTTACATATATTTGCTTTCGGTTTTGACACATACCTGTTGATGATGTCTACGTGCACACGCAAATCCAATGACCTGTCCGCTGCAGGCCGTGAGGACACAGGCCTGATCACGACTTTGGCGGTAACGCCGGCGGAATTACCGCCGGCAATAGTAGCCCTACCGCCGAACTCCCCGGCGCTAATAGCGCCGGATCACGAGTTCGGCGGTAATGTTAATTCCCATTCCCCATTGAGCCCATTCGGGAATGCCCCATTCCCCATTGGGCTCAATGGGGAATTTTCGCGCTCTTACTGCCGGCGGATTTCCCGCCAGCGGTAATAGCGTGAATTTTCGGCGGATTTCCCCCCCAGCTCAGAGCTGGGGCGAAATGCGCCTAAGTCCTGATTTGGCGGACCCTTAAATCCGGCAGTAATAGCGCTACCGCCGGATTTAAGGGTTACCGCCAAAGTCGTGATCAGGCCCACAGAGAGAAAGACAATTGTTTTCAAAGCGCACTGCATAAGTATTCACACTCACAATAAATACATGATATGTTGAGAACAATTCCGAAAAGATTCTAATCAAAATACTCATCGTAATTCATCAACCCACCATATTTCTGTATCTTTGAGTAGTGCGCCGACAGAATAGTAATAATAGCTTTTTGCATAGCGCTTCATGCCAGATCCTGCCTGCTTCTAAACTCTGTAATAGTAGGTGATTATAAACCAATGTACAGTTATTCAATTTATCGACCTCCAATGATGAAGGGCTGAGCTAGGGCATCCCGAGTGCCCAACCCCTGCCCTTCTGGCTGAGCACACATATCTGGACAACTGCTTATTTGCTGAGCTACTTGGAAGCTAAATCATTACCCGCCTTATGTGAGACATTACCTTGCCATGGTCATAACCCACTTATTATATTCGATTTGAGTCATCCAGGTATCATATTCGGGTCATAATAAGACAATTATTCAGCAATAAACTCAACACAAGCCAGTCATTTCCACATATTGTTTCAGTCAAAATAACCCCGTATTTGCTGCAAGCGCCCCATATTTTAGCCCAAAAGGCCTATATTCCAGTGGAGTAATTTTGCAGGAAATGTTGGGAGGACATGACATCTAAAGGAAAGTGGCCGCTTCCAAATGAGGTGGACAAAATGGCACACTACGAAAGTTGGGGGGGACCAACACCCTTGCCCCCCTAAAATGATGCCCATGCTATATTCCAATCGCCTTCTCTTTCTCTTGCCACCTGCCCCTTCCTCTCTCCTGTCTTGTTTACTCCAGTTGGCACTCCCCTCCACACACTCACACTCAATTCCTCACACACGTATCACCTCTGTTCAGTGCAGGAAATGGCCTCAATTTCCCGGGTCCATAATCTTCCTCCATGGATTGGGTGAAGCAAGCAGCCCATTGCTGACACCATACAGATCTGCACCTGGAGCGATCCGCTAGTTGCTGGCACATGGCAAACTCAGAAGAGCTCTCCTGCAGTTTATCGTTCCTTAGTTTGGTGTCTAGGCGCTGGCATCAGAGTGGTTGGGTAATTGGGGGTTTATGTGGTCTCTAGCATGTCCATTAAGAGGTACTAATGTTGGGTGATTAGAACAAAGTTGCATGCTAAGTATATAAACAATGACTTCACGCAGGTTTCTTTTGTCATGCATCTTTCACTGTGTTTAAGTCTTGATAGTAGTTTATATCTGAAGATTTATTTAAGCTTCCATTACTTTGCTCGCGGTTAATTGTAGATGAGGAAGATGAGGAAATAAAGCCACAATCCTACTCTGTTCAATGTGTTACTACACTGAGGTATATATCAGCAGGTGTATTATGTTACTGGGGTACATTTAAACCATCTCTGTAAATTGGAGTGTTATTTAATTTTAGCCATGTGTTTTTTGTAAAAGAAATATTTTATTGATTTTTAACAAGATTCACACAGACCGACCCTAGGTACCTCATATGAGCATAACAATAAGCCATGTGTTTTTTTTAACATTTTTTTACCAGCACATCACTTACCTCCCATTTTTCCACCCGTTGCCCCACCCCTATTACTCCGCCCGTTCCCATGAAAGCCCACAGGAGGTGGGATCCCAGAGTAAACTGTATTTTTAGTATTGCTTTCCTATCAATCCTTTTATCCAGCTCAATCCTCGGATTTACCCCCCCTCTCTTCAGCCCGCCCACCTGCCTGCTCACTCTACATTCACCTTGTGTTCTGAAGCTTTCTTCTCCCATATCTACGTGGCGGTCGCTTTGCGTTCAACTAGCGTTCTGTCCGTTGCGTTTCTCTGTCGGTGTATTTCCTACTGCGTCATATTATTTTCTTTAAGCAAAGAAAATGTTAAGAGCAGCCAATGCCCAGCACCTCGCGGCAAACGTTTTTGCAAACATCTAAAGAGACTCCTGGATTTCCCTTTCTCTCTCTGAGGCCCTCGCCTGACCCTCATCACCGCCCACACCCCCACTAACAGTCTGAGCTGTCCGTCAGTCAAGAGTTTTTAGAAATGTAATGAGATCCCGCGGGATTTCGGCTGGCCTTTCAAATATACATTTAGAAACTCTAACTTTGTGCTAGCCCTGGCCTTCACATTGCTTACACAGGAAGCAGAGGACATTTGTATCTGCCGGAATATGGCTGTAAACAAATGTCCTCCACAAACCTAATGCCATATGTGTGAATGTTCTGGTTGCCCAAAAATGCCTTAATTACACAGATTTTCCAGAACAGCAAGCCTTGTTTTACTTCAGTAATTTTTTCGACATTATAATACACATTTCAAACTACACATACACTGTTAAAAGGTATCAACAACATTAGAACCCCCCCCCCCCACATTTATCAGAAATACAATTACAGCCTTCTAAAATATGAAAATCATACAATCCGTATGCTATACAAATCCTACTATTTGTGAAATGCACATTAAATGTGATTGTTGTGGGGGCCATTGGTGCATCCCAGGCCACCAGACAGTTGCTGCAGGCACGCAGCAGATACCACCCTGCGCAGACCCTCAGGCCTGTGATCACATGGCTGATGGGGTTGTCGTGGGTCACCCAGGCACAGCAAAAGGGGCCCGTGGGCACATGGGCCACACAACATACGGGCCATGATCACATGGCAGAGATCAAATAAGGAGCCGGACACCAGAATTACCACGCAAGGAGACTGCTGCTGCACATGCCGGCTCAAACTCCTTTCATTGAGAGCGTGTCATGACAAAGGGCCTCATTAGGACTCTGGCGCTAAACCATGGTGCAATTAGCACCATGGTCCATGCCGGAGTCCGCCATGGCGGAATGGGGAATTACCACCCCATTCCGAGGTTGGTGGGGCGGTAATTCCCCATGCCGCCATGGCCCTTCCCCATTCCCATTTTTGCCCCATAGGGCTCAATGGGAATGGGGAAGGCGCTAATTACGGTACCGCAAATTGCGGTACTGTAATTAGCACCAAGGTCTCTTTGCAGGTCCCTACTTTAACGGCTGGTAAAACCAGCCGTTAAGGTCGGGTCCCGCAAAGGGACCTCGCAATTAGGCGCTAAGTGTTTAACGGCGCCGCAGCCTTTTACGGCGCCGTTAAACACTTAGGGCCTGGTTCATAATGAGGCCCAAAGTCATGATGCACCATCTTAAAGGAGACAACACCACACTCCTCCTTTTTCATAACAAAGAAAACAACAGCAACCATAAACATCACACAAGTGAATTAACATTATAACTGTGGATGCATTCCAGTCCGGGCACCCATTCTGTTATGGGGGTCGGGCCAACAGTCCTCTCATTAACTGGTGATCCTAGATCCCTGGATCAAACTCTTCACTCTGGTGTCTTACTCCAGTCCCCCCCCCCCCCCATTGCAGTTGACACTCCTGATCATCTCCCTGGGCACAAAATAGGACGAATACATCCTCATCCTCTTCTTCTTCTTCCCATACGGGCGCTCTTCCTTCTGGTGGCACCAGCTGAGCCACAGATGTTCTGGGCAGTTGCCTTCCAGCTGCTTTTCGGGTATACTCCCTCTCTCGAGGAGGTGGCTGTTGATGGGGCTAATGGGGCAGCCAGTGATGGGGCCCGACAGATCCTCGCAAAGTGGTCAACCTTTCCACAGTTAGCACACATTTGTCCTTTGGCAGGGTGCTCAAGTGCAGGCGGCAGGTCCCATCCACACTGTGGGCAGAGTGTGGCACCTCCTACGCCAACATCATTTCGAGGCTACTCCACTTTCTTGCAGGCCTTTTTTCCCTGTGCTTTTCCTACCGAACATACTTCTTCCAGCTTCACCCTCTGCAAGTTCATGGGACCGCTCCATCTCCAGGGTCCTCGCCAGTGTTATACCAGGCTCTCTGTGGACCTGTTTCGTAAATTTGTCCGAGCTGCAGGCAAAGATGATTTGTTGCCTAATCTCATCGCCCTCACTGTTGCCCAACGCACAGGATATTGAAATGTGCCTCAGCCTTCCATTGAACACATACAGGCTCTCTTCTTCATCCTGCCTTGCTGACCTTAGCCTGAACCACTCATAGTCACGGTTGATCATGGTCATGAAGTAATCATTCAGTAACTCAATGGTGGTTGCATACGAGAAATCTCCAGGCCGCAATGTCGTAAACAGTTTTTTTACTGCGGGAGCCGCAGTGTACAGCAAGGTTGGCCATTTCGCCCACTCACTGACCTCAACCGTCTCAAAGTATAGCTCTGGCCTTTTGACCCATGCGGTCCACCTAGGCCCAAGGCAGCATGGGGGCCTCACTAAGTCAAATTCACTCAGCAGGGCCAGCTGTTCCTGTTGACGGTGTGCTCCACCAGCCGCCTGTACTACACTCCCGTCGTCTTCCATGGCGGGTGTATTATCTGAGGCTAATATGCCCTGTGCTCATACAATTGTGATGTGCCGCAGTGTTTCTGTGGGCTTTTGAATGCCTCGTCACACCACCCACTCTCACAGATGCTGGAGACGGGATCAATACAGTCTCAGGTGCCTGTCTTTCTTATGCCATCGATGCGTATTCTGGCAAGAGGGTGCACGAGTGCTCACGAGGAGCCGCAACCCTATTGTGTCTTTACAACAGCACCTGACTGGTGAGCATAGGTCACCCACTGTCTGCGTAGATGACCACCAGTTCATTAGGTGCAAGCGTGCACTATGTTTTCCCTCTCCAGGCGTGGACTGTGGGGCCTCAGCTAGTGTGTGTCCCCTTTCCAATGCTGCCAACAAGGGCGCCCGAGCACTCATGAGGAGCCAAAAACCCTCAAGTGCTCCTGCTCTAGGCTTATGCTGGCTCTCCTAGTTATGGGGCCACCAACTCAGTCAGTCTTTTCCTTTCTTCAGCTCTCAGCCCTTAGAGTGCTGCAGGGTAACTCCAATCTTTTCATTTGATCCTTTTTCTTTCTTGAAGCTCATAGGCCGGAGCACACCTCGGGGACCTTCCCTTTTCCACCAACTCTTTCACTCCGTTTGCACTGCTCCCAGCACGGAGAACACACCGTACCTCTCCCCTTGCACTTGTCACTCCTGTTCCCAACACAGAACACAGTGAAGGAGAACCCTCATGAAGTAATGGGGGTTTATCAATGCCCCCTAATTACAGGCAAGATGAACTGGACATGGGAAATCCCTGCGCACAAGAAACGGAAGAGTCCAAAAATGTGACACACTGTACTGTTTATTAAGAGATCTCACAAAACAGGGGCAAAACATGGACATCTCAAGATTTCCGATGGTCTCTCACTCGTTACAAGCTTGTCCACGGGTTTTAATGTGCAGTGACTTCAGAGATAAGAAAATTCTCTACAAAACCTAAAGTAGACTGGGGTTGGTTAGTAAGGTAGATTACATATAGAAGCTGTATGGGGTTAGTGCTTTCATTGTACTATCTGGTGGCCACTGTATGGTGGCTCCACTTGTGACCACCTCTTAAATGTTGTAAATGCAGGCATGTCAGGTTAGCGCATTGTAATTGGATTGTGAAACAAAGTGTGAGCTAGTGCGGGAGGAGAGTAGGGATTGGTCAGTGAGGGTCTTCTCAGCCTTGGCACTTTGGACGGTTGCCAGCACATGAGCAACTATTCAAGGTGATGAAAATAACCCCAAATGTGCTGTCTGTACCAATATGGTTACCAGCACTGATCCTCTAGGCCTTGAGACAGAACATACAGCTTTCAACCTGGCATTACTAATGTATCGTCTGTCCTAAGCTGGATGGCAACGGCGTTCTCTGTCTGGCTTGAATGAATAGGCTTTGTCCTTCAGTCTCAGATCACGTGTGTAGAGACCACAAACTTAATTTTCCTGCTCAACATTTATGAGGATTTTCAACCTTTACACATGCATGTGTCCTATCTCTTCTGCAAATGTGACAATCTCCCTGCCTAGGCATCATTGGCAGAAATATGCACATTGGCTGCACAAACAGTCTGGCCTGCACCTTCCTGTTAACTAGGCGAGTCAGGCCTCTCCTGTGTTCTCAAACCTTCTCAATGTCTTTCATTCACTTCAATGTGACTGCAGCTTCCATCTTGATTTACCTGGCCACTCATGTTAGTTGCGTTCAGCATCAGCAAGCAGGTTATATGTATTCTTGTGCACCTTGGGTTTACTGCAGAGCAGAAGATTAGCAGCAGTTGGCACCTGCTTTTATATATATATCTATATTTTTTCTTACTGTCTTATTCCCTGTTTTCTCCTCTCCCTTCTCCCTTCTCCCTTTTCCCTCTCTCTTCCCGCCCTCCTTTAATTTTTTCTATTCACTTACTCTATTAGAATTGTTCCTGGTCCTAGTATGATAGCAACAAATGTTTGTCTTCGTTCCCTCTCTCTTTACTTGTCCCCCCCCCCCCGCTCCAGCACTATCTGAAATTTCATCAGGCCTAGTACGACAATCACTTGTTTTGTTCCTCTCCCTCCTTTCTCCTGCCCCCTCCCTTACCTCTTGTTAATCTCCGGCTCTACCAGAAATGTCATCAGGCCTAGTACGGTAGCCGCCTGTCTGTTTCCCATTTCCTTCCTTTCTGTGTGTTAGAACTTGCACTATCTGAAATGTCGTCAGGCCGAGTACGATTGTTAATCTCACATTCTTGTTGTTCATGGCCTGTAAGAATGTCATTGTATTTTCCTTTGCTCCCTCCCTTGCCATGAAGCACTTTGAAACACATTGGCCCTCATTAGGACCTTGGCGGAGGACCATGGTGCAATTTGCACCATGGTCCATGGCGCAAAGCTGCCAACTCCGCCAAGGTGGTTGGCGGACTTACCGCCCCATGCCGACCTTGGCGGGGCGGTAAGTCCCCAATCCCCATTTTACCCTTCCCCATTCCCATTCTTGCCCCATAGGGTATAATGGGAGTGGGGAAGGCGTTAATTACGCCACCGTAAATTACGGTGGCGTAATTAACAACGAGTCCCGTAGCGCCATGGATTTTTCCGCCTGCAAAAAGCAGGCGTAAAAATCCTTCCATGGCGCTACGGGAACTCGTAGTCTGGCGGAGAGGTACGCCATGCACTACGCCGGCGTAATACCCTCTCCGCCAGGGTCCTAATGAGGGCCATTGTGTATAGGCGCTATATAAATAAACTATCATATCATATCATATATGTCCTCTGTCTAAATGGGTCATATGCATGTTCTTCGTATCTAAGAGGAGTTTAATCTAAGTGTCTGCGTAGCTTTGTGTGTCGTTTTCCTTTTTCTTTTCTTTTCCTTTAACTGCTCTGAGCGCAGAGCCCGATGGAAGCCTCGCACACCACAGGCACAGTGGGGTTCACAGACCCCTTATTGCTGTAGGGCACCCAAGGCCAACAGACAGTTGCTGCGGGCATGCAGCAGATACCAATGTGGCCACTGTTCCATGGCAAGGACAGAGGCAGGTTGCAACCTGCACAGACTGTCAGGTCCATGAATACACAGCGGAAGGGGTTGTCGGGGATCACCCAGACATAGCAAAAGGGGCCAAAGTGCACAAACTCCAGACCAGGCGCATTTCTTAGCTCGGCCAGAGCATACGACGGCCGGGGAGCAGAGCTAAACAGCACAGGAGGGAGAGTGGGGGGGGGGGGGGCAGTAAGGGGCCCAACCAGAAAGCTGACTCTGATCTGGCTGCAAAAAAGATTAAGCATCCTGCTGTGCCGCTGAGCGCTCCTCTGCAATGTGCAGCTGGCTGCTCTCTGCCGACTTTTGGATGACTGCAATGCGTTGGAATATGCAAACAAAGGAATGCATATTCCAAATGCAGCATGTGAGATGCTCTGTAGTCACACACCCTGTACCCCTCATTTTTTGATTTGACAGCCTTTCAAGTGGGGCCTTTTATAAGTGATGGGTCATTTAACAAGCCATTGTTTTACAGAGTATGTGCTTAACATTTCAGCGATAAGAACTGAACATGGGAAATTTGTATTCACCAGGCCAGCACAATTATCAGTTAGCTGACCAAACCTATGCATTCCCCAAAGATAATTAAAATGCCACACAGAAAACTATTTTCTTTATTTTCATGTCTCCTTATATGAAACACCAAAACTGTTACGCTCACCTGGTATCCACGAGGGCACCAGACGATACTGGATGGAGGTCCAAGCGCTATCCCGGACCCCTCTCTGCTTGGTTTTCTGCCAGACGTTGGGTAGCGCCTATAACAGGAGAATGGAGGGTTAAGATACTGATTCTGTGATGGTTGGACTCCCACCACCCTCTGGTCCATTTCCCCTCACTTGGGGTTATTGCTCACCTTAGGGTTTTGTGCGTTGAACTCTCCGTCCTGCGTCTCTGTGCAGGGGCGCGTGGTTGGTGTGGGCGTTCCGTGGACCCAGTTGCTTCACTGGTCCGTGTGCCCTTATGTCGGGTCCAGACCGGCTGTGACTCCGACTCTGCTTGCTGTCTTCAAGGTGAGTTATAATGTCTTTTCCTTCTTTATTCTGTCTCTTTCTTTTCCTCCGTTTTCTCTGTCTTCTCTGCGTCTTGTTCCACTACGCTGTTCTCTAACTAAGTCTCTTTTGTTTTCACAGGGATGGTTGTGATCTCGGAGTTGCCGCCCCGATGGCGAAGACCACAGTGAGTTATTGATGCGGGGAGCGCTGCACTGTTTATTGGTGTTAATTGCTAACCTGTGTTCTCTTCTCTTCTTTGTACAGGTTGCAGTGATGTTCCGGAGTGATGACCGATCGAAGCACTGCTTGCCCAGGTAAGTGCTTTGTTAATGCTGACCTTGTTCCTTCTCCCTTGCAGGTTGCGGTGAAACCCGGAGATGGGCGAGGTAAGAGAAGCGCAGGGTGCTTCTAGGACACGCTGCTTGCCCAGGTAAGAATTGTTATTAATGCTGTCCTTGTTTCTTTATCTTTGCAGGTTGCGGTGAACTCCGGAGATGGGCGAGGTAAGCGAAGTGCAGGATGGATTGAAGGCCGGTTACTTCACAGGTAAGTGTTCTTGCTCGCTAATGCTGTTCTTTTTCTTCCAGGTTATCAATGGAATTCGGACCTAGGGCTTCAGGATCGGGCCGCCGGAGAAGCAGATAAGCAGGAGCTGGACACGGGGAGCGTTACACTGCAGGAGTGCAGAATAACGCGAAGCGTGTTCTGCTGTTTGGGTGTGCTTTAAATTTAAATTGCTGTCTTCAAGGTGAGTTATAATGTATTTTCCGTCTTTATTCTGTCACTTTCTTTCCCTCCGTTTTCTCTGTCTTCTGTGCGTCTTGCTCCACTGCGCTGTTCTCTAACAAAGTCTCTTTTGTTTTCACAGGGATGGTTGTGATCTCGGAGTTGCCGCCCCGATGGCGAAGACCACAGTGAGTTATTGATGCGCGGAGCGCTGCACTCTTTATTGGTGTTAAATGCTAACCTGTGTTCTCTTCTCTTCTTTGTACAGGTTGCAGTAATGTTCCGGAGTGATGAGCGATCGAAGCGCTGCTTGCCCAGGTAAGTGCTTTGTTAATGCTGACCTTGTTCCTTCTCCCTTGCAGGTTGCGGTGAAACCCGGAGATGGGCGAGGTAAGAGAAGCGCAGGGTGCTTCTAGGACACGCTGCTTGCCCAGGTAAGAATTGTTATTAATGCTGTCCTTGTTTCTTTATCTTTGCAGGTTGCGGTGGACTCCGGATATGGGCGACGTAAGCGAAGCGCAGGATGGATTGAAGGCCGGTTACTTCACAGGTAAGTGTTCTTGCTCGCTAATACTGTTCTTGTTCTTCCAGGTTATTAATGGAATCCGGACATAGGGCTTCAGGATCCGGCCGCCGGAGAAGCAGATAAGCAGGAGCTGGACACGGGGAGCGTTACACTGCAGGAGTGCAGAATAACGCGAAGCGTGTTCTGTTGTTTGGGTGTGCTTTAAATAGCCCAGGTAAAGTAGTTCCAGGCCCAGCCACACCCAAAACACTAGACCGCATGGCTTGGTTCTAAAGAACTGAGCTGTGTAATAGGCCTCCGTGTTGGATTAAGGTCCAAAACTGGTATTACTTTATTCCTGATAATGAGCCTGGCGCCAAAGGCGCCAGGACTGACTCCATGTATGCTTCTGATGGAGTTGTAAGGCCCTTGGGGCCAGTGTGAAGGGCTTTAGCCCCACTGCTACCAGGGAGCTGTTATACCTGAGGGGGTCAGGGGCATGGATCGTGACAAAAACCTTGGTATATTACTTTTTTATTACATAAGACACATCCCTGGGGAGGTTAACTGTCATTTGCTTGCTTAATTATTCTATTGGCTGCTTTGGGACATGGATTAAATGCATGCGCTCAGCATCAAAGGTCTTTTAATTTTCTAAACAAGCCAGCCACTGCCTAGCGCGCACACCAGATGGCAACTCAATGTCACTTGGCACCTTGATCAGGAAAGTAGAGTTCATTGTGTGTCACCATGCCAACAGTAGTCCATAGCAAATCAATGCACTGATATGTTTGCAGCAATGATTTGTGCGCTGCACAAGCCACCACCGTGTTGGCCATGTGGCGCTCCCGTATGTAACCACACATATGCCTGTCTGATGTGTCCACTAGCAAACTGGAATGTATTGTGCATGTGGCTCAGACGAGTATGCCATACTGTGCCCACACTTAAACACATAAAGCAATCAAAGATGTTGCCAAAAATTGTACATCCGCTAGGCCAAATGCCCTTTCTACAGTACTACACCATGATTTTCACTACCTGCAGGCCAGCACTAATAAGGGATGCTAATGCCAGCTCTGTTAGATTAAGCATGGACCTGCTAGACTTTGCAGAAATAACCCTTGATGCCTGTGTAATAGTGAGGAGGTAGTGGCTGAGGAACAGTGGACCCTTTACCATGCATTAGAAGTCGGTTTTGTTTAAAACGCTTCATCAGCTTATTACTGGTAAGGCTAACGTTTGTAAGCGGTACAATCCTTTCTCTGTAGCCTTTCTGTGCATTGTTTATTGGGTCTCTCTTCTACGGTATCCTGCCCTGTCTATAGATATCATTCCCAAAATATGTTTCTGTTTTGAGGGTTGGGCATGCTCACACTGAGACCCAGCCCTTCCTCATCTAAAATTCTTCAGAAAATAGAAGCAACAAAGAGCCTGAGTAGCCCATTTGAGTGTCTGTTGCAACCATTTTATACTCTCATCCAAAAACATAAGCTTTCCAAGTGAGTATGTGTGGTTTATGGTTACAAACATTTTAATGTTGGGGTCAGTGATGTGAGCAGCAGGCCATGCATCTGTTATGAATTTAGGGATTCACATATACAATCCTTTTATCACAGGCGTGTTTATCCAATATAGAGATCTCTGATCACTGTGAGTCCTGTAAGGCTGTGATTTTATGCAAAGCATACAGGAATCCTCACTGGTGCCATTTGTCCCCTTTCCCAATCTCATCAAGTTATTTTGAAAGAGTAGAATAAGCGTGTTACCAGACTGTCCATCTTGGAATGATAACCTTCCATCAGAAAATGATTCATATGGTTAGTCTGGTATTGCCCCTTGCGAAATACAAGTGAGGTGATACGAACAGAACACCTGCAACACAGGGCCAGTGGTCAGTGGGCCCTCAGACCCGGTTAGGCTGGTCACACCACACTGTGCCAGTATGGACAATTTGAAACTGCATTCAGGCAAGGCCTTCCCTAAGAGCAGGTGACAGAATTACCATTTACTTGGACAGCAACAGCTGTGTTTTCTCGTTAGAATTCTTCTGTAAAGTACTTGCATTACAATGTAATGAAACCAGCCTCATTTGTATAGCAATTATTTATTCATATTGAGTAGGGGTTTTGATGCATATGTTATGTTACTTTGCATTTATATAGCGCCTTATGTACCATTGGTATGATCTCAAGGCGCTGGTAGGTTGAATGCCCTCGGGAACCGTAGTTCAAGTCAGTAGAGAGAGAGTCATAAGGTGCGTGTGTGCACCGGATATGTGTGCAGCAGGTGTGGCACTCATATGATAGCTGCTCTTAGCGGTCGGTGTGGTGTTTGGGAGATCAGGAGTATGTGTTCGTTCTGGCAGGGTGATACCAGACTGAATCTGGCTGCGTTAGGCCTGAGGAGAATGCCTAGGCTGACAGGTGGGCAGCGAGCTGTGTTTAGTTAGGATGTGATGGGGAGTATGTGGCAGGTGTTGGTATGAGAACAGCAATACCGAATGTGTCATAGTATCGCTGTGTTCTAGTTGAGTGATGGTGTATAGAAGAGAGTGAGCGTGGTGATGTGATATGGTGATTTTCAGTAGGTGCTTGAGATCGGGTGACTTCATGCTCCATGCATTCCATGTACTATAACCATTCCGTGCTCTTCAATTCTTCCATGCACTACAACCGATCCAAGCACTCCAACCGTTCCATGCACTCCAAACGTTCCATGCTCTCCAACTGTTCCATGCACTCCAAGCGTTCCATGCACTCCAAGCGTTCCACGCTCTCAAACCATTCTTGAACTATGTCCATTCCATGCCCTCTATCTGTTCTATACATTCCATCCATCCATGTACTCCCTCAGTTCTATGCACTCCATCTGTTCAATCAGTTCCATGCATTCCTTCCGATCCATGCACTTTGTCCGATCCATGCATTCCATCCACTCCACCCACTTCTTCCGTTCCACCCACTTCTTCCGTTACACCCACTAAATCTGTTCCACCCACTTCATCTGTTCTATCGGCTTCATCCTTCGGGCGGGAAGGGAGACGGGCGCGAGGGGGTAATTTTCGGCAGACCTTGGTGGGTTGGGTGGACTCATGGATTGGATTTGTTTGAACTGTGTTATAGTTGGCGCTGGATGATTTCGTTCACACCTTCCCACTTCAACTATACCACCAGATGTTAATTGTACACACTCACTATGATTAACTGTACTATCTTCACTGATAATTCACACTTTCTAAATTGAACTATACCACCGTGTGAGATTATTCATAGTTTCTAAATTGAACTATACCACCGGGTGCGATTATTCACAGTTTCTAAATTTAACTAAACCACAGGGTGATATTATTCACATATTCTAATTTCAATTATACCATAGGGTGAGATTAATCCCAGTTTTAAGATTCAGCTATACTATAGGGTGAGATTGTTCACAGTTTCTGAATTCAACTATACCACAGGGTGAGATTATTCACAGTTTCTAAATTCAACTATATCACAGGGTTATATTATTCATAGTTTTTAAGTACAACTATACCACAGGGTGAGATTATTCACTGTTTTCATGTTCCCTTTACCACAGGGTGAGATTATTCACAGTTTCTAGGTTCAACCATATTGCAGTTTCTATTTAGACTTTTAGAATGCAACTAGACCACAGATATGCGAATAGGCCGACTTTCTAAATGCAACTAGACCAGGAATATGCTATTAGGCAGATTTTCGGAATTCTACTAGGTGACAGTTATGTATTAGGCAGACTTTCAAAGTGAAACTACATCACAGATATGCAATAAGGCAGACTTTATGAATGCCCTTAAACCACAGATATGCTATTGGGTGGACTTTCAAAATGCAGTTAAACCACAGATATGCTATTAGGCAGATTTTCTGAATGCAACTGAACCCTGATATGCTATTGGGTTGACTTTCTAAATGCAATTAACCACAGAAATGCTATTAGGCAGACTTTCTAAATGCAGTTAAACCACAGATATGTCTCAAAGTGCTCGGAACTGGTCTCAGGAGTTGAGTCAGTACTATGCTCTGAGCCACTACAGGAATCAATATCCCCTTCCTCCTCCTCCTTCTCACCTGAGGTAACAGTGTTGTCCGGTCTTTGTCCTTCTTTCTTCTTCTTGCTCCTAGACCTTCGATCGAAGAGAAAGGGTCTCCCTCGGTCGGAAGCCACTCTGCTGCCTTTCTGTGATGGCAAGCAGGAGGGGCCCCCTTCCGACGAAGTCCAACACGAGGAAAAAAAGCCAGCCGGCAAAAAAAACCTCTTGAAGATGGCAGGTAAGGAATTCACTGTGGATTGGCGGTGAAGGACTATGACTCCCAGAATGCAGCAGCAGAAGTAAGTATGAACCAGGAGAGAAGGCTGATCGTGGAAACTTGCAAATGTCCAGAGGAATGGCTAAACCCAATGGGGAGACCCAAGGTGGAAGCCAAAAGGGGAAAAGGCTCCGGACAGAAAGCAGCCGAAGTCTCCGCAAGCAGGTAACAAAGGCCATGCGAACGGTAGAAAACCGTGAGAAAAGAGGAACCAGAGAAAAGGACGGGAAGCGGCGCCAGGGGGGGCCGGAGGGAGAAAACAAGGGAAACCACAGAAGGAACGGAAGGCAAGGAAAAACGGAGGGTAAGAGGAAAGCAACACAACGTCAGACTCACGAGGAAATCAGTGAGTTGCAACGCAGTGTAAGCCCGGAAAGGCAGGGCTTAAGAGCAGAAGTAAACAAAGAAAGACTAGACCCATTCCCACACCCGTAAGAAAGGGAAAATACTAACGGGAATACACTCGTCTGTGTGGCCAAATGCGCCAGGTGAGGCGGCGCATGACAATATGCTATTAGGCAGACTTTCTAAATGCAATTAAACCGCAGATATGCTATTAGGCAGACTTTCTAAATGCAATTAAACCACAGATATGCTATTAGGCAGACTTTCTAAATGTAGTTAAACCACAGATATGCTATTAGGCAGACTTTCTAAATGCAGTTAAAACACAGATGTGCTTTTAGGCAGAATTTCTAAATGCAACTACACCACAGATATGCTATTGGGTGGACTTTCTAAATGCAGTTAAACCACAGATATGCTATTAGGCAGACTTTCTAAATGCAACTCCACCACAGATATGCTATTGGGTGGGGTTTTTAAATGCAATTAAACCACAGATGGAAGAGTTTACAATAGTTTAGCTTCCGGGGTTGAGTGGTAGGGTAGTATGGCGTGAAGTAATTGCTTCAGTCCCCGCCCTTGCCACACTTATTTATTGTTGACTTCTTGCTTCTCCTGTGGATACCGGCAGATATGATCTGGGGCCGTCTTGTTGGAGCCGTCCTTTGCCTTGGGGTCCTTGGTCGATGGGGCTGCCGGGCAGAGGGCTGCCCTGGAATGGTCTCTAATGGCCTACACACACGGCCTGCTGGCCTATCAGGGCACAGTGGGCAGTTTGGGAGGCGGGATGAGGGAATCAGGAAGCAGAGAGGGAGCATGGGATGCAGGAGGGGGTCAGGGGCTATAGACATGGATGATTTTCCAGGAATTAGGGGCTGAGGCAGGGGCTAAGGCTAGCCAGGAGGATTACTCACCGGATCAGCACACAGGCACAAGTGAGGCCGCAGGGAAGGATCGGCCATTAGAATCAACACACATGGCCTGCTGGCCTATCAGGGCATGGTGGGCGGTTCGGGAGGCGGGATGAGGGGAATCAGGAAGCGGAGAGGGAGTGTGGGATGCAGTAGGGGGTCAGTGGCTCTAGACACGGATGATTTTCCAGGAATTAGGGGCTGAGGCGGGGGCTAAGGCTAGCCAGGAGGATTACTCTCCGGATCAGCACACAGGCACAAGAGAGGCCGCAGGGAAGGATCGGGCCGTTAGAGTCAACACACACAGCCTGCATGCCTTACAGGGCACAGTGGGCAGTTCGGGAGGCGGGATGAGGGAAATCAGGAAGCGGAGAGGGAGCGTGGGATGCAGGAGGGGTCAGGGGCTCTAGACACAGATGATTTTCCAGGTATTAGGGGCTGAGGCAGGGGCTAAGGATAGCTAAGAGGATTACTCACCGGATCAGCACACAGGCACAAGTGAGGCCGCAGAGAAGGGTCGGCCGTTAGAGTCAACACACACGGCATGCTGGCCTATCAGGCCACGGTGGGCAGTTCGGGAGGTGGGATGAGGGGAATCACGAAGTGGAGAGAGACCGTGGGATGCAGGAGGGGGTCAGGGGCTCTAGAGTAGGGGCACACCAGACAATGGCTCATTGAGATGGAAGTCCGACGGCACCTTGGGCATGAATGAGGGGTACTTCTGCAGCACCACTGTCTCGTGGAATGTCAAGTAAGGTGGTTTACAAGAGAGGCCCTGAATTTCTCCCACTCGTCGTGTGGTGGATATGGCCACAAGAAACGCTGTTTTCCACGATAAAAACTTCAGCTGACCCGAATGCATAGGCTCGAACGGGGGACCCATGAGCCTAGTCAGCACTACATTGAGCTCCCACGCCGGGGCTGGAGCCTTCACCGGCGGGAACAAACAGAAAATCCTTTTATGAATTCCTTGGCCAAGCGGTGTGACCATAATGATGACCGCCCCGGAATTCTGGTGTAACGTGAGATAGATGCCAGATGAACCTTGATGGAAGCATGAGCCAACCCATCCTTGGTCAGCGACAGTAAATACGGCAGCACCTGCAGAGCCGTAATCCATAGAGGGTAGTGTTTGTGCGCGGCACCAGACGGCGAACCTCTTCCACTTATGTCCGTAGCATTTCAGCATAGACGAAGCACTGGCCTTGGCAAGCACTTCCCTGCAGTCCGCCAGAAGATCGTATCCACCAAACTCTAGCGTAGTTTGGGAGTGACGTGTTGCAGTGTGGGCGTGGGGGGATGTATTTTCTGATGTTTCGCCCTGGACATCAAGTTGGCTAGAAACTGCCCTGGTCCAGACATACATACAGAGTTGCCACGCAGGGAGTCTACTGCCGTTCTGTCGCCCATTCCAGCTCAAACTCCTTTTTATTGAGAGCGTGTTGTGACAAAGTCGTGACACGACATCGTAAAGGAGACAACACCACAGTAATGCCCTAGCTGCGTGCGACCATAAACCAACAGAAATAAGTTATGACGCCTCATTGTCTGCGTTTAAATCTCGTTTGCTACTCTGCACTGCATGACAGCCTTTGATATCTACCTGTATTTATTGCCATGCATAGCAAGTGTGCTTCAGAACGCATGGAGTCGGCACAGGATTACTGACTAGAGAATTAGGAAGGACAAGTCAGCCTGCCGAGGAGAAGAGGAAAGTCGCCAGGTGATACGGGAACCGAGTCAAGTTCTCTTCATTCCACAAGTGATGGGGAAATCCTGGTGACAGATTTAAGGCACAGAGCTGTGTGGGCAAGAATGACAGAGGGCACCCTGCAACAAGACTCAACACCACCACTACTCAAACCACTCCACACCCCCACTCCTCACCCTCACTCCACACCCTACACCACAACTCCACACCAACACCACTCCATACCAGCCCCTTAGGTTGGGGGTATATAATATCTGTCACGAGTGTGACAATGATGAACTTTAGGACATATGTTTCATGTTTTTTTAAAGGTGTCATTTTTGGTTTTGCCACATTTTGGTAACACAAAGTGCCACCACATGTGACCAAACCTTTGCCACACAGGAAAGAGGAAAAGCGGGAGACAGAGAAAGAGAAAGAGAGAAAGAGAGTAACTTGTTGACATGGCAACTGGCAACGCTGGTGGCATGGAATTGAAAAAACATGATTTGTTAATTTAAGTGACCTCTGAAATGCAGGCCATCATACAGCATGGAGGTAAGGGTGCTAGAAAGGGGCGGTGCTGAGCTCCCTCTTTGTCAACTTTGACTGTTATAACACCTCCCTGGCAGGGAAGGCAGGGAAAACGTGTTCAGGGCTAGCGGACCAACGGAAGAAGGAGGGGAGGATAAGGAGGGGGACAGGCAAGAGGAAGTTGTGGGTTGTTTGGTGACCTCAGAGGAGGAGGAAGTAGTACATCAAGAGATCATCAAGAGGAAGGATGGTGGACTGTAGTGTGGAGCTGCTTCAAAGAAAAAGTTAGGCATTGGTTGGTGAGATCAAGTGATACTTTGTGGTGAATGGGTGTGTAAGCTAGGAGAGTGAGAGCGATAGAAAGAGTGTAGGGACAGGGCCATAATTTCACCAAAATGCCAGGGGTAGAGTAACGGAAGGGACATCACACGATCCTTGAACTCTGATGACAACACAGGAAGTGATGTCATTTGACCCCATCCCAAAGTGACATCACAGGAAGCGATGGACACGACCTTTCACTCGTTGACAAAACAGGAAGTGGCTTCACATAGCATTGGTCCTAACTACACCATGAGAAATATCGTTACGATATCACTATAATGTGATATACATTTGATACAAGAATGGATCACCATATGTATCGTTAATAGTAGTGTGTATAGGCCCATATTACCAAATTACTGTGAATGCAAGCAGACGTCTAAAGCCAAATGATAATGATGTGTTAGTATATAGCACTTACGCTTAAGCGCTTTATACAGACCTGATATACCTACAATATCACCCAACCTGTGTTTGCACTCATTTATCGACCTCAGAAGGGTGAAAGGCTGAGTTGAGGTGTTTAAGAACAGACTAAATCAGTGGCTCACCCCCTGAAGTGTGAATTAAATAAACATTTAATGAGTTTAGCAATTTTTGTATAGAATTCCAGAAAGACACATTATTTGCTATTCCTATTTATTCTTATTTAAGGTCACTGTTGAAAGAATACACTTTTGGAACCCCCTGTTTTTTTTAAGAAACCTGAACAAGAAAGCCAGCCTCTCCAGAAACAAAGAGCCACATGGCACTAGCCACAGCCATTAAACATTTTTTTTAGGGGTAGCAAGGGAGACCTCAGGGGGTCGCACCTGCAAACCCTGGCAACCCCTAAATGACGTCCCTGTGTAGAGAGTAAGAGGAAGTGTTGGAAGAGTGAAAGGAGGGTGACTAAGGAAATCTAGGGTGGAGTTGTACTATGTAGGAGGGAGTAGTAGGTGTGTAGGAGGGAGTAATCGTGTGGAGGAAGGAGTAGTAGTTTGGAGGAGGGAGTAGTAATGTGGAGGAGGGAGCAGAAGTGTGGAGGAGGGAGTAGTAGTTTGGAGGAGGGAGCAGTAATGTGGAGGAGGGAGCAGTAATGTGGAGGAGGGAGCAGTAGTGTGGAGGAAGGAGTAGTAGTTTGGAGGAGGGAGCAGTAATGTGGAGGAGGGAGCAGTAATGTGGAGGAGGGAGCAGTAGTGTGGAGGAAGGAGTAGTTTGGAGGAGGGAGCAGTAATGTGGAGGAGGGAGCAGTAGTGTGGAGGAAGGAGTAGCAGTTTGGAGGAGGGAGCAGTAATGTGGAGGAGGGAGCAGTAGTGTGGAGGAAGGAGTAGTAGTGTGGAGGAGGGAGCAGTAGTGTGGAGGAGGGAGCAGTAGTGTGGAGGAGGAAGTAATTTTTTGGAGTGCGGAAGCTGGAGGGAGTAACATTGAAAAATGAAGGTGAAAGAGAATGGCGGAGCAGATGGAGGGAAGGAAAGAGCAGTAGGAGGAGAGCGAGCAATAGGGAGGGGAACATAAGGGCGTGAGAGGAAGAAGCCAGATGGGCCTTGAGTGTCTGTAAGGCTCAACCCAACATTCCTTTTTAGAACTTTCAACATATTTACCATAGGCCCAGTTTAGAAAGTTCGAGAGGGAGCTTAGCTAGATAGGGCGATTGCCTTTAGTGCTCTAATGAAAGCATGATAGACCTTAGATAGTAGGTGTATATAGAATATAAGCTGGATAGAGTAACCCGGGGCATGGGGACGCCTGGGCTTAGGTGGAAAACACTTCCACTAGACGAGAGAGTGAGGGATGGCCCTAACACTCTGCATAATACCTCAATAAAAACTCTTGAACCATCTATTGGAGTTGGAGTGTTCTTTAGACATTATGTGACACTCCCTTCCGGTAACTGCTCTGGCTAAAATCTTGCTCCATTCACCCCTCACCCCTTACCATCTCACCCCTCTGGGGCTCCCACGTGGGCAGTGCTGGGAAAAACATTGTTGCGACACCACGTCCAGTCAGGCCTCCTCAAGTGATAAGGCCCATAGAAACACTCAACCTGCAGAAACCTTTGGGGCACCATGCCCAGTGTACTGACAACACCCCCAGCCTCAAGCCCCCGCTGTAAGCATGCCTAAGAGCGACGCGTTGCAGGCAGAGGCATATGGCCCACTCAGCCCTTTCTTTTTGGTTGTCTCCCTGTCAGCTAAGTCACCTCACCCCTCCCCACCTCGCACCACCCCCACACCACTCCACACCATCGTACATCACCTCCACACCACCCCACACACACCACTCCACCTCAAACCACACCTCTCTATACCATCACCACAGTGTCTTTTCACTAACCACAAATTGTGTGCGCATTTCCTTTTCAAATTCTTTATCATTTTCCAAATGGCAGATGCAGTGCTTCTTTTACCTTCAAACCTTACATAAGGATAACAGTAGTACCCCCCCCCCCCACCCTCCCTTCCCGTGTGCAGGTGCTGTATATTACAGAAGCTAGTGATTCCCTTATTTTTTACCCTCAAAGGAATTTTTCACAAACTATTAACCAAAATTTGGTGCCCGGAATCAAAGCTAGAGGATTAATAAAGAATCAGAGGAAAAACCGTCATTACCTCCCAACCTCTCCCGGCGATCTCCCTTTGCTCACCAATCTGTCACGTGTTATGCGTCTACAGAAAATGCATCCCTTCTCCTTCCCTGGAATAACGAACATCATGCAGTGTGGCGGTAATATTTTCCATCCACTATGTATATCTTTCGCTGTGAGAACCTATTCCCTCTGAGTTGGTAAATTCCCCCTTTTACAACCGTTTCCTAAGCAGGCCCTGGCGGCTAAAACAGAAACTAAGCCATATGTGGAAGCGACCTCCACATCCCTTCTTCTTCATCCAACCAAAAGAACACTTGTATCGGATCCATTTGCCGCTCCAGCCCTTGCACCTCCTTGAACCACCCCAACACCTCTTTCCAATAACCCTGCACCTTACTACAAAACCACCACATGTGCCAGAAGAATGCTTTATGCCCACAGCCCAGCCAATACCTTGGATCTACCGCGTGGAACGTCCTCAACACCCGCACTGGGCCCTACTGCCACCTGTGTAGAAGCTTGATCCCATGCAGCTTATAGTGGCACGTGGTTGACATCTTAAACGCCCCCCTGAACATTGCTCTGCACAGGTCTTCGTCTATTACCCTTTCATATCGCGTTGTCATTTGGCCGTAACATGTTCTCAACTAACTCCCTGTGCCAACAACAAGGCTCCATTCAGGGCCAGGATTAACCCCTTATTTGCCATAAACCTGCCCGAAATTTGTTCTAGCAGTGTCAGCTCTCACTGTGTCTTATGCCTCCACTTTTCCGCCATCACTACTCCTTTCAGTTGCAAATACGAGAATACTGACAGTTTATCAATACCCAAGATGGACTACAATTCCTGTTTGGAAATGTATTGCCCCTTTCCCCAAACCTGACCCACCCTTTCCAGCCCTGTTTCATACCACCCCTGAAATCTCAGCGAATATGGCAGATCGTGCGTCAGAGGGGGAGCCTATAAGTGACTCAATGGGAAAGCCATGCTTTGACCCTCTGAATCCCAGGATTCTGTCTCCAAATGTCCCACAGCGTGCCCAAAATACCATGTGCTATAATCCTCTTGGGAAGGTTCTCCTTTGGGACCCATAGTGATTCTTCTACTGTGATTGGCCGCAATCTAAAATTCTCCAGAAAAACCCACTGCTTTTGTCCAAGGCAAGACGCATCGTATTTCCCCCCTTTACCCTCGCCAAATCCATAATGTTCAACGTTGTATGCATTGTGTCTGCCCCAGCTTCCCCGGAATAAACCCCACTTAGTCCGGGTGGACCAGCTGTTGCATGATCTCTTCGAATCTGGTTGCTATCATCCTCGTGAACATTTTTGCATCGGCATTAAGCAAAGATATTGGTTGATAGGACGCACATTCTGTAGACTCTTTGCTCTCCATTGGAATCACAGCTATTAAAGCCTGTCCAAATGTTGTGGGGGGGATACCTGTGTCCATAATCCCATTAAACACTTTCGTGAGGAAGGGTGAAAGCAAAGAAGCAACTCTCTTTTAAAACTCGGACGAAAAACCATCTTCTTCCATCACCTTTCCAGGTGGCATTTTTGAAATAGCCCTCTGAATGTCCTCCTGAGTGAAAGGGGCTTCTAAAGTCTGTACTTTCTCCATACCCAACCATGGGAGGGAAGTGTCTGCAAAATATCCATCAGACCACCATTCAATACCACCTCGTCACCGCAAAGAGCCTCGTAAAAGGCTGCAAAACCTTGTGGTTTCTCCCCATGCTGCAAGTTTGAACCCCCCTCAGGCATCTCGATCTCTTCCACCCATCTTTCCGCTCACTGCGCCTGAAGCCTGGCTGCCAGTAATGAGCCTGCCTTATCCCCTTGTCATAAAACCTTTGTTTCAGGAACTGTAGTTTCCTGACCACATCCCCAGTCCCTAACTCCTTCAGAACCAGTCGTTACCCCATAACGCCTGACAGAAGACCTTCCTCTACCACATTTGAAGCAAATATTCTACTTTCCATATCCTCTATTTCCTTGCACAACATGTTGCCCAATAGAAACCTCTCTCTTTCTTCTTGCCGCTTCTCTTATTACCAAATAACTCCATGTCTCCTTTGCCGACTCCCATATCATACACGATCAATCTCTCCATAGAGGAATTGCCATAGCATTTCGGTGCTGGACCTGCCATGTGGGCTTGACAAAGACTGATATGCAAATTGATATTTCCCATCTGTGAAAGGTACAGTGAGCAAAAAGCGTGTGCTGCAAGCTCTCGTCTCAGAACAGGTTATCATGCCATGTTCTTCTGGAGAGGAGTGCCTGCTACATTTTTTAAATCTCTCCATTGTGGTTAGTCTTCAAATAGTCCACGGTTTGTTTAATTTCTTCCGCAAACGCTGTATCCTTCCAAAGAGACTCAACAAGACAAGACAACAGGAACCAATACATGCAAATCATATAAAGAGGTCCTGAAGCTCAGGGTGCATGGAATTAGTGAAACAGAGTGGTTTTCAACCCACGTTTAAACGCAGCCAGTGCGTGCATGCTCTCAAATCTGGGAGCAGCACATTCCGTCTCCAATGGGCATCCCGGGGGGTTAGGCCCCACTGTGCTCAGTGACCACCAAATCATGATCCGACCACCCTATCGGGACCACATCAGAAGAAAGAATCCTTCCCAACAACTCCCTGGGCACACTCAAATAATCTATCCTATTATATGTTTCATGCGGCTAGGAGAAAAAGGTATAGCCCCATGGATGCTTTATCTCCACACATTTCCCAAGCCCTATGACTCCAACAGCCTACCCAGGGTGTTCTTTCCCTGTAACTCTGGCCCCATACTACGATCTCTCGTCCCCTTTCTATACAACTATGGGTCCGCCCACATGTTAAAATCCCTGCCTATGTGTAGCAAGATGGCGGCAATGGGAAGAGGACGTGTCTGAGTGTCGCTCTGTTCCCCCATCCAGGCCGCAACAATTAAGCTCCACAACATAGCAGAAGAACTCCCACCAAGAAGGTTGGAGGTCGGGGACCACACGCAACAGAAGAGAAAATAGCACTCCGGGGACGCAGAGCAGATCCGAACCCCAAAGAACGACCTGGGAGGTGGAGCTCCCCAGACGCCAGGCGAGCCACAGTGGGCCGAAGCGTGATACTCTCCCTCGGAAGGCGAACCGGGACACTGCAAGCACCCCGCTGAAGAAGCGGCACCAACACATACGGGTGACCACTGGAGGAGCGGCGAGGGTACACGGCCCGGAGCATCAGGGCAGAGGAGGAGAGGAGGAGGAGGCCGGCACCCGCGCACATGAAGGCGGGGAAGTAATACGTGGCTCATGGATCCGCGGATCGGAAGAAGATCGCTCAGCAGCCCATACAGGTACGCGGACCAGAATAAGGGGACCAGCGCTAGCAGCAGTATTCAAAGCCCAGAGAACGGCCTGAGGCGCCCACAGAGGCAGGAATGAATGCTGGGCGGACTACAGAGACATAAGCGGGGGGAGAGGCAACGCCTTAGCAAACAGTGAAGTAAATCCAAATTTCTCAAGGACATGTAGAAGCCAGGTGGGGTGGAGAATCTGGAAAGGCGGCACAGACTCACAGAAATCGGTGGCACCCATCAACGCAGGAGAAGCCCCTGGGGGGCAGGCAGCGAATCAGAGACAATAGCATAAAGACGGACAACAGCACTTATGTCAAATCCAGGGAGAGGACAGCGCAACCCAATCAACAGACTTCCCAGAAGAAGCAGGACCAGAGCCTGCCACAACTTTGGGGATCGGATCAATCTACTCCATCAACCTCTACAAGGAAGAAAACCCAAGAAGAACAACCCGCAAATGCAGGCATGGTAACACCGGACACCGAAATGGCGACCAGAGAAGACATGAAATCGTGGTTCAGGGAATTTCAAACACAGTTTATGGCCACAATGCAGACCCAATTTGAGTCTATGAAAAGTGACATGAGAACGGCAGTACAAGAGTTAAGAACGGAGATCACAAGTCTAGGGGAGAGGTCAGACACCCTGGAGAAAATAACGCAAAATCTAGACGAGGAGACACAACAGACTGCAGAGATCCAGGAACAATTGCTGCAACGGACCCACAATCTCCAACTACAGTGCGAGAATCTTGAAAACCGTTCAAGGAGATCGAACCTAAGAATAAAGAACATGGCAGAATCCGTAGAGGACAGGATCCTGAAAGAGGCAGTCCAACAGGTATTTAAGGATATCCTGGATGCAAAGGAAGAGGAATAAGTAGATATAGATAGGGTACATCAGGTGGGTCCAAAGAGAACAGGAGAGCCTGGCACAAGGCCACGAGATGTCCTAGTGGCTCTCTCCTCATATCCCCAAAAAGAACTGATTTTACAGAAAGTCTGGATAATGGACCACATCAGAATGAACAGGGAGGAGATGCAGTTATATCAAGACTTGGCGCAGTCCACGCTACAGAAGCGCTGGGAAATGGGCCGGTAGTAAGAGCCCTAGCGATGAAGCAAATTAGATACAAATGGACATTCCCCTTTGGGATGCTGTTCACATGGGAGGGGAAGCAAAGGAGGGTAACGACATGTGAAGAAGGGAGGCAAGTACTGGGCATACAGGATCTAGACGAAGAAGTTCAAGGAAGTAGGAGGGACAGACAAACCCAGAAAAGATCAGAATGGCATTGAATGAGCAACAAAAGAAAAGGGAAAGGTGCACTGTCAAATGAATAGGAACAACTAAGGAGAGGCACCACATGATATCACCAGTGTGACCTTGAGACGGTTTGACACTCCATCTCGATCAGGCTACAATCACAGGGGAATAGAGTCTTCCCGAAGCACAGGTGCGGAGGACGGGGAGGAGGGCTCCCGAGAAACCTCTTGGAATCCAAAGGGTTTTAGAATACCCTAAAAGTTATCACTGAGTATAGATGGGCAAGGCGCGCACGGCGCAACGCCTGAGCGATCATAGGAAGCAGAGCCCACCTCAGGGCAGTTTAGGGGGTGGGGGAATGGCAAGTTGGGGGTTGCCTAGTTGGGGAGGGGGGAAGACCGGGAAGCACCATAGGACCAAGGAAGCACACCGAGGCATATATCCAGGGACTTACACCTCAGATACGTGATGGGGACTAAGATATTAACATACAATATCCGGGGGCTTAACTCTCCTGTCAAAAGAAAAAAGGTGGAGCATTTTCTAAAACAAGGGAGATATGACATAATTATGCTTCAAGAAACACACATAAGAAGACAAGATAAGGCAAAGGTCCGGCTGAAAGGGTATAACCAGATAATACAGGCTAACGCACAGGACAAAAAGGTGGGAGTCATGATCGCATTCAGGGATTCCTTAAAGGTACAGGTGCTCCAAACAGAGGCAGATAAGCAGGGGAGATATCTATTAGCGAACACGAAAATAAAAGGATACCCTCTAACATTGGCAGCATTATAAGTTCCCAGCACGGGTCAGGAGGGATTCCTCAAAGATACGATGGACAAATTAGAACGGTTTGCCACAGGGGAGATAGTGCTGGGAAGAGACCTGAACATCGCATAGGATCCCAACCTAGACAGATCTGCCCCCAGACAGCAGGGGCAGTGCACCTCTTTGAATGCCCTGAAACAGAAAATGTCCATCCTAGCACTGGGAGATATCTGGAGACACACGAACACCAATCAACAAGGCTTCACATACTTCTCACACGTCCACCACACAATGTCGAGGATAGATTATCTTTGGGCCTCGACACGCATCCTGGGAAAAAAACACGGAAGGCAAACATCAGCTCCATTTCACTTTCTGACCATGCTCCTCTTTGGGCCGTGATTATGCTAACCCAATGGGTCCCCGGGTTGTGGAAATGGTGACTCCCAGAGGAAGCAATCCGAGATCCAGTGTTAGGGAACACTATCCGAGAACATATCACTGAATACCTCACAAATAATAACCTCCCAGAAATACCGATAGAAACCCAATGGTAAGCACTAATGGCAGTCATGAGGGGACACTTAATCGCATTAAAGGCCCAAAGGGAGAAACTCAACCGCCAATGGGAAAAAGAGTTGCAGGCAAATATTAGCAAAATCCAAGCAGACATACTGCAGAAACCGACACTGAAGCTACAAAAAGCCCTGAGACATGTACAAGGCCAACTAGACTCTATCCGCACAAAAAACAAAGAAAGACAACTACTCAGGCTGAAACATTGGTACTACATAAAGGCTAATAGATCTGATAAGTTACTGGCCAGACAACTAAACGGGAAAAACCAAGGTAGGACAGTAATGGCGTTGATCGACGATAAAGGGGATAGAAAGACTCAAACAACGGAAATTGGGGCCATATTCGAGCAATTCTATCAGCGACTTTACTCATCGGATCAACCAGACGAGAACCTCAAAAGACATATCTAGAGGGGGTGAAACTTCGGTACTTTCGGATATAGAGAGGCACACACTAGACAAAGATATCACTCAGGAAGAGGTTAGTAAAGCGATTAGAGACCTTCGCAGGAATAAGGCCCCGGGCCCGGACGGTTATACCGTGCATTTCTATAAAACATACAACGATATATTAGCCAAGGTCCTAACAGAATTTTTTAACTCCTTCAAAGAAAAAGCTAATATCACCCAATCAACGAATGAGGAAAAGATGCTGATTATACATGAGCAGGGAAAAGATCCGGAACTTCCTTCATCATACCGCCCGATAGCGCTGATAAACCAGGATGCGAAGTTGTATACCAAAATCCTAGCCATCAGGTTCACGCAGGTACTCCCGAAGTTGAGCCATCAGGATCAGTCGGGGTTCGTCCCCGAAAGACAAACGCACAATAACATCAGGAGTGCCCTCCACATAGTGGAAAAAATAGGTATAACACAACTCCCAGCCATAATATTGGCCCTGGACGCAGAAAAGGCATTCGATCGAGTAGAATGGGCGCTCCTGTTCCACACAATGAGGAGAATGGGGGTTAGGGAATCCTTCATTAAAATGATTAAAGCTAACTACAGCTCCCCTAACATTAGAGTAGCAGTGAATGGAGGCCTATCCAACACAATTCAAATTGAGAGGGGGAGGAAACAGGGCTGCCCCTATCCCCCTTATTATATGCAATTTTCCTGGAGCAACTACTGACGCAGATAAAAAGCAAAAAGGAAATAAAGGGCATAGAAATGGCAGGTAGCAACCATAAAATAGCAGCATACACAGGCAATATGCTGGTGATTTTGGGGGACCCTGAAAACTCCCTCCCAATCCTCATGCAAGAAATAGAAACATTTGGCTCCCTACTAGCCTGAAAATCAATAGACAGAAATCAGAAATTCTGGTATTGGCGGGAAACAATACACAGATCCAATCAATTGCAGATGATCTGCATCTAAAAGTCGCGAAGACGGGGGTTAAATATCTGGGAATTACCCTGGCACACAAGATACAACACCTATACTCCCAAAACTATCCTCTTCTATGAAGACAAATTAAATGAGACCTGGAGAGGTGGAACCCATTATCAATAACATGGTGGGGGTGGAAAACGGTGATCAAGATGACTATCCTACCTAAACTTGTGTACCTATTCAAAGCGTTGCCGATAAGAATCCCACCGGCCTTCTTTAAATCTCTGACAAAAGCGGTTATGGAATACATATGGCAGGGGAAAACCCCAAGGGTATCAAACACGGTTCTCACCGCCTCAAGGAAGGACGGGGGTGTGCACTTCCGCACTTTAAAAGATATTATGAGGCCGCTCAATTATGGGTCTTGAAAGAATGGATACCAGGTAACTCCCAGAAGCTGTGGGCACCCCAAGATAGATCAGTTGCAACTACACCCATGAGACATTTGCTATGGGCGGGGAAGAAACATAGACACCCCAATTTATAAATAAGCGAAATTATGCAAGCGACACTAGAAATATGGATAAGGCAACACAGAAAGGCACATTAACAAAAAAAAACAGCCCCCTTTATGCCTCTATTTAAAAATCCAGAATTCCCGCCAGGACTTGAGAAAAAGGCGTTTCAAAAGTGGGAGGAGGCAGGATGCAAAATGGTTGGGGACATACTCCAGGGACAACAGATAAGATTGTTTGAAGAATGTATTCCCCTGCTGAATCTGAACGCTAAAGGCAGATATAAGTACGATCAACTATACCACTGGTTAGATTCGCCCTGAATAAGAGAAGCGGCCTAGAGAGAGCTAACTCCTTTTGAAACATACATTATGACACACGTTGGAACGAAAAAGTTTGTTTCAAATACCTACAGATGCATAAACACCCCTGTGGAGGAAATAAAATGGCAATACATTAAGAGATGGGTAAAGACCCTCAGAGGAACGATCCCCAGGGAATGGTGGGAATACACGTGGGATTTGATACACAAACTCACGAAAGTGATACACTCAAAAGAAATGTGGATGAAAATCCTCCTGCAATGGCATTACACATCACAACGACTACACACGATGTTCCGGGGATCCCCCAATGAATGCTGGAGGGAATGTGGAGGGGAAGGGAACTGGCGACACATATGGTGGGATTGCCCAAACCTACATCAGTACTTGGGAGACGTTAAGGCACACATGAAGTTAATGTTCCCAGACATGGGGGGCCTGAGGGAGGAAGTATGGCTATGTGGGATATGGGACCCGAAAGACAAGAAACAAACCAAAACGCAGAAAATAAACTTTATGGGGTTACTGATCGGAGTATGGTTGGAAATAGCCCAAAAATGAAGTAGAAACTCCCACCCATGTCAATTGACTGGATAAGAAGAGTATGGTCCCATATAACAATGGAGCACATCACTTACAATTTACAGGGGAATTACCAAAAATTTAAAGACGATTGGGCTGTAACCCCAGAATACTTTCAAAGTGATTATATGGAAGAGTGGTGCCCACACAAAATAAAGATATTGGACATTTTCAGTTTAGAAGGTGTAGAGACATTCTGGACCTTTGAGTTGACCGGTTGAATATCCCGGGGGGGTGGGAGGGAGGGGAGAGATACAAGTTAATTGTTGTAAAATCAATACAAATATATATATATATATTTTTTAAATCCCTGCTTATCAGTATGACACCCTGCCTTCTTCAAGACCATATCCAGTGCCGCTGCACAAAAAGCATACTGTCCTTGGTTGGGGCCATAGATTGTTGCTACTGACATATTGAACGCCCACCCCTTTGCTCCCCTTACTCACCAGGGCCCATCCACCCATTGCCCATAATACCCAAGGATTTGGCACTCGCAACAATTTGTAGAAGAGAATACCAACTCCACCATTTTTCACATCCCCTGAGGCCTACAGGGGCTCTCCTATCATTGAGCATGTAATACGCCTCTCCTCTACTCTAATAACCTGGTTTCTTGCACCATCAAAATATCTAGTCCCAGCCTACAGAACTCCCTAGCCACTAAAGATTTTGTTTCCTTCCGAGTTCAGGCCTTTCACATTAAAGGTGCCAACTTTGATCTGGCTTCCCCTACCCCTATTATGCTGTTCTATCTCCACCATTGCGAGCCCCCTTCATATTTCCCATTTGTTCCTTGAATCCAAACTAACCCGTTAACCTCCCTCGCCCGTCCACTCACCATCCAGATTACAATGCCCACCCCCCTCGCCCTCGCAAACCTCAAAACCAATTGCCTCCATCCCCTTCCCTGAGATGGCCATTCGTGCAATGGGCCCCCAGAGTAAGCCTCCCATCCATCATCCATCCCCCTCCTCCTCTATACCAACCCAAAAACACATTTGAACCCAACCCTTGAAAACATTCTTCCACAAACGTCAATCCAAAATTAACAGCGCCCGCATTGGAGCATCCCTCCATCCGCCAACTGTAAGGAAGGCATGGTATCAAACAGTAAGACACAAGTTATCACAGTTCAGGGGTTTTTATTAAACTTCAATTGGGTTTGAAAAACACCTATCTAATCCTAAATCTAAAGATGTGAGCGAGCTACGGCCACCAAATAATAACAACGCAGTCTTAATCGAGTCTGTCAAAATAAAAGGGCTTATAATAATAAACCTGTTGCCAATCCTTACTTCTAAATACAAATAGGAAGTCATTATGAAGGTTGGAGGTAGCCATGGCGCTGTTAGCTGTTAGCGACATGGCTACCCCCTTACCGCACACTGGGTCCGGGTTCCCTGAATGGGGAATTACCAGGCCATTCCAACCTTGGGGGACACGGTATTTCCCCATTCAGGGAACCCATCCCCATTCCCATTCGAGCCCTCAGAGGGCTCAATGGGAATGGGGACCATGCTAACAACGGGGACCCGTTAATAACGGGCCTGTTGTACGCATTCTGGTCCTATAGCGGCCCCTACTAAGGGCGCCTGGTAAAACCAGCCGCCCTTAGAGGGACCCGCTAAAGGACCTTGTAATGTGGCAGTAAGGGGTTAGCGGCACCGGCACCTTTACCGGCACTGTTAACCCCTTACCGCCAACCTTGTAATGACCCCCATAGTGTAGGAAACAAGGTTATGCAAAAGAAAAGTGTTCAAGAAATGATATGTCTGGATATTCAAGCTGCTAGCTTCGCTTCCCCACATTTTCAGCACGGGACAAGGCATCACACTTGAGTTTAGCGCACTCTCTGGCTTTTCTAGCATGAGGATGCAGTTCAAAACTCCAACATCGGGGCCTTCTGTGCCAAAGTCTCTTTGCTATTCAAAGTCTCTTATTTCAGAGGGCCTGATGCAACACGACAAACATTAAAGTTCCTTTCTTCTTAGAATTTCACATATACAACTTCTCAGGTGATTTACTGTTCACCTCGGGTCCCCCTCCGCCGGGCTCAGACCCACTTTAACACAAAGCCTTCAATTGGTCTCCCTCTGCCGGGCTCGGGCCAAACTTATCTACTTTTCCACCCTTTCCCTACTTCATCAAAATCGAAGACTTTCAACTGCGCATGGGATTTTGCTTGACCCGTCGCAGGACCTCTCTGATTCACAATTTCTTCTTGATATAACCTTTTTCGTACTTTCACCTTTGCCACTTCTCGGCTGGATACCTTACAGAGACCTTCGATTGAGCACCCACGCGGTGCTGAAGCTCTGTCAAAGGTATTTTATCTTGCTTTAAAGTTCTGTCACTCACCAGCAGTTCAACTTAATTTTTGTCTCTTATCAGACGCGTTGGCTTCCACACAGACCAGTCTTGTATCAGTCTCACCAACTGTGTTGATTTCACTGACGCTGCTTCGTTCTTGGAGCCAAGGACAGTACCACAGCAGCTGGTGATTCTCCCCATCTTGATTATTGACAGGGGAGGACCCTGGGTATATCCGACACACAATGCAGGATTCTTCAGCCTGGTTTCCTGGTCTTACACTTTCTATTCTCGAGGTTTCTGGAAAGTAACAGTTCCTTGGCGAAAGGGTCAAGGGAACTTCCCTCCTTGCGAATCCGTTCTGTTTTGCCATCTTTCCTCTCTCGTTTAGCTGCTGTCTCAAAACTGCCATTTCCGTGTGTGCTTTGCCTTGTTCAGAGTGTGCTCTCATACTCCACCTTTTATCCATTTGGGGAAGCTTAGTGGAAGTCAGGTGTGTGTGATGGTCAGTAATTGCCTGACCATTGTATTGGGACATGTCAGGTATACTGCTCGGGTGCTAGTCTGGTTTCTCTCATAGCGGGCTGCCCGTGAGAAAATGTTTGTGTTGTAAAATGGTTGTGGGCGGGTAGAGTTCCTAAATATCCTGCCTGGTAGGGTGGGGTAAAGGTGTTATAGGGAAGGGGATACCATATCTCACCATCATTCTCCCAATCCCACTCCCCGAATACCCCTCACCCAGGTTATCCTCCCGCACTGGTCCATACCCAGTAGCCGGATCAAAAGGCGATGGCAGTGTCCTGGCCACCTGGATGACAGATGCCTGGGCAGTAGTGGGTGAGACACCTTCTGGTTTCTCACACAACATCACTTCATCTGGGAAGGTGTTCCCAACCTTCTAAACTTCCTTCCACCTGGGACACGTTTCCTCAGGAGCAAGCCCCTCAGTGAGTCTTTCTTCTTCCCCATCTCGTCTCCCAGCGGAACATCCCCTGCAGTCTGCACCTCCTCTGAGAGTTATTGGAGCACTTGATTTGCCTCTGCCCTCAAGGTAATTCGGTAGTCCACATCCTTAACCTCAAAAATCAGGGCAAAGGGGTATGCCCATCTATATTGCATACCTTGTTTGTTCAACCAGGCCCTGGGTGGTCTACATTCTGTTTGCCTCATGAGCACAAAGCTAGAAAAATCTTGATATATGTGCATCCGTTCTCCTTCATATTGAAGCTTCAGGGGATGCTTAGCCCTGTCCAAAAATGCTGCCTTTTCAGCATACTAATGGCAGCGCACCACCACTGACCTGGGGACAAAGATGTGGAAGGGGAGATGGAAGCAAGGCCATCCCTGAACCATTTGTTTAGTCAGTGGTTAGGTCGTTTAAATTGAGCATGGGATTCATAGGAACTAGGACTCCAGAGCTGAGATAATGTGATGTAGGTGTAGTTTGAGGACTGGGTCAGTGCTTGGGTTAGTGTATTTGTCAATGGGGATGAAGGGATGGGAGAAAGCTTCTGGTGTGACTGAGCGCTATGGTCTGTAAACTGAGGGGAAAGGAGTCAATGGAGTGCTGCACCAGAGAGATGAGAGAAGGTTGAAAGTGCTCAAGAAATGATTGAACCAGGAAATTGGGGTGTTGTGAGGTGATTGATATTCAGGTTTTGTGTGAAGATGAAGGAAGGGGCATTTTGAATGAGTGGGACCTCTGATGTGATAGGGGAAGTTGAGATGATTGAAAAGGTGGAGAACGTTGATAGCCAGGTGCTCTTCCATTCAATCAACCCAAATATTAAAGTCGTCTTGAATTATTATTTTGTTTCTGAGGTTGGAGATTACTTCAAGGTAACCACATAAGTCAGGGATGAAAGCTGTGTTTCATTTACAGGGTCTGAATATCACATCTAAGATCATACAGGTGTTTTGATTTAGCATATTGTTGGTGGTTGGATGCTCAAAGAATGAAAACGTATTGGTGGTTATGGCGTGTTGCTCTGATGATACTGGGGCTATGATGGCGTTGCCGCCTTCTTTCTACTGTTGAATCTTAGTGTGTTATGATCATTGGTTGTTCTAATGATTTGTTTTTCTAGGTTCTTGTCTAGAGAACCATGTCTTCGTAATGATTGGGAAGTCCAGGGGATGATCATAGAGTTGATTAGGGGGGGCTCTGTTCCAGTGGAACATGCATTGAAGAGGCTGCAATTTGCAGAAGGAGATGCCTTGTGTGTGTGTTAACTAAAGGATTGAGTGTGATGGACAGGTGGAAGTTTCAGCCCACCATGGAGCTGCTCTCTTGTGTGCCATGTTGCGTACTTGGCAAACTCTGGCAAAGGTTCAGTTGATGGGTCTCTTGCGGTTGATAACTAGAAGGTTGAGAGTGGCGGACGTGTAAATCTGTTTGTTAGTTGGAGATGAATGTTCCACCTGCAGCAGTTGGGTGGGAAATGATGAGCTTCACACGAGAACAGTGAGAGACTCATAGCTTGGGGAGATGAATGTGCATGGAGTAAGACTGAAAGTCTCACAGTGATCAGAGCATGTGGGAAGGTCCTGGCAGAGGATAGTGATGGTGCCGCAGAATTCTATGCCAGATGAAGATGGAGCTTGAGGTGCCAGAGAGGTGAGATATGCGGAAGGAGTTCGATGTAGGTGGCATGTTGAAAATGAGTACAGGGGTTAATGTTGGGGGTAGGAACCATCGTCCCAGGCCCCCCAGCGCTTAAGGATGAGACAGGCGCCTGGAAGTGTGCAGTAGGGACTCAGGGAGGAGACAGGGGGTTCGGGGTGGTGGAAAAGGACCATAGCTTGGGGAGGGTGGGGAATGTTTTCTTTGTTCCAGCGAATATGGGGAACCAAACGCCATTTTACACAGTGGCAGCCATATTGGAATCAAGGCCAAATGCAGCCAAGCCACATCCCGAGCCACACACATAGAAATAAAGCATAGGCATGTGGGGATAGGTTGTAGCGTGGGCACCAGTGAGAAAGGCCAGCTCTGCATAAATTCATAGACCCTTCATTGTCTCATGTAGCCAACATTTCCTATCCCAGAAGGAATGTGCCCTGCAAGGTCACAAGGGCGTTGAGAGCTCTCTTTGAAAAGCAATCCCACGAGAAGGAGGGCACAAGCCTCTGACCTTTTCTGTCCCAGCTCTAAATGATAGCGCCCAAAAGCCACAGTCCCAAGACACCCAGCATTCCAGGGTATCAGTCAGTTCCACACCACCAACCATAAAACTGTTAGACCCCTAATCGATCAGAAAAGATCTGAAAACAGGGGATCAGTTTCCTTCACCATAGGTTGCATGATTTGTGCTGAGACGTCCCGGAAGGGGTAAAACAATACAGCGAAAACAAGGGTGGGGAACTTTGGTTGGGCCCCAATGTGTCTAGAATCGAGCTGTAGTTTGTTAGAAGCGATAGCCTCGAAATATCCCCATAGCCCATGTCTGCAGTACCAGGCGCACATCAGGTTAGAGAGCCAGAAGTATTTGTCTTCACATAATTGCCAATTAGTTGCAGCTTTATGCCTGATGACGCACAAGGAGGAGCCTACGTGGAAGAAGATGGACAGACGGGGCTGGGACCAATGGCATGGCATCCTCCATGGAGCAGGCAGCCCATGTGTAGGGTCTCACCAACCAGCCCTGTGGATTTGTACATTATGTAACATCAATGATGACACTATATGCCTTCATAAAGTGTTGTTCGTACTGATTTTGACAGAACATTCCATGGCAGCAGAGTCCTTTGCTGGCCCTTTTCTATTTTTGTGGACATAACACTTAGTTTTCCTTGCAAGAGGTGTGCTGGGCCTTTTTCCCTAGTGGGTTGTATTTGTTCTGGTGTGAGCGTTGAGGGGTTTCTCTACATTTCCAAGACAGACAGAAGCAGTTCCATGAGAGTTCTCCAAAGCGGCTGTTGAGGATCTCGCTAGACAGAGGAATGAGCAGGAGAGGAGTGATGTCAAGCTAATCAGGGGCAGGCACTTGTGCCACTTATGTGGTGGTTCAAAGGTTTGGCCAGCCTTGGATCCTGTTACATGTGCTTTTGTTCACATGGGATAGGCACCTCTGCCACTTAATTAGAAAATAGTGGCTCATGAGTTTGGCAAAGCTTGAACACTGTTCACCCAGCACAAGTAGGGCTGGGAAGTGTGATAGCTTTCGACATGGCAGCCAGGGTTACACTGTGCGGTGGCTGGGAGAGCAAGACTAGGCTATGTTATGATTTAAGCCGGATGTAGCGAATAATATATTAGACAGTATTAGAGGCCATCTATGGTCTTTCTGGTGAGAGCCAGCTGGGATCATCCTCACAGGCCAGAATGATGCTGTCTCTCTATGTTTAGCTATCCAATTGTGTACACATTGGTCTGGGGCACAGAAACAGATTGTGTGAGAGGGGCACCAATTAGTCATTTTTACTTGTTTGTGCTCCTTGATAGCGCAATGAGACAAGTGCCTTCCACTGGAGCCTGGGGTTACTACAGTCAGAAGAAGGTCTGGGATACTGGTGACAGCGCTGTGAAGGCCACATTAGCCCACGCTGCGGGTATAAGATCCGTAGAGCAGCAGACTCCTGCTGCACCATGGCAATGGCACAGGCTCCTGGACTGCCCCTGGTACTCTCAGCGGCACATTCAAGGCAGCACCATGAATCACAGGAACACCATGGGCCTTCTGGGGCTTCACCCGGCGGGTGTCTGTGACCAACACTCCCTACAGGGGGCCTCCTTATAACAGGGTGTGTGGTTCTCACCTTATGTTTATTTTACATAAATTGTCATTCACCAACACGCATTAATTCCTAAATGCTGCTCTGCGCGTCTAGCACTGCATGCTCTCTGCTTTATCTTCGGCTGTCACTTCTTGTCCCTCCCCTGCGTCACATCCTCCAGCAGAGGAAAAGATGCGCTCGCGCAGTCTTGGCACGGAGGACGGGCCCTTCTTAAAGGGACTGATGCAACAAGGTGTCTATGGCAGCTACAAATCAGCAGCAAATTCATCCAAAGGCAAGCAGAGGAGGCCACCTGCCCTGCAACCCCCATAGAGTAGCACCAGCCATTGTCTACAATTAAGATAACACATTTCAGGACCCCTATACAAAGTTGTTTCTTGTTATCTGGCATTAACCAGGCCCACTTCCCTTAGCTATGCAGATGACCAGGCATACCCAGCAAATTTAGTCAACAGTGCTTCCTTATTGAAGGATAAAAATGAGTTGAAAAAAATATGCCACAGCGTGTTCAGCACCCCCACATATGCATGATTTTTGCAACTGTTACGATTTTTAGAACTGATTCTGCATCAATCTGACTTAGTAGTAGTTTAAGAAAACATTAGCAAAGCAACAAGGTGGCACTATATTGCATCCTGGCAAGGGCACATCAAATATAGCTTGCAGGTGAATGTTATTTGATTTGAGTTATTTGTCATGAGCATATCTCCTATACAAGGAGAACCGGATGGTCAGACTAAATTGCGTCTATGTGTGGATGGTACAGATATGCAAATTAGCACATAGAAGCTATTGAAAAAGGTAGGTCTGCAGGCATTTTATGAAGGTGAGATAGAAGTACTCTGTTCTACGTTTGATGGGCAGAGAATTCCATAAGCAGGGACCCAGAAATGAAAAACACCTCTCCCTTCTATCGAAGTCAGGGACTACTAGGCACGGGAGGGAAGGTAAGGAGCTAGTTTAGCCATGAGGTAAACTGGACCATGTCCATTGAGGAACTTAAAAACAAGCTGATTAATTGTTGAACTGGTAACCAGTCGAATTCTCTCTGATAACAACAATAACAATATGGGGAGACCCTGAGGCGTGCCAGTTGAGTTGCTGGAATCCTGGCCAGGATGGAACTAATCAAAGAGCCCACTACTACAGATTCTGACTGGAAGGGAAGAATAGTTTGCAGGAGATGAAGGTGTAAAGATATAGGGCCTTGTTACGAGGCTGGCAGTAAGGCAACAACAGCGCCGTTATTGCTACCAGCACCGTTGCTACCGCACCACCATACTGAGTTCTGCTCGCGAGTGCCCTTCTAACCACCATGTCTGACCTGGTGGCCGTACCGGCACCCGCGAGCAGAACAGGATGGTAGCAACGGTACCGTTATTAATGGTACCAGTGCTACCACCCTCCCCATTCCCATTTAGCCCTATGGGGCCGAATGGGAATGGGGAGTCCCTTATTACCGGCACGGGCGAATGGGCAATTACCGGGTCTGCCAAACTCGGCGTGACCCAGTAATTGCCCATTCGAGGGTGCCGGAAAAAAATTGATACCGGCGGCAGCCGTGCCTGTAGTAAAGGCACGGCTACTGCTAGCCTCGTAATGAGGACCATAGTCTTAATAATCTCCCCTACATGGTGGTTGAAGTCAATGTTTGATTGACAAATGCATCCCAGATTCCTTACCTGGCTAGCAAAAATGTTGGAAGATCAAACAGCATAAGGCAAAATGGTAGCTTGGATTGGGTGTTCAAGATTTTTGGAAGGATTTAGCTTGAGTTTAATTGTCTACATCCAGTTTCTAACTTCTAGTGCATAATCGGCAATGCACTGAAGCGAGTCAAGGGAATTAGTAACGCACACGTAAATCTGCGTATCTTCCGCATAAGAATGGTAGTGCAGCTTGAATTTTCAAAAAATCCCCACGAAAGGTTGAATATATATGTTAAACAGATATGGGACAGGGCCGTGCCCTGTGGAACTCTGCAGGTGACCAGTCTGGAACTAGTATTGTCCAATCTTAACCTGTTGGGTTCTGCCGGGTTAGGAATAATTCGAAACATTTTAAGGCGTTCTGAGAAATGTTGGTGACACTGGATAGTCTAGATAACAATGTTTCGAAATCCACCATGTTGAAAACTACGATAGGTTGAGCAACACCAACAAGGTGAGGGGACCCTCAACAGCAGATTTGAAGATGTCATCCCAGACTGGTAGTAGAACTGTTTTGTTTCCATGGAAGGGCCTAAATCCAGACCGGAAAGGGATTAAGGTGTAGGTTGGTTTCCATAAGGGTTTGCAGCTGGATAGTGACTACCTTTTCAAGTATCCTTTTCAAGATTTCCTATGTAGGCAATACCAGTGAAAATACTTGACTCATTAAATTAAGATTTGAGCCAGCATTGGATAGCTATTTATTTATTTATTTATTTATTTAATTGTATGTATTTATTGTTTGCTTGTTGGGTGCTTATACAGGAAATAAATACTGTTTCAAAGAAGCACCCACAGGGCAGCAGGGAGGGAACATGGGATAGCAGTACAATTAAATACAAAAAATACTGAGGGGGAAGGGATGGCCAAGCCTACTATGCCCTGTGAGTATTCAGAACGTGCAAGTGCAGGAAGGAAGAGGGCAGTGGGGTAAGAGCTGTGGTGTACGTGCTCGAAGGGTGGGCCGCAGATGAAGTGCAAGGTATGGTAAGTGCTATGCGGCCGGGATCTGCATTGGGTGGAAAGTGCAAAACTCCAGTGTGGAGGGTGTGCCTAGGGAATTTCTGAGGAAGACAGATGCTGGAGACATTGGGTGTAAATGGTCAGAGGCCCAGAGGATGCATAAGGTTCCAAGACACCAATCACAGCAACTGTGGGATTAGCAAAGGAAGGAAGAAGGGAAGTAGGAGGAAAAGAGGAGAGTCTTGAGGTGCTTTCTGATCTTCAGAAGGTCCTGCTTAAGACACAGAGGGAAGGGGAGGCTGTTCCAGAGGAGGGATCCAACTGACGAAAGCGAGCAGCCTCTTGTTCTCTGTTAGCTAAATGCTTTACACACAGAGAGTTGGTGCCAGAGGAGCATAGAGGTCTTGAAGGAGAGTATTTGGTAAGAGGGAGTTGCAGATAGTGTGGTCCTCGGCCCCAGACAGGGCCTCATTACGAATCAGGCGTTAAGGGGTTAACGGCGCCGTAAATGGCGCCGACCCTTAACGCCTGATTCCGAGGTCCCTTTGCGCCATGGTGAGTTTAACACCTGCTTTTTGCAGGCTTTAAAATCCATGGCGCTAAGGGACCATGGTGCTAATTACACCACCGTAATTTACGGTGGCGTAATTAGCGCCTTCCCCACTCCCATTATGCCCTATGGGGCAAAAATGGGACTGGGGAAGGGTAAAATGGGAAATGGGGATTTACCGTCCCACTCACCTTGGAATGGGCCGGTAAATCCGCCATCCACCATGGTGTAAACGTAGTTTACACCATGGTGGTAAGGGTTTGACCCAGGCGCTAATTTACCGCCTGGGTCGTAATGTGGCTTACAGTCTTGAACAAGCTACCATTTCTTGCTTGCTTAAAAACGCTGCTGTTAGACCTTGGTCTCTCCAGTATAAGCAAAATATGTGCTCCCAGCAGGCATTCTCTGCAGAAAGCGATTAAGAAGCTGCCATATGAATTGTCTTGTTCAAATAGGACTTTCTGGCCTAGCCTCATAATCTGAGAATTTGTCAGCTTGAGTCTGGCTGCATACCATTGATAACCGACATTGCATTTAAACTCCAGAGACACATCATTGAACGAGGAGCCATAGCGAAGTATTTGAGAGCACATCGACAGCGCAACTCCAAAACATTTTTAGTTTTGGCTATTATGTGGCGCGATAAGCCAAATCTATTGCATTAGAGTACAGCAAGTGAGAAATGGCATATGAGGAGGGTTGCCACGCTATTAGGTGTTGTTTGGTTATTTACCGCAAATGGTTTTGCAATTTACTGCAAATGGCAAATGGTTTTGCAATTTACTGCAAATGGCCATGCTAATTCCCATGGCCATTCCCACCCACTTCCTGCTCCTCCGCGCTCAAAACACATTCTCCTCGAATCTCTTTGAGCTAGCTTTATCAATCTTTACCATCAAACTTTCGCTCAAAGTGTTCATTAATTAATTTGAACTTGTGGTGGGTCGAAAGCAGGAGTCGGATAAAGTCTGGACATTTCTGTTTTCTTTTTCTGAAAAGACCTATCTCTCCCTATCGCTATAGGGATTTCCCTACCTAACTAATATGAACAACTAAAGAAGGGCAAAATAATGTCTCTCTCCTTCTAGTCGTTTCTCTTTTTATCTTCTCTCTTCAGCTTTCTCTCAGGGTTTACCTTGGTACAGGTATATCTTCCATATCGAAATGTCTCTCTTTTCAAATATATTTCTTATGGTGATCTCCTTTGACAATCTCTTGTGGTTTTATCCTAGAGCTCTTGTAGCTCCTCGCAACTGTTCTTGGCTTTTGGATTCTCAATAATGTTATACTTACAAACGGTCTCATCAAGATATTCTATCACACTCTTCCTTTTTTATTTTATGATTCTCAAGTTCTTGATATTCAACCTTTCAGAGGTCTCTTAAGCCTTTATCTGAATTTGGATCCCAGTCTTCTGGGGTTTCTCGATGGGATTCATATTCTTGTTATTTGGTTTACTTTGTAGCCTTAATTCAAAACTCTTTCTTATGGAGTGTTCTCTGTTTTCTTGCTACTATCCAAACTTTCAGAGTTTGGTTGTGACTCTATCTGAATTCGGAACCCTTTTCCTGTGGTCTCTCTACTGGATTCTTTCTCTAGTTAGTTAATACAATTGGTGGCCCTAATTCACAACACTTGTTACACGTTCTCAGGTAGTATTGTCCCCATTCTTCAACCATAACGTATTGTGGCTATTTTGCCCTTCCCAGGTTATTTGTTTCCACTTTCTCTCAGTTTCACATTCAACGTCGTTTGTAACGCTCTTTACCCGTTCCTCATATGTCCAGTGTTGTTGGTTCACTGTTCGAATGTCACCCTCATGGCTTTCACAAGTTCCTCTGTTCATAGCACATTGTCCCGGCTGCTTCCCACTTCTCCCGTTCACCACGGTACCTTTGTTCTTCAAGGGGCACATCGCAGGTCTCAGCACACACCCTGGAAAATAGTTTTTAGCTTTCTTGCTTCAAGGTCTCGGGCTTCGCATTCATCACACTTTCAGCGTCCCTGCAGGATGCTGTGGTCTGTGGGCAATGGCGGGTGGGAGCTTTCAGTGCTCCATGCTGCACTGCTCACAGCGTTGTTAGATGGATGCCTAGCCCACCATGGTACTGCAGTGGCCTCTGCACCACATTAGACGGCTCTTCTCACACCCTCCTCCCAACGGTTTCACCGTTATCTGCCTTGCCGGGGCTCTTATGTCTCAGTCTGCCGTTCTGCGACCTTCAAATTGCTGTGAGCTCTGCGGCTTCTCTCAGTTCTGCCTCTCCAGGGCGCTTCCCCTGCACACCCTACTCACTCCTCTACTGTGATCCACTCATCCCATGTACATATGAATCTCTCCTTGGGGAGACATTCCCTTTTCTGCAGATGGCGTGTTTGAGTCAACATTGCATGAAGACAAATTGGAGGAGGACACAGTATTCATCATAGACGGCAGTCCTATATATGCAGATAAGGTGGTTGACCTAGGGAGTTCCTCGTGAGAATGAGAGTCCTTGTCCCTAAGGAAGAGTGACTGTCAGTGATGTCCCACTTGCTCCGGCCCCCAGTGTGGGTCTTGCAGCTCAGGCTCACCTCCGTCACCTCAAAGGGGGTGGCTCCCTCTTGAGAAGAAGGGAGGAATACCCTCAATTTGTCACAAGCTGTAAACATCCGACTGGTGTAATAAAAATGTTTTAACAAGGTATGAGTGAGGGGTCTGTAATGTGAGGCGAATAACTTTTTGATGATTTATCAAAGTATGTCATTTTATTCACAAAAGATATATAATCAGAAATGCCTGTGTATCCCTACTCTGCTGAGGATTTCCCTGCCTACTGTGCAGCCATTATGAAGCAAGACACAGACAACAGATTCAAAGTTCAAGCAAAAGTAATGTATTAACTTAAATGTCAGGATGGTTTAAGGCCTAACTTTCCCTATGCTAAGGTGGGATTGCCCTACCTAAGGAAGCCAAGGAAAGTCTGAGTCAGTAAGTTCAACTTAAAAGTCTGTCTGTGTCCAAAACAAAATACTTGCCCTCACAGTTACAGCTAAACAGTGTGTAGGGTTGTCAGTAATAAAGGAAACAGTGTTCAAAGTAAAGTTCTGAGTTTTTTCTGGCACTGGGCTTGCTTTCCAGCTCCCCATTCCCAAGTTCAAAACAGCTGCACAAAGTTTCCGAGGTCCCTTCCCCAAGTTCAAGAAAGTTCCACAAAGTCTTGGGGTTCCACTCTCCAAGTTCAAGAAAGTTCCTCAAAGGCTTGGGGTTCCCTTCCTCAAGTTCAATAGAGTTTCACAATATTTCAAATTCCCTTCCCCAAGAAGACAACACAATTCAACAAGAATCTTGGTGTTCCCTTCCCCAAGAAGACAGCACAATTCCAAACGGAGATTTCAGGGTTCCTTTCCCGTACAAATTTCAAAAAGGAATCTTGGGTTTTTCTTTCCCCAAGAACACACCACAGTTCAAAATTAAAGACTTACCAAAACCTATAAGGGCTCGGTTTTCCTTCCCCAAGACATCAGCTTGTTCAGCTTGCCAACTTGTACTTAAGCTCAGTCTCTCAATATTCAAAACCAGTTCCAGGTCAACTTTACACTCCTTTTAGATCTTGACAGTTAAAACAGATTGCTTTCTTCTGCTTTACTTCATCAGTCTCTTACATGCACTTGTATTTGCTCTTTGTATATTGCTTTGGCTTTCATAGGTATCTCTGGTCTAGGCGCAGTTGTGGGACCACACGGTCCACCCATTATAGGTCATGCAACCGGTCACCCTTGGCTTGTTTGCCCACACAGGTTCTTCTCTAACTGCACCTGTGTTCTAGTTCACACTCACTTGCCATTTTCTTTGCCAGTCTTTTGGCTTTGCCACAATGTGTTTCCCTCTTTGCCAGTCTTTGGACTTTGCCACAATGAGTTCCGCCATTCAGTTCACTTTGTGGTGCTCTTTTTCCTTGACCACAATGCTCTCACACTCCTCAGCAATGTTGCATACTTGCTTTACATTGCATTTCATCAGATTTGTTCTTAGCTTTCAATATATTGTATTCGTTCTTCATACCAGCTTGTCATCTGTTTGGTGGTTTATTAAAAGCTTTCATATACTTGTCAAAGGCTTTCCTGTAGTTCGGTATTCAATAGTTCAAAGTTCTTATCCCTTTGTTCACACTTTATCTTATTTAAAATATTCATCATAACCATTTATTTTGGTTCACTGTATCTTGCACCTCATCTTTCTTTCAATCAGCAGTCACTTTTGCCATGTAACAGCCTCAGGAGAACCTGGGTTCGAGTGTTCCCTTTTTTCTCACTCACTGGTCCCTGGAGTCTCCTCTGGGCAGCTGGCTTCTCTTGTTCTGCTCGGCATAGACTTTCTGAATGGATTGTGAGCCACACTCTGTCACAAGTCTCTCCCCTTCTCACCTGTTTTTCCTGTTTGCTTGCGCCCTTCTTTTGTGACTTCTTTCGCACGGTCCGGGATTTGTATAAGCTTGTGCGCGGGTCTTCCGATTCCAGCGTGCTTCGTTCAGATTGTCCAGGACGGAACCAGGAAGGAAAAATGTCCGTGCGCGGAGGCACAGAAGCCGTGACTCGAGCGCGGGCGAAAATCCAGGAAAGTTCGGTAAAGTTTGAAGGATGAAAGGAAAAGAGGAAGAATCAAGGAACCGGGAAATAGAATTCAGGAAATTAGCCCAGAGCAAACTCCGGCAGCACACGCCCAGCTACGGCGAGCAGTACAGTAGCGTTGAGACGCGCAGAGCCGCGGGGGTGTGTCTGTTTAGTAGTGCGCCGAGCGTGCAACATAAAGGCTGGCAAGCCGTATTTCGTATTCGACGGCCATGTTGGGAGGGTTACTGCATTCAGTGCTCTATGGGTCAGGGCCCACGAGGTCCAAAAGGGACGCAGGTGACGGTTCATGACAGCATGCCTCCTCTGAAGCCCAGCTCCTCTGGGTTTGCCTGGATGGATAAGGTGGTACCTTCGAATCAGCCTGGAGGCATTCGTGTTTGATATGGGTTCCCAGGTGCGCTCACTAGGTGGATATCCTTTGCATTCGACCAGATATTGCAGCTGACCACGTCGGTACCTAGAATCACAATTTCTGGAGACCTTGTATTCGAGTTGCTCATTGACAATCACTGGAGTAGATCTTAGAGCAGTTCGAGAGGGTTGAACATATGGCTTCAACAGAGAAGTATGGAAGACTGGGTGGATCATTTTCCATGATTCTGGTAGTCGGAGCCGAAAGTCCACTGGATTCATGATTTCTTTTATAGAAAAGGGACCGTAAAACCTGGGAGCCAATTTATTTGGTTGTAGGTGACATGGGAGGAGTTTTGAGGATAACCAGACCTTATCGCCTATTGAATACGAAGGTCCTGGTCTTCTTTTAGAGTCAGCATAATGTTTAACGTCTCTTCGGGCCCTTTCTAGGTTTTCTTTAGCTCTTTGTGCACATTGATTAGTGTTTCAATCCAGGAATCAACCGTAGGAACTGGGGTTGGATGTGGAAGAATGGACGGTAGGACTGAAGGATGAAATCCTTGACTACAGAAAAAGGGACTGGCTTTGATAGCTGAATGATCCGAATTGTTGTATGCGAATTCGGCCACAGGTATTAAGAGTGACCAATCATCCTGGATCTTGGTGGCGAAGCAACGAAGATATTGTTCCAGAGTTTGATTTACTCGCTCAGTATCTCCATTGGTCTGTGGATAATAACCCGAAGACAAGGCACGCTGGTTTCCCAGTATACGACATAACTGTTTCCAGAACTGGGATATGTACTGGGGCCCTCTATCAGAAATGATCTTGAAAGGTAGCCCATGAAGCCGGAATATGTGTTCCAGGAAAATTCCAGCAAGTTCAGATGAGGATGGCAGTTTGAATAAAGGTATAAAATGAGCCATATGAGTGAACAAATCATTGGTAACCATAATAGTTGTGTAGGCCCTGGAAAAGGGTAGTTCCACAATGAAATCAGTGGCGATGATTTCCCAGGGTCTTGTTGGTATTGCCGGTTGGAGCAGGAGACCTATTGGTCCTTTGTTATAATGTTTGTGATTTTTTGCCTCAGTTCAGGAGTGGGAATGACCAAGCGATTGTCCTTGAACAGGTATCCGTCCTTTGTTTTGAGATTCCATCGATTGTTTCTCTTAAACTCCTTCCAAGGTTCAGAGGACTTGGTTTGAATTTGAATATCCGCCAGGAGGGTAATTGCTTGGGCAACAAATATTATGTGGGGAAACATCTTAAGAAAGGTCCGATCCTCAAGGGGTTCATAGTCAGGACGCCTGAATAAGGCATCGGCTATAATGTTGTGTGTTCCAGGGAAGTGATGGATTTGGAATTGGTATTGGGCAAAAAAGAAGGCCGAGCGGGTTTGGCGACTGTTTCTACATTCTAGGGATTGTAGTACTTGGAGATTCCGATGGTCTGTGTGGACTTGAACCGGGTGTTGGCTCCCAGAAGGAGATGACGCCAATCAGTGAAGGCCTGACGGATGGCTAACAATTCCTTCTCCAAGACGGAATAATGGGTTTCACTGGGAGTCAAGGTGCGGGAGAGATAGGCGATGGTGTGTTCTAGTTTGTTTCTAAGTTCCTGTTTCAGGACTGCCCCAATGACATAGTTGGAAGCATCAGTTTCGACAATGAAGGCTCTGTCTGTGTCAGGTGGAGCAAGGATGGGAGCTTGTGTGAACTCCGACTTTAATCGTTGAAACGCCGAATCTTGGACTGAGGTCCACTGAAAGGGGGTTTCCTTTTTTACCAATGTAACAATAGGATGAACAATCTCCGAAAGTGCTGGAATAAACTTTCTGTAGAAGTTAGCAAGCCCCAGGAAGGATTGAATTTGCTTTACGCTAGTGGGAACAGGCCAAGATAGAATGGAATCAACCTTCGAAGAGTCCATTCCAATCTCCCTTTGGCTAAGAACAAATCCGAGATAGTGAACAGTAGATACGTGAAAAAGGCATTTCTCGGGTTTGGCCAGGAATTTATGTTCCCGCAGACGTTATAGGAATGCCCTTACGTGCTTTTCATGTTCTTGATGGTCCTTGGAGTAGATCAGAATGTCGTCTAGATATACAATGACGAAGAGGAACAGCATATCAGAAAATACCCGATCCATAAAGCGTGGAAGACTGCTGGGGCATTAGCAAGTCCAAAGGGTATAACTAGATATTCAAAATGGCCGGAGGGTGTTCTAAAAGCTGTCTTCCATTCATCACCTTCCTTTATACGAATAAGATGGTAAGCGCCCCTGACGTCTAGTTTTGTGAAGATGACAGCACCTCTGACGGCTTCCAGGATGTCTGAGATAAGAGGCAATGGATAACGGTCCTTAAGAGTGCATTGGTTAAGACCACGGTAATTGAGACTTTGGTAATGTGTTCAAGGACAAACAGTGGGACATACAATGTTCTGAACCAAGAAATAGAGAGCCTGCTGCCCAATTGATATAAGGATTATGCTTCTGTAACCAGGGCATGCCTAAAACCATTGGATAGTGGGCAGATCTTATAATATCAAATTTAATCCTCTCTTGATGGTGGTTTATGGAGAGGAAAAGCTCATTGGTTTGAAGGGTTATGGGTCCTGAAGACAAGCGTCTTCCATCGATTGCTTCAACAGGTTGCATAGTCTCTCGTGTTTCGCATGGAATGTGATGAGTTGTGACCCAATCATGATCTATGAATATGCCCATGGCTCCGCAATCCATTAATGCCAGGATGGGGTAGGATTCTTTCTTGGAAGGCGATAGAAAGGCCTGTAGAATAACAAGGTTGTTTTTGGCCAGGAGAGTTCAAGGAAGGAATTGATGTGGAGCAGACCTCATTCTCCCGAAACTGTGCCCCATCTAGGATTGGGAGCTGGCGTTTCCCGAATGCCGTGGAGGAGCAATAGGGCACTCTCTGACAAGATGTTTATCGGAGGCGCAATACATTTATTTATTTATTTGTAATTGTAGAGAGCACTACAGCCCACAGGCATCGCGGCGCTATAGCAGTACTCAAAGAAGGCTCGCTTAAAGGCTTACAGTGAAGCCGCCCAGGTAGATAGACTTAGTGACGATACAATGCATGGTATAGGGTTGCATACATATTTAGATCATGGTACATTGCGGAGATTGCGGTTGCACAATGCAAGTCATACAAAGAGACTGGTTTTGATGGACTTGCGGAAGGCTGCATGGGAATCAATAGTCCTAATGTGAGGGGGGAGTGAATTCCAGTGGGTGGCTGCCATAGTTGGGAAACTGGTGCCGCCAGCCCGGACTTTGCGTGTTCTAGGAATAGCAATCACGTTGGAGTAGGGGGTTCTGGTAGGCCTGGAGGAAGGGGGTTTAGAGATTCTCTGTGCCAGGTAGGGGGGTGCCTGTTCATGAAGGCACTTGTGTGTCAGGGCAAGGGTTTTGAATATGATCCTTTCTTTGACTGGTAGCCAGTGGACCTGGCTTGTAAGTGCAGAAATATGATCCCTACGCGAGAGTCCAGCAGCGGCACTGAGAGCATTGTTCTGAACAATTTGTAGTTTAGCAAGATTCTTGGCTGAGGTGCCTACCAGGAGGGCATTACAGTAGTCCAATCTGGATCCGATTATGGCCCTGGCAATGGTAAGGCAATTTTGTTGTGACAGGAAGGGTCTTATTGTGTTGATGAGTTTGGAGTGGTAGGCAGAGGTGGATGCAATGGCGTTGACCTGTCTGTCCATAGATAGGTTAGGTTCCAGGTATACACCGAGTGTTTTAATTGATTGTGAGACAGTGATAGGGATGTCATCAATGGTGAAGGAGGAGTATAGTTGGTCAAGTTTGTTCAGTGTGGAGGGGGAGCCTACCAGTAGAAGCTCGGTCTTCTCACTGTTGAGACAGAGCCAGTTTTCTGCCATCCAGGATTGGATAGTCGCATAGATGGAACTGAGGGTGTTAGTGTCAGATTGGTAATCACCCGTGAGGGGGATGAGCACCTGGGTGTCATCTGCATAGTTTGTATATGAGATTCCCAGGGCATCCAGGATTTTGAATAGTGGCCTGGTGAAGAGGTTGTATAGAGTGGGGGCAATACAGGAGCCTTGTGGAACCCCGCATTTGATGGTGCTGGGAGTTGCACAGGTGGAGTCAGAGAAAACCCTCATTGCTCTGTCTTGCAGAAATGAAGTAATCCATTTGCAGGCCTTGGTTGAAAAGTTTGCTGCTGTGGAAAGGTGGTGGCAAAGGGTCTTGTGATCAACTAGATCAAACGCAGCAGAGAGGTCTAGGAGCAGTAGGAGTGCAGGTTTGTCTGCGTCTCTGAGGTCATCGATCTGGTTTTTCAGGTCAAGGAGGGCAGTTTCTGTGCCGTGCCGAGGTCTGAACCCTGATTGCCGTAGGCCAAGGAGATGGTTCTCTTCAAGGAATTTCTGAACTTGCAGGTAGGCTGCTTTGTCCAGGATTTTTAAGAGGAAGGGGACAGTGGTTATGGGCCGGTAATTTCCTGGGACGGTAGGGTCCAGGGAGGGTTTTTTAAGCAGCGGACGAACCCACGCTTCTTTGAGACCAAGGGGGACATGGCCGGACCGGAAGGAGGCATTGATGAATGCTGTGATGAATGGAGCTAGGGAGGGTGCACAGTCCTTGATAACCTGTGTTGGGCAGGCATCTCCTTTACAATTTGATGGTTTGATAGACTGGAGAAGTGTGATGACTTCTGTTTCGCTCAAGTCTTTAAAGTCAAACACCGGGGAGCAACTGGGGATGGTCTTAGGTGGAGGTGGGTTATTGTGATTCTTGGCTATGAGTATGGCCAAAGGTTTTTGATGAGCGATGATCTTTGATGCAGAGACCAGTGTGAATACGGCGCATCCTTTCTTGTGGGGTAATGGGTCCACGGAATGCCCCCAGTTGCATGGGTTCTGGATCAGAGGTCAGAGAAACTGTGGGTTCTGGGCTAGAAGGGTGGTCTATGACAGCCTTTTGGAATGATGATTTCGACTTCTTTTTTTGTGCCTTTCTTTCCTGGATTCGAAAATCAATTTGCAAGGAAAGATCCAAGAGAGCCTGGAAGGAACTAGGGCGAGCTACCCTGGCTAGCTCGTCCTTTATTTCTTCATTCAAGCCTCTGCAAAAGAGAGTGAAGCTAGCCTCTTGGGACCAAACAGCTTTCTTCATAAGTTGTTTGAAAAGGGTGACATAGGTAAGCATATCCTGGGATCCTTGTCGAAAAGCAGGTAGACGTTCCTGAGCGCTGTAAACCTGCTCAGGACAATCAAACATGGCCTTTAGGGCTTCCACAAATCCATGTAATCATCCAGGAGGGCGTCGCCCGAATTGACTAGAGGAGTTGCCCAGGTTAATGCGTTGCCAGTGAGGTGTGATATCATAAACCCCACTTTTGCTCTAGGCGTGGAAAAGTAGTAGGGCTTGAGGGTGAAATGCACCAAGCATGAATCAAGGAAGGCACGAAGGGTCTTTGGAGAGCCATCATATTTGTCCACCACTCCTTCCAATAACAGACTCTCCTTGGTAGCAGAATCACGAGACAATACCAGCTGCTTTAAGGCAGCATTCTCAGCTTTAAGGTTTTGAACTTCTGTGGTGAGTTCCTGCATGCCTCGCAAGAGGTCTTGAAGCGCGGCTTTCATCCCTGTATCCATATTGATTTTTTGGCGTCTCAATCTGTCACAAGTCTCTCCCCTTCTCACCTGTTTTTCCTGTTTGTTTGCACCCTTCTTTTGTGACTTCTTTTGCACGGTCCGGGATTTGTATAAGCTTGTGCGCAGGTCTTCGGATTCCAGCGTGCTTTGTTCAGTTTGCCCAGGACAGAACCAGGAAGAAACAATGTCCGCGCGTGGAGGCATAGGTTAGGTTCCAGGTATACACCGAGTGTTTTAATTGATTGTGAGACAGTGATAGGGATGTCATCAATGGTGAAGGAGGAGTATAGTTGGTCAAGTTTGTTCAGTGTGGAGGGGGAGCCTACCAGTAGAAGCCCGGTCTTCTCACTGTTGAGACAGAGCCAGTTTTCTGCCATCCAGGATTGGATAGTCGCATAGATGGAACTGAGGGTGTTAGTGTCAGATTGGTAATCACCCATGAGGGGGATGAGCACCTGGGTGTCATCTGCATAGTTTGTATATGAGATTCCCAGGGCATCCAGGATTTTGAATAGTGGCCTGGTGAAGAGGTTGTATAGAGTGGGGGCAATACAGGAGCCTTGTGGAACCCCGCATTTGATGGTGCTGGGAGTTGCACAGGAGGAGTCAGAGAAAACCCTCATTGCTCTGTCTTGCAGAAATGAAGTAATCCATTTGCAGGCCTTGGTCGAAAAGTTTGCTGCTGTGGAAAGGTGGTGGCAAAGGGTCTTGTGATCAACTAGATCAAACGCAGCAGAGAGGTCTAGGAGCAGTAGGAGTGCAGGTTTGTCTGCGTCTCTGAGGTCATCGATCTGGTTTTTCAGGTCAAGGAGGGCAGTTTCTGTGCCGTGCCGAGGTCTGAACCCTGATTGCCGTAGGCCAAGGAGATGGTTCTCTTCAAGGAATTTCTGAACTTGCAGGTAGGCTGCTTTGTCCAGGATTTTTAAGAGGAAGGGGACAGTGGTTATGGGCCGGTAATTTCCCGGGACGGTAGGGTCCAGGGAGGGTTTTTTAAGCAGCGGACGAACCCACGCTTCTTTGAGACCAAGGGGGACATGGCCGGACCGGAAGGAGGCATTGATGAATGCTGTGAGGAATGGAGCTAGGAAGGGTGCACAGTCCTTGATGACCTGTGCTGGGCAGGCATCTCCTTTACAATTTGATGGTTTGATAGACTGGGGAAGTGTGATGACTTCTGTTTCGCTCAAGTCTTTAAAGTCAAACACCGGGGAGCAACTGGGGATGGTCTTAGGTGGAGGTGGGTTATTGTGATTCTTGGCTATGAGTATGGCCAAAGCTTTTTGATGAGCGATGATCTTTGATGCAGAGACCAGTGTGAATACGGCGCATCCTTTCTTGTGGGGTAATGGGTCCACGGAATGCCCACAGTTGCATGGGTTCTGGATCAGAGGTCAGAGAAACTGTGGGTTCTGGGCTAGAAGGGTGGTCTATGACAGCCTTTTGGAATGATGATTTCGACTTCTTTTTTTGTGCCTTTCTTTTCTGGATTCGAAAATCAATTTGCAAGGAAAGATCCAAGAGAGCCTGGAAGGAACTAGGGCGAGCTACCCTGGCTAGCTCGTCCTTTATTTCTTCATTCAAGCCTCTGCAAAAGAGAGTGAAGCTAGCCTCTTGGGACCAAACAGCTTTCTTCATAAGTTGTTTGAAATGGGTGACATAGGTAAGCATATCCTGGGATCCTTGTCGAAAATCAGGTAGACGTTCCTGAGCGCTGTAAACCTGCTCAGGACAATCAAACATGGCCTTTAGGGCTTCCACAAATCCATGTAATCATCCAGGAGGGCGTCGCCCGAATTGACTAGGGGAGTTGCCCAGGTTAATGCGTTGCCAGTGAGGTGTGATATCATAAACCCCACTTTTGCTCTAGGCGTGGAAAAGTAGTAGGGCTTGAGGGTGAAATGCACCAAGCATGAATCAAGGAAGGCACGAAGGGTCTTTGGAGAGCCATCATATTTGTCCACCACTCCTTCCAATAACAGACTCTCCTTGGTAGCAGAATCACGAGACAATACCAGCTGCTTTAAGGCAGCATTCTCAGCTTTAAGGTTTTGAACTTCTGTGGTGAGTTCCTGCATGCCTCGCAAGAGGTCTTGAACCGCGGCTTTCATCCCTGTATCCATATTGATTTTTTGGCGTCTCAATCTGTCACAAGTCTCTCCCCTTCTCACCTGTTTTTCCTGTTTGTTTGCGCCCTTCTTTTGTGACTTCTTTCGCACGGTCCGGGATTTGTATAAGCTTGTGCGCAGGTCTTCGGATTCCAGCGTGCTTCGTTCAGATTGCCCAGGACAGAACCAGGAAGAAACAATGTCTGCGCGTGGAGGCACAGAAGCCGTGACTTAAGCACGGATGAAAATCCAGGAAAGTTTGGTAAAGTTTGAAGGATGAAAGGAAAAGAGGAAGAATCAAGGAATCAGGAAATAGAATTCAGGAAATTAGCCCCGAGCGAACTCCGGCAGCACACGTCCAGCTACAGCAAGCAGTATCTTTGAGACGCGCAGAGCCGCGGGGGTGTGTCTGTTAAGTAGTACACCGAGCGTGGAACGTAAAGGCTGGTAAGCTGTATTTCGTATTCGACGGCCATGTTGGGAGGGTTACTGCATACAGTGCTCTATGGGTCAGGGACCACGAGGTCCAAAAGGGATGCAGGCGATGGTTCATGACACACTCGCAGTTCGCTCCTCTCTTTTGGTTGCCGGCAACTCCGCTCACGTCCCCTGGATGCTGCCAGTAGCATCAGATTTCTTCCTTGTCCCGCAGCTGCTGCTGTGGGCACTGATCAGTGAGGCTCCCAACACTGTGGTCCTCACATGGCCCTTCCAGGCCCCAGCACCACAGCTTCTTTGGGTTTCTTGCCAGCGTCTTGGTTTTCCGACAGGACCCTACTCGGCTGCCTCGTATTTCACAGGATTTCTCCCTCTGCAGGCCTGCAAAGCTTAGCCCGGCTTCTCTCCTGCTGGTCTCTCCTGACAACTTGTTGTCTCCACCTTTTATACACCTCCAACCAATTGTCAGTATGACTACTCAATGCTGCTGCTTCCACTTCAGCAACTTCACTTCTACTTGATTCCCCATGAGAACAGTCACCTTTGTCTCACAGTACTCCACCTTGTTTAGATTACTACAGTTTTGCATCTACAGGCAACCAGATATACCACCACAGCTTCAGTATTTTGGACTACTACCACAACTTCAGTGATTTGTATTTCTAGACTGGCTGCGACAAGATTTAAAGTACTTCAACACCTTCAAGTAGGCAAGGCACACTTCCTCTGAATAGCTCTCTTCAAAAGGGGCAGTCTCTTTGCCTGTCTTTTCTCTACATGCTGAGTCTACTGCAACAAACATCGAGGACATCCTGCCTCCCTGCAAAGCACTGGAGCGGAAGCTCCCTCCTAAAATGGCCACCGCCATTGTGGTCGGCCCATCTGATCATGGAGAGGCTGGAGTGTCCCTGCAGGACAATCTAGCCTGCTACTCAGGCAAGTCTATACCCCTGACCCCGCATAGGCCAATGACTGACTTACCTTTAAACAAGGAAGAGACCTGGACATGCAAAGCTGGTTATGGCCCACCCACAAGGATCACAAGTAAGGCCCCTTCCTGCCAGGTCCTGCTTATTACCTGGTCCCCATTGCCTCCCCTGCTTTCTACAAGCTGACACTACTGCAACGAACATCAAGGCCATTCTACCTCCCTACAAAGCACCGGAGTGCAAGCTCCGTTCTAAGATGGCCGCCACCATTGTGGTCAGCCTATGTGATCACAGAGAGGCTGGAGTGCCCCTTAGGACAATCTATCCTGCTATTCAGGCAAGTCTATGCCTCTGACCCCGCATTGTCCAATGGCTGACTTAACTTTCAACCAGGAAGCTAGCCAGGCAGGCAAAGCCGGTTATGGCACACCCACAAGGCCCACAAGTAAGGCCCCTTCCAGCCAGGTCCTGCTTATTACCTGACCCCCATTGCCTCCCCTGCACTCTACAAGCTGACTCTAATGGAACGAACATCAAGGCCATCCTGTCTCCTTGCACAGCACCGGAGCGGAAGCTCCTTTCTACGATGGCTGCCGCCATCGAGGTCTATCCATCTGATCATGGAGAAGCTAGAGTCCCCCTGCAGGACGATCTGTCCTGCTACTCAGGCAAGTCTATGCACCTGAACCCGCATTGGCCAATGGCTGACTTAACTTTCAGACAGGAAGCAAGCCGGCAGGCAAGACGGTTCCAGCCTACTCACAAGGCCCACAAGTAAGACCCCTTCCTGTCAGGTTCTGTCAGGACTTGGAGGGCACGGCAGACAACTCACCAAATTGGCGTCGGGCCACCAAAACTCAGTATGTTGAAAAAACACCTACAACTCTGCTGTGAATGATAGGTAAGGACCACCTCTGCGGCCATTGACAAACTTCTCTGCCCCTGAGATGTATACAATATCACAATCCACATAAAAACCCTACCCAGTTCGGAAACGTGACTAGTACCATCCAGTACATCATTGACCCCTGCACCCCCACTGTCGCCCCAAATATACCCGAACATCACTCTGAACGGGGCATGCTCTCTAGTTGGCCCGGGTGACTCTGTCGCTGTATTGCTCTCAAATCAGGCCCCTCCAGCACCTCATGTTTAAATGTATAGTGATGCACACATTCTTGTTGCCCTGCACGGCTCTGCCTCTGTATTGCACTCTAATCAGGCTACTCCAGCACCTATTGTTGAAATGTATGATGATGCCCGCATTCTTCTTGCCCCACGCAGTTCCGCAGCTGTATTGCCCTCAAATCAGGCCCCTCTGACACTTATTGTTGAAACGTATAATGATGCCCGCATTCTTCTTTCCTCTTGTGGCTCCGTCTCTGTATTACACTCTGTGCCCTACATATCCACAGTCAGACAGCACCGAACCACACATAACGCCAACAACCCACACCCTAACTCCATATTGACCTTAGGTAACTCTGCACCCACCTTGCACAATAAACCCAGGCCTACCTCCTTCCTTCCTACACTTTACACATCAGCATGGCAACATGCTATGGCCATCTGCCCCAAACAACCAACACAATTCACCAAAGCTCTCCCAGCAAAATTCCCTTTCCTGAGCCTGGTTCTTACCTCTGAGACTTATGACGACACCCCTCACCTAGCACAGTCAGGCCCAGCAAGCCATTACCTAAGCATAGGCACACCACACCACATGCCCTGTACCCACACAGTCAAGCGCTGCAGTCAACAGCCAGATCACAATGCTGCCTCGTGCCATTGCATCCCGCAACCACCATCTCAGTGTCAGAACCACCATGCAAACACAACTCCATGCCATGCACTCTCCGCCCACACAGACAAGCCTTCTAGTTACTAGCAAGCCCACAGAAGCACCTCGACCAATCTTTGCCCATAATAATCATTGCAGAGCTATCCACCAAAAGACACCAACTCGCACAACCATTCCTCCAAAGACTCGCACAAGAAATGCATTCCTGCGCCTCCACACACTTCCCACTTTCACTCAACATAAGCTACCTTCAACAACCAAATCCACCCCTGAGCAAAGGGATGAGCCAGTATCACCACCTCTTAAATGCTCCTTGATCAAAGATCTGTTGTCGCCCATGCAATCCACATTCATGACCTAATCATCGCCAACAACACCGACATCCTAGCCATCACTGAAACTTGGCTCAACCCCTCCGCAGGACTAGCCCTATCCATGGCAATACCAACCAGCTATGACATTCTCAGGGAAGACAGATCTTCCAGCAAAGGCGGTGGCGTTACCTTTATCTATAAGGACTCCATACCCCTTCGCAAAATACTACCTTGCCCATCCCCCAATGCAAAAACGTATCCACTAAATTCAGTACCTGTCCACAGACCTCCATAGCCCTACTCTTGCTTTACCCTCCCCAGGGACCTCCTAATACCTTTGAGGATGATTTCATCCAAAGAATCACTGCCATTCTCAAACCTACCACTCAAGTCTTAGTCCTAATAAACTTCAACTTGGGCTTTAATGACCCATCAGATGCCGAAGCACTAGCCCTAGCCCTAGCCCAAGCCACCATTGCGCTTGGCTGCACCCACTCTCACGGCCGGACACTAAACCGGCTACTTGATCACAAAGGCAACATATCAATTGTTACCAACACTCCATGCCTTGGACTGACCATCACCATGTCTCCTTCACCATCCACCTTCTTAAGAAACCCCCAAGGATCCCCACGCTGGCAACACCAAGGCTAGCACGCAGCTCCAGTGACCTAACAAGTGACTGCCTACTCTTCTTGCTCTCCCCAGACAGCACAAGCAAGCCCAGTAACTATGACACCCACACACTAGTAGAAAACTAAAATACCCTACTAGCCACTGCAGTAACCCTAGCTCCTCTCAAGCTCTGCAAAGCCAAGAATCCTACCCACAATAACAAAGGGTTCACTCCTCACCTCCACACCCTGAGAGCAGAAAAACGAGCTGCAGAAGCAAACTGGCTGAAGGACCCTAATATCACTAACAAAACCCTCTTCACAGTCCAAGCCACCAAATACAATCAGGTCATGCTGGAAACTAAAGCAGCCGCCTACAAAATTAGAATTGCCAAAGCATCCTCTAACTCAGGAGAACTTTTCAGTATCCTCCAGGAACTCGAATCACCTATCGACCCCCATCAACCATCACCAAAGACAGCTCTTGGTGCTGCAGCATCCAAGATGCACTCACTTGAAAAATCAACCAACTAAAATGCAAAATCAAAGCTAAGTCAGACAGCATTGCTATTACTGCCACTCCACACCTCCGCACAACAACACCCTCTCACCCCCAACTCTTTAATTTCAAACCCATATCGGAAAATGTCCTGACCATCACAGGTATCAGCCTCAAACCATCCCGATTGAAGGGGGACGCCTGCCCCCCCACACTGATCAAGCAATGTATAGCTCCTCTTGCCCCTCTCATCACCGCCATAATCAACTCCTCCTTCAAAACCAACACTGTCCCTCTATCCCTCAAAGAATCTTGGATCACACCACTGCTAAAAAAACATCTTGACCCAACCATCCACACCAACTACCGACCCATCACCATGGCCCCATTCTTATTGAAAATCCTCAACAGAGTGGCCTACACTCAGATATAAACATTCCTGGAAGACCACCTCATATTCAGCCTTTGAGAATCTTCCTCCTGCTCTAAGCACGTGACAGAAACCGCTCTCCTAGACCTAGAAATCAGCTAGATGAAGCAAATGATGCAGGGAAACTCTCCCTCCCTCCTACTACTGTTGGATCTCTTCATGGCATTTGACATTATTGATCACAAGATCCTATGCCACCACCTAACATCAGCGCCCACATTCTCCCAGGAAGCAGCTGGCCAATTTGCCTCCTTCCTCAAAAATAGATCCTTCAGAGTCTTCTTGGGCGAAGCAGCTGCCCCCCAACACCAAATACCTGTGGGTCCCACAAGGCTCCTGTGTAAGCCCCTCTTCGACCACCTCGACAAGCTGCGAGTGAATAGGGAACAGGATACTGTTGCCGGCAATGTTCCCGCAAGGTGTTAGAATGCTGTGCTTCACTCATGGGATTGATTGCTCTGCCAGCGTCTCAGGGACACAGCGTGTCACGATGAAAGTTAAGAAGGGGGATACAGAGGTTTTGGGGGTGTGGTTGGGGGTGGGGGTGTGGGCAGGGATTAGTGCTGGTATGGTATGGATTTGGGGTTGTTTTACCACAGATGTCCGCATGTGAAATATTCAAACCTTTATGTATAACGTACATTTCTCATGCAGACATTTCCGTCGCAGACATTTCATCCGCGGTAAAACAACCCTAAATCATCTATAGAGCCCCTCGTTTTGATTTACTTATTTATTGGGTATTTATAATGCGCCTATACAACAAATGGTGTTTCAAGTCGCAACAAGACAGACGAGGGGGCGAGGGGAACAGATGAAGAATAACAAAAACGGTCCTATTAGACATTGTGTCATTCGGATCATGCAAGTGCATTGACAAGAAGTACAAGGGAGTGGGGAGGAGGGGGGAGGGAGAAGTGCCAGTCATAGCGGAAAGCACTAATAATAAGGACGCAAAGGAAGTGCAGAATGGAGTGGAGAGCATGCAAGTGCTGTGAGGGGGAGGAGGAAGGGGGTGAAGAGGGCCCCTGGGCTAAGCGGGTGCTAAGGAGAGGCCAGGTGGACAATTGCCATGGTAATGCAGAGAGTGCAGGGTAATGAAGGTCACATACTAAGTGCGAGAACAAGGCTGGATGGGCTCAATAGGGGTGCAGGTCCAGCCAGGCCAGTGCAGGGGGAGGGAGCTTGGTAGGGCAAGTGCAGGTTGGGGGTGAGGTTAGGGGAGGCCGAAGTACTGGGGCAGACAGGGCGAGGAGGACCTGATGCCATGTATGAATCAGAAAGAACGAGACAGCCAGTCAATGCGGCATAGGGGGACATTAGCAGGGGAGGGGCAGAGGGAAGGAAGAAGATAAAAGGAGGACCTTGAGAAGCTTCTGAAATCTAAGGAGATCCGACTCAAGTCTGCGAGGGGCAGGGAGCCATTCCAGATGGAGGCTCCTGTGGAAGGGAGAGTTCTACCCCCACTCTCTGCTTGGAAAAGCTTCTGATCTGCAGAGAGTTGGAGCTAGAAGACTGAAGGTAGGTATTTAGGGAGAGAGAGATGGATATAGTGGGGTTCCAGGCCTCAGAAAGTCTTGTAGATGATGCAGAGGGTCTTAAACTTGATCCTTGCAGCAACCAGGAGCCAGTGGAGAGATGTCAGGGCTGGAGAGATGCGGTCCATGGGCTTGAAGACAAGGATACATTTTGTAGTCCTATTCTGGATTAATTTGAAGGGGGTAAAGGAAGGATTTAAGCAGATGAGAAAGAGGCTGTCGCAGTAATCCTGCCTAGAGAGGATCAGAGCTCTAGAGACATTGAGTTTTTGGGGGAAGGTGAGGAAAGGGAGAATGCCTCTGAGGGGGTGCAGCTGAAAGTGGGCCTTCTTGGCAACATCTGTGATGTTAGGAGAGAGAGTAGTCTAAGATGCAGGAATTCTAGATCAGCCGCTTCAGCACTGGAGTCTCCCCATGCCATGAGACAGAGGGCAGGATATCAGTTCAGAAAGGCATGGTGGGTGTGACGTCTAGCTTCAAACTTACTTCTCTAGGACTGGGTTTTTCTCCAAGTGCCCATGGATGGTCTTCTCATCATGGTGCTCGTCCCCATAAGCACCACATCCTTTCCTTTCGGGGACATGCAGATCTGCTGCATTTGCTTGGAGACAAAATTGTCTGCTGCCACGATGAAGCATTTTGGAAAATCATCCAATAGTTGCTCACACAAAGACTTTGTGAAGAAAGAGCCACTGAGACCCATGCCACTCACCTCGGTCTCCAGCACGATCGATGCAGGGCAACCATGGCAATCAGGCTCATGTGGCGAAAGACATCTCTCCTGCACGCCTTCTTCTGTGCAGCCTCTGCACTTCAGAGTTTGGGGGAACTGGACCCTCTCAGAACAAGCAGGTGAGATCGCTGTTGCCATGTTCCAGTGTCCCTCTTGTTCTCCCACATCTGCTTAATTTGCCAGCCTTGTGCCTTCTTCTTTCTGCTACTACTGCTACAGCTTGCCTTTCAGTCACAGTTCCAGCTCCTTCCAATTGCCTGAACCTGAGGGGGCCTTTTATACCTCCCAGGTTCCTTCAGGTGTGGGCTGTTAGGCTTAATTGCCTGACTACTGCAACTGCATGCCTCTTCAACCCTCTTCCTCATCGAAAATCTCCTGGGATTATGGGACTTGTAGTCCCCTTCAACAAGGTTAGCTCATTTAGCAAACGAGTTAATTTTAAGGGTAGATTTATTTCCATGTAGTAAATAATTGTAGGAAAAGCAGTAGCCGATGTAAAAAAGATAGCAACAAAAGAGGTAGCATGGGAGTCGCTTGCCAGTGAAAAGAAATAATTAACAAATGCAAAAGCGAAAACAACCCGCAGAGAAAGCGCGCCAAAAAGACCCACAATGAAAAGACAAGCAACAGAGACATGGGTCTAAAGGTGGCAGAGAGTCAGGAAAAAGGGAATGGGCAGGAGAGGCAACCTGTTTCCCTTGCCTACAGGGTCCATCTTAGTGCCGCTTCTTGCTCTGATCAAGAATCCCAGAGCTTCTATCACATTAACTACAACTTTCATCATTTGCTTGCTCCAACAGATAATATGGGTTAAAGATGGATGCCCAGACCCAGCCAGACCATGGAGCAATCTCTGCCGTTTGACCCAATGCTGGCTGAAATCATAATATTCGGAAACATCCGCTATGCCACAGTGGGTCAGAAGGCACATTGCATCCAAGGGCTAGCAGCTTTCATGGTCGGTCCAGGCCCACATCCAAATGACAAAGCCACCTGTGCTGGGCCCATTGGAGCATGAACTACATGGATGCAATTACACAGTCCCCTTTCTGGTCACCACTCCTTTGGCAGAGTCTTTATCCTAAAAGTGGGGGTGCATGTGCTGCTCCCTCCACGTAGCTGGTTGCTCAATATTTGAAGGGACGGGTCATCAACCTGTCTACGGAATTGTGAGTGCCTTTGCAGGGCTCCACAATATGAAATTCAACCCCTTGTGAAACCAGGCCTACAACAATTCTGCTCCTGCGCTGCAGATTAGGTACCTTGGAAGTTAGCCACCACCACATCCAGCAGAGATGCCTATGTTTGAGGACCCTCACAGTAGAACACTCTACAAAGGTCTTCAAGAATGGAAAGTGAGGAGCAATTAATGGTCCATCTCCATTCAGGCAATGAGCAAAGACTACTGTACAGTTTTCCCATCCACGAGGAGGCATTTAGCTAGAAAGAGAAGACACAGCACACATCCCTTTCCATTCAGGCTTCAAATAAAGATGGCTGTGTTATCCAGTATTCCCCAGTACGTGCAAATACAGGAGTTTTCAGCTAGTTACTAGTGATACCAAAGCCAGATCAAATGCTTATTTCTGAATGCCGTCAGGTCTTTTTTGTCCCAGATACATGTGTACATGTCACGAATGGGGTAGTACTTGCATTATTTTATCAATTATAGAAATGTTTATCTCAAAAACACAATTTGATGGAACTGCCAAGAGAACCTTTGCATATCGGTCAGGCGAAAATTCAAGTTGATCAACTGCAAATGGGTTCAACTGAATCCAACTTCAATGTTTGGGATTTTGGACATTGGTCTTTGTCCAGCAGAAAGGATCCATTCTACGGGGTGCATAAAAGTACCAACTGAAGCTAATGGATAAGATTAGACATTAGTGGCCATCTCCAAGTAGCAATTGGAATCAATCACAATTGTATCTAAAACAGTTCAGTAGATGTCAAAGGGTGTGATTCGCTTGCAGGGATTTCATCGAATCCCATTACAGTGCATTTATTTTACCACATTTTACCGTTGGGGGGGGACACCCCACCAGCCTTTCTGAGCATTGATTAATCACTGTTCATCAACCTTTTTTCTACACAGTACCTCACGAAGCAGAGTCCAAGGCTACAGTGCCTACATCGAGCCACGCCACAAGTCTCCTGTGCATATCTTTTAGAGTATTAATGGGGCAAGACTGGCAAATAGAGTAGGAATCCAGAATATGATGTGGGTAAAGACAATAAAGACACTCCTGATGTCTATCATCCACATAAATGTTCTTCAGCTTACAGGTGGCACAAGCCTTGAAAAGGCTCTTTTTGGCCTTGGTGTCAGTCATGGGGCGGAGAGGAAGGGACACATTACTGGGCTCATGCCTGGAGGAACATAGATGAACTTATTTCCCCTGTAGGGGAGAAGCAAATGAACCAAACCCCACAATAGAAAATACTTATCTGTACCCTTCAAGCAATGTCAAAAATAGAACTGAGTGATGATTCTTGTAGAAATGTCAAATAAAGTGAGAACATTTGGAGAAGGCTCCCAATTGTAAATGTACGATAATGAATCTGAAGATGGCCTCCAGGGGTGGAGTTAGGGAAGGCACAGCCTATTGCCTAGATGGTAAATGACCCAAAACAACACTAAGAGAACACTAAAGTTAATGGAGTTTCTTGTATTCCGATGAAACAGCTTAATATTACAGAGGATTCTCAGCCTGATAACAGGAAATATTCAAACAGAATGTGGATCTATGCAAGATCCAATTCTGGAGAACAATGTGATTCCAGCAAGTCAAGTGTTGTGGTAGCTAAAACCAAATGGTCAGTAGAGAAACAAAAATTCAGCTTGCTTTAGCAGGACTCCCTGTCTGAGTTATCTTGGATGTTCGAGCCTCACACCATTGGATATAAAGTTCTTGGTTCATGAAAGTGAGGGGCATGCAAGAAAATATAAACTGTAAGTCTTGATTCTCCAGATGCAATCTTTTAGATAAAGTCCAAAAATGGTACTGGGTCTCTTACAAAGACCCAGTGTTTTGACTTGGTCTGATCCCGTTCCAACGTCCAATTGCTGATCCTGTTCTTTGTCTTTGGGCTCTGGGTTATATGATTTAAAAATCTCTTCCCAGAGGGCAAATAAAACTGAACAGTCAACAATC